>NC_082719.1:29160072-29471226 GCF_030144855.1 Hypanus sabinus | reverse complement strand
TTATAGACTCCATTACTTGTTGATCTCACTGATTAAAATGTTGAGGAAGATTGAAAGCTTTGAAACGAGTGCAGAAGGCCAGTGGATATTTGGCGCTGTCTACCAGCCTCTTGCTCACTGCTGCCAGAGGAAGGTGTCTGCGTGTGACAGTCTCTCTCTTCCTCTCACTTGCTCCTCCTGAGGGAAGGCAACTGCGTTTGAATAGGTTCTCTCTCTTCACTGCTGTTGCTATTGAAGTTCAGGATCTGCGATTTGTGGATTGGGCTGCAGTTTGATTGGACTCTCTTGGTTTTGTGTTTTTATATTCTGTGGTGTTGCTAGTTCTTTCTTGTTGCCGTTTATGCAATTAGTTTTTTTTTGTGTGTAGGGGGTTGATGTTCTTGTTATCATGTTTTTTATACAGGGGAGGTGGTTGATGCTTTTCCTTGAATGGGTTCATTGGTTTTGTTTCGCAGCTGTCTGTGCAGGGGACAAACCTCAGGGTTGTATACATGTTTTGATAATAAACGCACTTTGAGCTACCTGGAGGCTAAATTTCTGTTCATGTAGAGCTAACTGCCATGAGTTTACAACTTCATTATGACAAAGGCATATTTTCCTGTTCAGCAGTCTTAGAACAACTGATTAGCTTCAGTAACATTTGGTCTCCGCTGTGACTTTCTGTTACCAGTTCTGCTTTCTGCATAGAGGGCTGACATTCCTGCTTGCATTCCAGGGTTTAGATTTACACGCTGTAGCTAAACGCTTTTTCACCTTGCAGGTGGAGCTATACTAAATGAGTAAACTTATGACTGTATCTCATCACTGCATCAGTGACAGCTTTTCCAAACTGCCTATTAGGCCAAGCACGCTCACCTCACTTCACTCAGAGCTCCTCCCTGTGTGCAGCATTACCACAATGGCACACCCTCCTAGAATGTCCTTTTGCTGGCTGAAAGGGGTCAGCTGGTTTGGTATTCACTCCCATCTAGGCCGGAGCAACTGTCTTCTGATACTACTCATATCTTCTCCTCTTTCATTTGAATGCCCTGCCTGGCCTTTCAGTTCAAAGCTCAGGGTAAATTTATTATCAAAGTACATAAACGCTGTGACCATTTTATTAGATATCCTAATAAAGTGGCCATTGGGTGTATGTTGATGTGTATGTTCTGCTGCAGGGTGTTTTTTTACAAAACTATAGAAGTTTATTTACATATATACAAGGTACAGGCAGTAAGTATACTCAAATTAAAATATGTTTGCTACCGTCAATGAAACAGTTAGTACCCTGGAGGACCCATCACTCACAGAAGTCCCCAGTGTGCTCCCTCTCCAAGGACAGCTGAGCAGGAACGTTTCTGCAGAAAACTCATGAATGGCAACCTTGGCCAGGCCCAGGACCAAGCTCACCAGGAGATCCTCCTCTCGCTCCGCCTCCTTCCATACCATGTGGTAACATACATGTACTCTGATAGGCAACTTACTTTGAACTTAGCCCTCAGAATCCTTTCCAATACTTACCTGTTAGACATTTCCTCGCTGACGATCAGCACTGGCGCACCTTAGCGATGTGTGCTTAACCCACTGCTCTACTCTCTATATACCAATCACTGTGTGGCTAGGCTCAAATACCATCTCCAAATTTGCTGATGATACAACCATTGTTGGTAGAATCTCAGGTGATGACGAGAGGGTGTGCAGGAGCGAGATATGACAACTAGTGGAATGTTGCCGCAGCAACATCCTGGCACTCAATGTCAGTAAGATGAAAGAACTGATTATGGACTTCAGGAAGGGTAAGATGAAGGAATACATACCAATCCTCATTGAAGGATCAGAAGTAGAGAGAGTGAGTAGCTTCAAGTTCCTGGGTGTCAAGATCTCTGAGGATCTAACCTGGTCCCAACATATCAATGTAGCTATACAGAAGGCAAGGCAGTGGCTATACTTTATTAGGAATTTGAAGAGATTTGGCATGTCAACAAATACACTCAAAAACTTCTATACTTGTACCGTGGCGATCATTTTGACAGGCTGCATCAATGTCTGGTATGGAGGGACTACTGCACAGGACTGAAAGAAGCTGCAGAAGGTTGTAAATCTAGTCAGCTCTAACTTGGGTACTAGCCTACAAAGTACCCAGGACTTATTTAGGGAGTGGCGTCTCAGAAAGACAGCATCCATTATTAAGGACCTCCAGCACCCAGGGCATGCCCTGTAGGAGGTACAGAAGCCCAAAGACACACAGTCAACGTTTCAGGAACAACTTCCCCTCCGCCATCTGATTCCTAAATGGACATTGAATCTTTTGACTCTGCCTCACTTTTTAAAAATATACTGTATTTCTGTATTTGCACATTTAAAAAATCTATTCAATATACATAATTGATTTACTTGATTATTTATTATTAGTAGTATTTTTATTTTATTGATTAGTATTATTTTTTCTGCTAGATTATGTATTGCATTGAACTGCTGCTGCTAAGTTAACAATTTCACGTCACATGCCAGTGATAATAAACCTGATTCAGATTCTGAGTCCATACTTGCCAGGTTGCATTTTCCAGGATCAAAAAGGTGACCTCCATCATTAGAGACCCCCATCATCCAGGTCATGCGTTGTTTTTATTGATACCATTACAAACGAGGTACAGAAGCCTCAAGGTGCATACTCAACAATTCAGAAATAGCTTCTTCCCCTCTGCCATCCGATTTCTGAATGGGCATGGGACCCATTGTTATGTTTTGTTTTTGATAATAGGCAAACCTTGCATGGGTTTAAATGCTAACATATTTGCTAGGAGACTGTCCTGGCTCCTAGCTCCACTCTTTTGCCTGCACTCCCAGTTCACCAACATTCACCTCCAGTTCCACATGAACCACCTGCACTGCACACTGGGAACTGAAGTTCTTTATTATGTGCACATCTTCTGCCTTTAAAGCAAATAAACACAATACTATTCCCTTATAAACCTGCAAGAAGCAATAATGCTTTCCAACACAGATATTTACATCAACATCAATTGTAACGAGAAAGTGCAGTCCTTTATTCACTCTATAACCCTCAATCCATCTCTGAGGTGGTTTAAAGATTCTTTTTTGTCTGCTATATGTTTCCACAGGTGTAAAACTTATACAGGTCCACAATCCCTTATCCCAAATTCTGAAAGCCAAAAAGCTCCAAAAACTGTTTTTTTTAGCTGACAGCTGATGTCACTCAGGCATGACGTGGCAGCACTAGCAGGGGCTGCCAGATATCAGTTGTGGCTCAGCGTTCGTACTGGTTACACATGCACTTGCTGTTCGCTGATATTTTGTGTTCACTGTTGACCTTGTGTTTAGTTTCCCTGTGAAAATGTCAAAAAGAGCTGCAGATACCCCAATGGGTAACAATAGAAAAAGAGAAGGAAGCATCTATCATTATCAATAACCTAAAAAGTGGAGTTATTGCAGAAACTTGATCGTGGTGTGTCTGTGCACCATCTTACTGAAGAATATGGTGTTGGAACTACCACTGCATATGATTTAAAGAAACAGAAAGACAAGTTACTGAAGTTTTATAGTGACAGTGACATTCTACATTTATTCCGATAAGTCATTTACCATGTGTTTGATTTGGTTCGTTTGAAGCCGTATATTTTTATGTTTTATTGAATGTCTGTTGCAAATACAATATTTTTCTTGTCACTATTCCCTAAACAATACAGTGTAACAACTAGTTACATAGCATTTACATTGTATTAGGTATTATAAGCAATCTAGAGATGATTTAAGGTATACGGGAGGATGTGCATAGGTCTGGAGCTCCGCCAGGTCCTAAAGTCCACCTGCACTGAGACAGGTTCAATAAGGGACTTGAGCATACGTGTTTGTTGGTATCTGTGGGGGATTCTTGAACCAATAAGGAGGGATTCTGAAATCTGAAAAATTCTGAATTCCAACATGCAACTGGCTCCAAGGATTTCAGACAAGGGATTGTGGACCTGTATTTGAAGCATTAATATTTGTGTCTTTCTGAGGATTCTGAACAAGTTTATTCTTTACATCTGTACTGACAGCTGATGTGTCACAGATATGGTTTAGAGCTTCTGGTTGTATATCCGCACAATTCCTCCTTAGAGGTGTTGCTCACTCCATCTGGATCTGGTAGGAGTGTGGAGCAACTTCCTCTTGCACATATCCTTGCATGGACCATGTGCCAGAATCATGACCTTGGATCTCCAGGCTTCAGGACTAGTAGGCTTTTCACAGGCTTGTCATGATACTGTTTCTGTCTCTCCTTCCCATTTACTTTAGCCAGTTTGACTTCGTGTGCTCATTAGATGTTAACTGGTTTTGGTGCATTGGAAAGTTACTGTGTATGCATTTGGGCTGGTGTAAGGCCATTCTGAAGTAGCGCACATCTGTAAATCATCAGACTTTTGTGGAAATCCTCTTGGGAGGTGCAAAGTCAAGATAGCACTAAAAGGCAACTCCTTTGCTTGCATCTTCAGAAACAGCTCTACTTCTATCTTTAATATCTCTTTTTTTCCTTTTCATGGTTCTTTTGTAGACCCTGGCCTGGAGTTACATGCTGACTTCGGTCCTTTGCCAAAATGGGACTTGCTCTCAGGGTCTCAAGACTGGCCGCTTTTTAATATGCAAAGGACGCGGCCTGGAAGACTCGTGCACCTTCAAGGTGCCAGATTTTGATGGCTCTGGAGATGGGCTAATTCTAGACTGGTGCCCCTGACTGAGCTGTTGCGGGAGAACATGGAACATCAGGAGTTGGGTGTCCAGAGCCCTGAGCCTTTCTGGTGCCGATTCTCTGGGTGCAGAGCTTGGAAAAAGCGATGCAACAGACTTATAACATCAGCAAATTGTTTGTCATGTCGTCGTCCCCTCGCTGTGAAATGGGGCCACCACTTTTATCCTTATTAGGGGAGAGAGAGCCTTTGGTATGTTGAATACCGGGTGAAAGAGTAGTCTTTGGAGTACTGTGAGTCTGTCTTTATTGGTGCTTTGCTGCGCACTTGACTGCTTGATGGGGGGGGCGCTGATGCTTTTTTTTCTGGTGGGGAGGGCCATTCGTTCCTTTGCTGCTGCTTAGGCATGCGGGTGTGGCTTTGTGGTCCCAACATTTAACAATCATTCATTCTTTGGGGCACTCCTCTGTTTTCATGGATGTTTGTGAAGAACAAGAATTTCAGGATATATGTTGTATACATTTCTCTGACATTAAATGTACCTATTCAACCTATCTCTTTCTCTATCTCTGCATTGTTGGCTTCCACCCTTGTTAACGCTCTTGATGGATAGGCCACTGGATGCCTTGTCATCAAGCTACTGCAGTGGTACTGCTCCAAGATCATCCCAGTTTGCATCAGCTGATATCCTAGTGCACCTTTCTGGATCATAAAACTTCAGCACAGGCTCTTCAGTTAGAACTTCTTTCAGCCTCTGGAAACAACACTCTTCTTGCTTGTGAGACCAAATCCACTTGTTACACTGCTCAGGGAGTGGCCTTTGTGGTGCTGGCACAGCACAGTCGAGTGATGAACTTAGCTAGTTAAGTCACCGTCCCCAAGAAACGTCTCACCTCCTCCTTGTTTTGGGGTCTCTCCATGTTCTCAATGGCTGATGTCTTTCTTGGGTCAGGCTTCACCTCCCCTTCTGATATGACATCTATAAAAGTCAGTCTCATAATATCAAACTCACATTTCTCTTCAAATTGACATTCTGTGTCATGACTAGCACCTGTCTCAGTCGTGCATCATGTTCTTCCTTGGTGGACTCCCAGAAGATGATGACATCCATCATGATCTTGACACCAGTTATGCCCTCAAAGATCATGTGGATGGTTTTATGGCAGACTTCTGGTGTGGACCGAATCACATACGGTAAATAAAGAAGATACATCTTCCCTCTGGTGTATTAAAAGTATGCGGTCTTGAACCTGCCTCATCAAGTTTCATCTGCCAAAACCTAGATGGCGTGTCAAATTTGCTAAACCTTTTGGCACCTGCAAACTGGGACGAGATCTCCTCCTGTGTTGCCAATTTAAAGTGTTATTTCTTGATGGCTTTATTGAGATCTCTAGGGTCTAGACATCTCCGCAATATTATATTTTTATTTTTTACAGTGACCAACGAGCTCACCGAATCAGTTGGTTCTTCAACTTTCTGTCTGACATTTATCAATTCCATTTGTGCTAGTTCTTGCTTAAGTTTGTCTCTAAGTGCAAGCAGAACTTTCCTGCATGCACGGACAACAGGAGCTATTGGCTCATCTGCATGGATTTTGTGTATACCAGGTAAGCATCCAAGCCCCTCAGAGATATTTGTGCCCTCTTCCATGAGTGAAGTGTAGTTACCTTTGGTCTGTGAACCCATTACAAAAACTGTTTTTCAACAGGCTGAACTTTTAACATGCACTCAGACCTAATATTGGATGTACTCTCTTTACTACAATCAGTAGCTGTGCTTTTAGGAGCTGCCCCTTTGTGCGTGAAGGTCACTGCACAGCGACCTATTACTGGAACGTTCTTTCCAGTATAGCCTGTCAATTAACTTCACTAGGGTAAATCTTGCTCTTTACTTTGAGAGTCTTGTAATCATCCACGGATCCATGGATAATGGACTTACCTGGGCTCTGGCGTCAAGTTTGAATGGAATTACTGTCTCATTCAGTCACTAGAATAATGCATTCTGTTTTACCAATACCAGCAGTCTGCAAATAATCTACAAAAAACTTCCTCAATTTCCTCATCAACTGTGTGCATCTTTCTTTTGGTAGCCCCTGTTTTGCAGTACTTTGCAAAATGATTCCTCTTCCCACAATTAGTGCAGGACACATCTTTGGGATGTCCCTACCTCCACATTTGCAATATTTGCTGTTATATTTGCTATCCTGTTGCCTCAGCAAACACTTTGTGCTCCACCCCTCTGTTTTCACAGCATGCACTGTGGTCTCTGCTCTGTGCAGCTCCTTAGCTTGTGCTTAAGTGGTCTCTGCTGCCCTGCACATATTCAGAGCTTTTCTAGTGTCAAATACTTGCCACAGAGCAAGCTTTCTCTGAGCCAGTTATCTGGGATTCTACAAACTATTTTGTCTCTGTTTTGTGAGCCTCCCAAATCTCCAAACTGATAGGACTTAATCAGTGTATGAATTTCAGCTCAGTTTTGGTCAAAGCTGACAGCCTTGTTTCTCTGTTCACTGGATAATAATTTAATAATAATCTTTCAATCATGATGTTTTTACTTGGGACAAAATACTCCTCAAATTCTGTCATCAGAGTGTTCAATTTGAAGTCTGTTTCATCAATTTGAAAGCTGTTATAGATGTCTAAATCATTTTCACTAATTATGTGTAGAGAGATAGATGCTTTCAACTTTTCCTCTGTCCCAACTGCTCTGCTCACTGTTTTGTATATATTGAATCGCTGTTTGAAGTGTTTCCAATTATCAACTGGTAAACTGCATAGTTGCAGGTGTATTTAGGTTATCCCTCCCCATCAATCACCCTCAGAACCCTACACCATCATTCCAGCTGAGACAGAACTTCACATGTGAATCCACCCGCATCATTTATGGCATCCAGTGTGCCTGGTCCCAGCCTTCTCTACATCAATGAGACCCAGTGCAGCTCAGGGAATCACTTCATTGAGCACCTTTGGTCTATCTTCCACAACAGCCAGCGAATCCCCCAAAGGCATAACAGATCATTAAGTCACAGGTATGTGTATTAAAGATGCTTTAGTGAAGGAGGTGGCCACTTAACACCTACCCCAACTCACCCTGAACATTTCAGTCAGCACTAATTAACATCTATTGTCTTCCTTGTATTATTTCAGTAGTACAGAATCAGAATAGTCTATGTCCAATGATTTGTTTCAATAGTCTTAATGTATCAGGTAAAGTTAAATTGTGAATACAGTCGGCCCTCCTTATCCGTGGATTCCGCATGATTCAACCATCCACGGATTCGGAAAACCCAGAAGTTCTCTCTCCAGCACTCGTTGTTTGAGCATGTACAGACTATTTTTTCTTGTCATTATTCCCTAAACATCTATTTACATAGCATTTACATTGTATTAGGTGCTTTAAGTAATCTAGAAATGACAGTCCCCAGATTATGAATGAGTTCCATTCCTGAGTTCATCTTTAAGTTGGATTTGAAGTCGGAACAGGTACATCCGGTATTATTTAGCGTCAGTCAAACATTTTTCTTAGTATATAGTACATATTTTACCTTCCTATGCATATAAAACACTTAAGAAACATACGTATTTCAATAATTAAACCACTGCGTTGCTTAGTAATAATTGTAGCTTTCATCAGGGCAGGGTCTCTCACATGCTCCATTAAAATTGTTCCGATTGTTGACCCGCTGTAGCCTAATGCTTTTCCAATGACCAATGATGTTTCACCTCTTTCCAATTGCTTTATTACTTCCACCTTATTTTCAATCATGATTGTGATTATTTTTGTGAACAGAAACACTGCAGATTCAGAGCTGCACTTCCGGGTCCTAATGCCCACCACACTGAGACATGTTAAATAATGTCTGGGGTTTTGCTGGGTACTAAGGACCACCGCACTGAACCAGGTTAAATAAAGGACTTGAGCATCTGCATTTTTTGGTATCCGCAGGGGGTCTCGGAACCAATCCCCCATAGATAAGGAGGGCCGACTAGTTTTTATTACCTGAAGTCTGTCCTCATTTTAATTAATATCTGCGGTCTGAAATTTCATAAGGAAGTAGGTACAGAGGAGATGTCAGGGGTAAGTTTTTTATGCAGAGAGTGGTGAGTGCGTGGAATGGGCTGCTGGTGACAGTGGTGCAGGCGGGTACAATAGGGTCTTTTAAGATACTCCTGGACAGGTACATGGAGCTCAGAAATATAGAGGGCTATGGCTAACCCTAGGTAATTTCTAAGGTAAGAATATGTTTGGCACAGCTTTGTGGGCCGAAGAGCCTGTATTGTGCTGTAGGTTTTCTATGTTTCTAACTCCAGAAAAATCCCAAACAGCATACTGGCCTTCAATGTTCAGGGCATTGAGTAGAAGTGTTGCATCATCTTGCAATTGTACAAGTTACCGGTAAGACCGTACTTTGAGTCTTCTGTACAATTCTGGTAACCATGCTATAGAAGAATGGCATTAAACTGGAAAGAGTGCAGAAAAGGCTCATGGGAATGTTACCAGAACTGGAAGATTTGATAGGCTGGGGCTTTGGCCTGGAACATAGGAAGCTGAGGGGTGATCTTATAGAGGTATATAAAATGATGATGAGTGATAGGAGGATGATCACTGCCCTTTTCCCAGAATAGGAGAGTCTAAAACTAGAGGATGTAGATTTAAGGTGAAAGGAAAAAGATTTAGAAACAACCTGAGGGGAGGTACTCTCACCAAGAAGATGGTGAGTATACGGAAGATGATGTCAGAGGAAGCTTTAGAGGAGGATAAAATTAAAATATTTAAAAGACAGGTACATGGATAGGAAGCTGAAATGTAGGCCAAACACAGATAAATATGAGTATCTCTGAGATATTTTGGTCAGTATGGATTAGCTGGACCGTAGGGCTGTTTCTGTGAATTATACCTCTTGTCTCTATAATATTTTGCTCTGATTCCCTTTTGTAAAATTTATTAAAACCACACATACCACTTTCACACAGCTGTCACTAGTCACTTCAGGAAGGCACCTCAAATTATGGTGTTAAAGCAGCTTCATCACAAATATATAATTCTGATTCTGAAGTTGTAACTTCCTTCAATGTCCAAAAATGTCCAGTTATAGTGACTGCACAATTGATCCAGTAGGTCGGTGAGTGAGACATCTCTTGTCTTCTGTGGTGCCTGGGTGTATGCCAAGTAGCTTTCAGGTGCCAATGTTCGTGAGACTGCTCCTTCAAATTACTTCATTTTGTCAGGCACACTTATGTCCCTTCCTCAGTTTCACAACTGATCTATTTCTAAAGAACATATCCTTTCAACTACACTAAGAGCTGCCAACCCCCTGCTCTTTATTGTAAAAACACAATGTGAAGAACAAGACATTCTAAGGATGCTGGGAATCTTCAGCAACACATGCAAAATGCTGGAGAAACTCAGCAGGTCAGGCAGAATCTATGGAGGGATATAAATAGTCAATGTTTTGGACTAAAACCCTTCATCGGGACTTGGGGAAAAAAAGAGGGCAATAGCCCAAATAAAATAGCAGGGGGAGAGGGAGGAACACAAGCTGGCAAATGATACATGAATTCAGGGATTTGGGTGGGGGAGGAGAATGAAATGATGTGAGAAGCTAAGAGGTAATAGGTGGAAAAGACAAGGGGCTGAATAAAAAGGAATCTGATAGGAGAGGACAGTAACTATGGGACAAAGTGAGGGAGGTGATGTGTAAGCCATATGGATGGGGGAGGAGAAGGTGCACAGGCATGAGGGAAAACAAAGAGGAGGGAAGGAAAATAATAGAGAGTGATTACCAGAAGTTAGATAAATCAATTAGTTAGTTGGAGACTAACAAATTGCAATAAGAGGTGTTGCTCTTCCTATCTGCTATTGGCTTCATGAGGCTGAATCAGTGTGGATTTTGTAAAGGAAGGTCACATCAGATTAACATGACTGAATTTCTTTGAGGAAATAGAAGGGTAATGATGTTAATTGATATGATTTGGTCCATTTAGATTTCAGCAAGGCTTTTGCTAAAGTGTCATATAACAGGCAGGCTAAAGAAAGTATAGGAACTTGGATACAAAGGAAAGAATCAAATTGGATTCAAAACACATTCAGTGACAAGAGGCACCAGGGAATCATGTTCAGGTGTTTTTAGTTTGCTCCCAGATGTCCAATAGAGCTCAGTATTAGCAGTATTATGAAATAATGATTTAGACCTAAATTACGGAATATAAAATGGTTGTTTACAAGGTGACACAAGAGTAGGCTGTGTAGCTCACAGTGAGGAGGAAAGCTTTAGACTGCAGCAGTGTATAGATGGGCAGGTCAGTTGGGCAGAAAAATGACAAATGGAATTTACTCCAGAAAAGTGTGAGGTGATGCCTTTGGGGATTACAATAAGGAAGGGGAATACACAATAAATGAGGTAATTCTGAGTGGTGTACCAGCACATTTTAGTGTGTAAGTTCAGAGACGCTTAAAGGCAGCAGGCCTGTCAATATGATGGTTCAAGCAGCAGTTCAAGCTGATCAATAATCTGAGATAGACTACACCAGAAGGAATATAATGCTACCATTGTAGACAATGCTCATAATGTGAGTATTTTGGTTAGTTCTGTTTTCTACATTACTGGGAAGAAGTGGCTGCACTGGAGAAGGTGCAGCTAGGAGTGGAATGTTTCAGCTATGAGGAAAGGTTGGATAGGCTGGGGTTATTATCTTTGGAACAGAAGAAGCTGATGGAAGACTTAATAAATGTGCATAAAATAACAGATAGCCTAGATGTGAAAAATATAAAGAACTTATTTCTCTCAGCTGCGGGTCAAAATCCAGAAGGCATAGATTTAAAGTAGAAGGATTGGAAGAAGATAAGATAACATGTTTTCATCCTGTGGGTTGTGGATCTGAAACGCTGCCAGAAATGAAGGCAGAGATAAAAATGCTCACCACATTTAAAAAGTCTTTGTTTGTGGGGCACAAACCTAGTGAAGGAGGTAGGATTAGGATTTCTTTGGGCAGCAGGAACTGGAGACCAAATGGTTTCTGTAATGTGTTTAATATTTCAGAAATATTTGAGTAATATTATAATTATATTGTTTGATTCAGCATTCTTTCTTTGTTTACATAGTTCATTATTGGTTATATATAAGAAGTAGGTGAACAGCATAGATCATTGCACACCACTTCATAAGGGCATATCTCGCTAAAGAAAAGAAATTAAGTAGACCAGTTATCCCAGGCTCCTGCGCTTTTCTTTCAAATAGCTTCTGGATTTACACAACAGTTACCTTCTGTGTTGTAAATATTTTGTGATTGTCAGTCAGAGATAGTGGCAAAATTGTCGGTCATAATAGTCTTGACAGTAGTGAAGGATCCATATGCACAAATGATGCTGCAGGACCTCAGCAGGTCAGGCAGCAACTATGGAGGTCAATAAACAGCTGATGTTTCAGGCCAAGACCTTTCATTAGTTCTCAACGCGAAACATTGACTGTTTATTTCCCTCCATTGTTGCTGATTTTGTATGTAGTGTTCAAGATGTCCAGCATCCACAGAATCTCTTGTGCCTCTGTTTGTGAATCCATACACATTATGTTTTGGCTAACTGTTAGATCTTCAGAGCTCATTCCATCTACAATCTTTTTAGATCATGTCTTTGGACCTTGGCCTTCAGGTGATTCTAGAGCTGTTTATTTTCGATACCTGTTGAATTTCAATCCAAGGATGCCTTCTGAATTAGCTCCCGAATCTCCTAAAAATTCTCCTAATGTTTTCAGATAAAAAAGTCAAGACAAATTCAGATCAACGTCAGAACAAACCGGGACCTGTGGATATTCTGTATCTCCATTGGTTGAGGATGTAAGGTGCTGACTGAGAAGAACTTTCTTTGTGGGATCTTTGAAATCTTCAATATAGATTTTCTTCCAGATGTGGTTCTGTTGTCTTTATTGTTTAAGTGGCTAGGCTGAAAGAAATGGAATGGATTAGGAGGTGGTCAATTCAGCTATTGCTGATATCTATCAGAACACGTTTGATGATGTAATCTAATAGTTGGCAGTGACTAGATTGAAGGTGTTCTATGCCTCAATGGAGATTTCAGCCAAATCTGGAAGGGACAGAGAAGGAAAAGCAGGTGAAGAATGCAGTGAAACAGAAGGATTCTGATTTTACACCACCTGGCAGGTCAAATATGAAACAAGAGTATATCAGAGAGATTCCTGGAGTTATTTTTTCTCTCAGTACTTCATCTCCACTGCAGCATCTGTTCTTGTGATGAAGCTTTTCAGTCCAGGACATCAGGGATCTTCTCATCTTGAGGAAAACATAGCTATCCCCCTTTGCCGCCCTCACCCGCATCTCTTCTATTTCCCAACCACCTGCCATCAGTCATAATGGGGATAGTGTTCTCCTCATCTTCAGCTACCTGTCCACAAGCTTCCACATCCAATGTATCATTTCTGCAACATCTCTCTTCTCACTACTATCACCCCTTTCCCTTACACAAAGTACACTGCAGATGCTGGGGTCAAATCAACACATACAATATGCTGGATGAGCTCAGCAGGTCAGGCAGCATCCGTGGAGATGAGCAGTCAGTGTTTTGGGCCGAGATCCTTTGTCGGGACTGAAGAGGGAGGGGGCAGGAGCCGTAAAAAGAAGATGGAGGGAGGGTGGGAAGGAGAAGGCTGGTAGGTGCCAGGTGAAAAACCAATAAGAGGAAGATCAAGGGGTGGGAGGGGGGAAGCAGGGAGGGGATATGCAGGAAAGGTGAAGAAGGAATGTAAGGGGAAAGCACTGTGGGTAGTAGAAGAAGGCAGAATCATGAGAGAGGAAATAGGCAGCTGGAGGAGGAGGCAGAGTGAAACTGGGATGGGGGAAGAGAGGGGAAGGGAACACCGGAAGTTGGAGAATTCAATGTTCATACCAAGGGGCTGGAGACTACCCAGACGGTAAATGAGATGTTGCTCCTCCAAGCTGAGTTTGGCCTCATCATGGCAGTAGAGGAGGCCATGTATGGACATATCCGAATGGGAATGTGAAGGAGAGTTGAAGTGGGTGGCAACCGGGAGATCCTGTTTGTTGTGGCGGACAGAGTGGAGGTGCTCGACGAAGCTGTCCCCCAATCTGCGTTGGGTCTCGCTGATGTAGAGGAGGCCGCACCGGGAGCACCGGATGCAATAGATTACCCCAACAGACACAAGTGAAGTGTTGCCTCACCTGGAAGGACTGTTTGTGTCCCTGAATGGTGGTAAGAGAGGAGGTGTAGGGACAGGTGTTGCACTTACACTTGAGGGGTAAGTGCCAGGTGGGAGATCTACCCTCATCAATGATGCCCTCACCCACATCTCCTCCATTTCCCACACTTCGGCCCTCACCCCATCCTCCCGTCACCACAATAGGCTCTGAGATTAACTTGTCCTCAACTACCACTCCACCAGCCTCCGGATCCAGCATATTATCCTCCTCAACTTCCACCACCTTCAACAGGACCCCACCACTAACCACATCTTTCCCTCTCTACTCCTCTCCACTTTCCACAGGGATCGTTCCCTCCGTGACTGCCTGGTCCACACGTCCCTCCCCAGAGATCTCCCACCTGGTACTTATCCCTGCGAGTGTAAGTGCTACACCTGTCCCTACACCTCCTCCCTTACCACCATTCAGGGCCCCAAACAGTCCTTCCAGGTGAGGCAACACTTCACTTGTGAGTCTGTTGGGGTCATCTATTGCATCTGGTGCTCCTGGTGCGACCTCCTCTACATCGGCGAGACCCAACGCAGATTGGGGGACTGCTTCGTCGAGCACCTCTGCTCCATCCGTCACAATAGACAGGATCTCCCGGTTACCACCCACTTCAACTCTGCTTCACATTCCCATTCGGATATGTCCATACATGGCCTCCTCTACTGCCACGATGAGACCAAACTCAGGCTGGAAGAGCAACACCTCATCTACCGTCTGGGTAGTCTCCAGCCCCTTGGTATGAACATTGAATTCTCCAACTTCTGGTGTTCCCTTCCCCTCTCTTTCCCCATCCCAGTTTCACTCTGCCTCCTCCTCCAGCTGCCTATCACCTCTCTCGTGATTCTGCCTTCTTCTTCTACTACCCACAGTGCTTTCCCCTTACATTCCTTCTTCACCTCTCCTGCCTGTTCCCTCCCTGTTTCCTCTCCCCCGCCCTTTGATCTTTCCCCTTACTGGTTTTCCACCTGGTACCTACCAGCCTTCCATTCCCACCCTCCCCTCACCTTCTTTATAGGGCCCCTGCCCCCTCCATCTTCAGTCCTGACGAAGGGTCTCAGCCCGAAACGTTGACTGCTTGTTTCCACGGATGCTGCCCGACCTGCTGAGTCCTTCCAGCTTGTTGCACATGTTGCTTTGACCCCTTTCCCTTCCCTCTCTGCTTTCTGCAGGGATCACTCTTTCCATGCCTCACTGGTCTGCTCATCCCTCCACTGAGACCCGCTGTACGTACTTATCCCTGCATCAATGTTCAGTATTACACTCCTACACCTCCTCCCTTCCCACTACACGGGCTTCCAGGTGTGGCAGTCCTTCCCATGTCAATCCATCCATGTCATTTATTGTTTCCCGTCCTTGTGGTGCAGAAATTTAAGGAAATGGCCAACTCCAGCTAAATCATTATCCACATTACTGCACAATAGACAAGGATTCCAACATGGTTAATGCCTTCAATAAGATAATGCATTGATCTGTATCTCTGAAAAGGATTTAGTTCTAGACCTCTAAATCTGGGACTACAGGATCATCCCAAATTACTTGTCTTTCAGTGGAAAGAACACGTTACAATCCACTCCATCTAGTGGTCCATTCAAGAACTTGTCAGGTTATGAAAATTAGTTGAGGTACTGATTAGAAGGTAAAAGAAATATAATAAATCAGCCCAACAGCAGCACACAATGAGAAATAATCAGCATACATAGAGGTTAAATATGCCTGATTACAAGTATATTGGTACATTTTGTCTTTTGCTTTCATTGATTTATAAGTGAAAGAGTCGATATTGGAGCAATTCTATGACTTACCTCAAAATTACCGGCGAGAGAAACAAACTATTTCTCCTCATAGTTGCAGTCTATCAGTCACAGAGGCAGCTGTTTAAGACTGCATTGGCTGCTTTGCGCAATCATTGCACAATGATTGTCTGAAAACAGAGAACTACCAACTTGTTGGTGTAACATCAATAGTGGAAAACACGCTAGCCTGTTTTGGATATAAAAAGGATATAAAAACAAAATACCTTAAAATGAATACTTGCGCAAAGTCATTGTGCATTTGTGAAAGGATATCATGTTTGACTACTGTGTTTGAATTCTTTGCAGATGTATCTCAGAGAGCAGATGAGGAGAAACTTAGATTTTAATGAGGCTTTTGGAAAGTTCCAAAGGCTTTTGTCATTGGTCAGCAAGGGTAGAGAAAACAGGGTTGTGGGTTATACACAGACATTGAGAATTAATTATCAGTCAGGAAATAAACAGCGAGGAATAATTTGATCTTCCTCAAATTGGTAGTTGCTATTTGTAGGTATCAGTGGGATGGTGCTTGGACTTCAATTATATCAGGCCTGCACAGGCAGACACCTATCAGGCTCCACCCAACTAACAGGGGTCACCTGCCACTCATTTCTAATTCGTCACCAACAGTCTATTTAAACACAGCTTCATTTACAGACCTTGGCCACCCATCAAACCAGCCAACCTCAACCAGTTGCTCCTAGCCTTCAGTAATCTTGTTATCCATCGTATTCAGTATCTGTTCTTTTGTGTTCTGTGGGCCCTGGTGGCTTGTTATTTCACAGATTATTAGCAAAGCATTGTTTACTGATTTTGGGTTAAGCCTTCTCTACAATTCCTGAGAGGATGGGTGAACCAGGGATAGACACAGCAGAGTTTATTTGCCTAAAGGAGGTTGTCCGTCAACATGAGCACACAATCCATAAGCAGCAGGAAACTAATGACCATCTGCTTGCCATAGTCTTCCAACTATCTGTTTCAAAATAGCAACCCAGTGCCACTCACCCTCCTCCCTCATAGCCCTAGATTCCAGTTCCTGGGTGCTGACGGATTCCCCAGCCCGATGCCTCAACTTCCCGCTCCATTGTGTCTTACTTTGAGCTCCAGCCATCTCTGTATTTTATGGACTAAGCCAAGGTGCTTTCGTCAACGCTCTCTTGACTGGGTGAACTCTGATCTGGGACAATAAGACCACTATTTACAACAGATATGAAGATTTCACAGCTGAGATGCACCAGGTTTTTGACCATCCAGGAAGTGGAAGGGAGACAATGAATCAGATACTTCACCTGCATTAAGTCTCACGCCCAGTGTTGGATTACACCAGGACCCTCACGGTGGAGTGCAGCTGGAAGAGTTATTGGTCCATACCCACCACGGCCTCTTAAAGTGCTTGAAAGATGAGCTATCTGCCTGGGAGATGCTCACCAACCTTGAAAGCCTCATCACTCCAGTCCTCTGTATTAATAAGCATCTTATGGACCTGCTGTCCAGATCATCAGCCAGAACCCCAGTTCCATTCCTAAAACAACTTCAGGCTAGAGGACCCTCATCAATAACACCCTTTCTGCATCACGGCCAGTGACAAATGTCCCTTGGGGTCTGGGAAGGTCAGAGCATGCACGTGACATCGGAAAGCACCGCAAATACATCCAATATCTACTGCTTGACTCATCCAAAACTCCACTCATCTTGGCTTACCCGTGGCTCTCCACTCATGACCCTCACTTCTCCAGGCTATCCGGTTCACTGCTGAGTTAGGGACCCACCTGCTGGACCTCCTGTTGACTTAACCCCATAAATCTGTGCAGTCAGAGGAAACTCTCGACCTCACCAAAACTCCCACAGGAATATCACAGCTTTGCCATTGTTTTAGTCAAAGGGAAGGCAGCACCCTGCCACCTCACAGACCACACAACTGTGCAAACAACCTCCTCCCAGGTACCACCCCTCTTCAAGCTCGCCTGTTCCATCTCTCCACTCCTGAGACCCCAAGCCATGATTGACTACGTCACTGTAGAGCTACAGCGTGGCTTCATTCAACAATCCCCGTCCTCAGCTAGAGCAAGATTCTTCTTTGTCAATAAGGAAGAGGGAAGTCTCTGTCCCTACATCGACTAACATGGTCCCGACAAAATCACCACTAAGAAATACTACCCTCTCCCCTTGTTGGATGGTGTATTTGAAGCACTCCACAGGGCCCAGATCTTCACCAAACTGGATCTAGGGAGTGCGTATAACTTGATCTGCATCCGCCAGGGGATGAGCATCCCTGACACCCACAGACCACTACAAATACTTGGTGATGCTTTCCGGACTTTCCAACCGTCCGGGCGTTTTCCAAGCCTTCATAAACAAGATCCTCCAAGACATGCTACACAAGTATGTTTTTGACTACCTTCGATGAGATCCTTATCTTCTCCAAGGACCTCCAAGACCATGTCTGTAACATTCGTTCAGTCCTTCAGCATCTCCTCAAAAACCAACTGTAGTGCAAATTAGAGAAATGCCAGTTCTACATCCCAGTCACTTCCTTCCTGGGTTACATCCTTTCACCCCAAGGTATAACCATGGAGCCAGAGGAAGTGGATGCAGTTGTTTAATTGTCCCGACCATGCTTCCTCAAACAGCTACAGAGCCTCATGGACTTCTCCAATTTCTATTGCTATTTCATCAGTAACTACAGCCAAATTGCCGCTCCTCTCAACTCTCTCAGCAAATCATCGGCCTCATGGATAATCAGGCTCTCTGTCGCAGAGCACACTTTATAATTAAAGAGACGTTTCGCTATCATGCCCATTCTCCGACATCTGAACCTCTCTGGAACTTCCATGGTAGAGGAGGATGCATCTGACATACACGCCGGGGCTATCCTCTCCCAGCGAGGACCAGACAGGAAAGGACACAGTTGTGCCTTCTTCTCGCACACTACTGTTATGGATTAGGAGTTATAGAGTGAGCCTTGAAGGAAAAGAGACATTAGCCATTGGGAAACATTGAACCCTTCTTGATCTAGCCTGCCACCAGGACCTCATATCCATTCAGTAGACCCACCAATTCAACCCACATCAGGGTCACTGGGCCCTCTTCTTCAAGCAGTTTAACTTTCCCATCTCCTACCGAGGCGGCTCCAAGAACACTAAGGGGGCTGGCCTGTCATGACAGTTTGACTCAGTGGAAATGGAGATTAACCCTCAGCCCATCTTTCAGATCCTTGTCCCAATCATTTGAGACCTTGAAAACCAGATCTGCTAGAACCTAAAGCACAAGCTTGTCAACTGCATGTGCATTCCACCATGCCCTCTGAGGTACTCCAGTAGACCCACTCTTCACCCCTGTCTGGCCTCCCAGGTGCACGACAGATTCTGGATTTTCAGTGATGATGGGACCAAGGTGATCATGATTGTTCTGGACTAGTCCTTCAAGGTGGCCCACCATTCTCCTCCCCAAACTTCTATCAGTGACTCGGACGGCAGACCTGGTTATCCAAAATGCATTTCACCTCTATGGCTTCCTTCTAGACGTTGCATTGGATAATTCATCTCCCACTTGTGGTGAACTGACTGCTCCCTCCTCTGCACCTCATTCAGATTGTCTTCTGCCTATCACCCACAGACCATTGGTCAATCAAAAAGAGCCAATCAGCAAGTGGAAAAGTTTCTGCGATGTTTCGCTGCCTCTAACCCTTCCACATGGAAAGCTCTAGGTATCTGCTCTAGGCCAAGTTGTCCCACAAACTACATACCTGCTCTGTCATGGGTATATCACCCTTTGAAGTGCTTCATGACTACCAACCCCATTGTCCTTGTACAGGAGCCATCAGTGGGGATCTCATTGGCCTGGGCTCTGGTCTGCTGCTGCTGGGATGCATGGAAGAGAGCGCAGATGGTAATCCTGGCTGCCAACTGCACTTACAGCTGCCAGGCTAACTGCCATCGGTGCTCAGCCAGACTAAACTGGCCTGGGGATTGTGTCCAGATGTCCAACCAAAATTTGTCCGGGCACACTGACTACCATGAGCTCTCGCCCCATTTCATTGGTCCGTTCAAGATTACCCATTGCATTAATCCAGTCACTTACCATCTCCATCTGCCACCACCTCACAGGATCACACCTATCTTCCACATGTCCCGTCTCAAGCCTGTTCACCATGGACCACTCAACCCACATAAGCCTGCACCTCTGGAATCTATGATGGAGGATGGTGCTTCGGTGTATACGGCTTGCTGATTGATGGATAGGGTGTGCAGTACCTGATCGACTTGGAAGGGTGTGGCCCAGAGGAGAGAGGTCCTGGGTGACGTCCAGTTTTATTTTGGATCCATTGCATTATCAAGGAGTTCCAACAGAACACTTCAGATAATCCTGGACTGTCAGGTGCCTGCAGTAGGAGGGGTTTCCTGTCAGGCACCTCCCAGTCACCACCCAGCTAACAGGAGTTGCCTGCCACTCATTTACAACTCATCACCTAATGCTTATTTTAAACCCAGCTCTTACTCACAGTCCTTGCTCACTCATCGAACTAGTCAGCCTCAACCAGTTGTTCCTCACCTTCAGTCACCTTGTTGCCTGCTGTATTTAGTAACTGTTCTCTCTTGTTTTGTGGCCCCTCATGGTTTGTCACTTCACAGTTTATTAGCTAAGTATCATTTACTTCTAAATCGTCTCTGCTGTTCTGCTTTTGAGTCAAGCTTCCTCTATAATTTCTGATAAGTTATTCACAATCTATTTCAATGGTTTGCATGAGGGGGCTAAATTCCACCCATCCACATTTTTTAATAATACGAATCACTCCTCCTGACTCCATGATGTATTTTCAAATTCGAACTGTGATGGAATGTTCTCAATTTGTGAGTGGAGCAAAAACACTCAAGAATTTTCTGAGACGAGGTAATCTTGAGTGACAACCACCTTAAACATTCACTTCCACCAAAATCAACATGGAGTGGAACTTGCCAAGCCTTCTTCAATAGACCCTCCCAAACTCAAGATCTTTACTGCCTGGGGACCATATTAACAAGGGGATGAGAATAACTCAGCAGGCTAGGCAGCATCTATGGAAAAAAATACAGTCGATGTTTTGGGCTGAAACCCTTCGGCATTGCCCCTATGTTCTACCGAAGGGTTTCGGCCCGAAACATCGACTGTACTTTTTTCCATAGATGCTGCCTAGCCTCCTGAGTTCCTCCAGCATTTTGTGTGTGTTGCTCAGATTTCTAGCATCTGCAGATTTTCCTTTGTCTGTGATTGGAATATCACCATGTCCAAACTTTCATTCCAGTCACACATGGCTCCAGCTTATAAATATATTGTCATCGTTCATGATTACTGGCCCAGAAACCTGAAACTTCTTTGGTGAACGTATCAGGTTACAGATGACATACAATAAGAAGGGTTCTTATTGTTAACTTTTGGAGGAGCTTTGACAAGGGTGACCTTACCTCCACGACAATAAGCTTCACTTTATGTTAAAAAACCTATAATGATCAGAATCAGGTTTAATACCACTGGCATATGTCATGAAATTTATTTGTTGTTTTGTGGCAACAGTACACTGCAATACATCATAATAGAAAAAAATATATAAATTACAATAAGAAATACTGTATATTTAAAAATAAATTAAATAGTATAAAAAGAGAGCAAACAAAAAGAAAAAAACAGCAATGATGCAGTTTACGTGGCTTTATTGTCCAGTCAGAAATCTGATGGTGGAGGGGAAAAAGTTATTCTCAAAATGTTGAGTGTGTGTCTTCAGGTTCCTGCCCCACCTCCTTGATGGTAGCAATGAGAGGAGGGCATGCTCTGGATAAAGGGAGACCATAATGATGGATGAAATTAATGTTATTTATTTTAAATTGCTGCATCGTGCTTGATGAACAGTACCTGAGGCTCGGTTACGTTCTACAAATTGACTGTCGACTAAGCCAATTAAAGTTTTGACGTGAAATTTTAACAATTCCTTTCTTCCCACAGATGCTGCTTGACTTTCTAAGTTCCTCCAAGTGGATTTTCTGTTGCAAGTAAAGTTTGCAATTGATCTATAATGTTGGTCCCTTTTAGTTATACTGCTGCTTGATCGATATATTTGTATAATCAATTAATTGCTGTGCTTTAATGTCAGCAATAAAAAAAATAGAATGTGTTCCCTAAGTATTACATGTCACTATCTACCCAGTAAAATTGCTTCAGAGCTATGGATTAAAGAGTTGCAGGACATATCAGAGGCTGACCCAAGATATGCCCTTCTCTTCCAGGGTGTCCGGTCTTCAAATGGGAAGCCTTCCATCAGCATTCTTCACTATTTAACCCCATAAACATCAGATGAATTTAGTAGAAGAAGGAGATGACAGTATTTCTCTTGTAATGCTCCTCTTTGGAAAGTTGTAAGGGAATTAGGGACTATATTGTTCTGAGAGCACTAGTCATGAAGAGCTCCCTAGAGAACAGTCTTAATCCCACATTGGGAGATCTGCAACTATGCAGAACACCAATCCAAATTGTCACTCTGTCCCCAACTCCACTTACAGCCATGACCCTTACAACCTCCTTGTGAAATCATGTTTCATTGTTAGTTTGTGCCATGTTACATTCAACACCCGCAATCTCTCACATGCCAACAACCCTTGATCTTCAGTCTCCTTACATATCCTCTCTCCTCAAGCTCTCACTTCTGATCACATAACTCATTGAGACATTGTCACTCCCAGTTTCTAAGCTCCTCCCTTCATCTGTCTAGGAATTGTCCCAAATCCACTTACAGCCCAGGTGAAGGGTCTCGATACAACGTGTTGGCTGTCCATTTCCCTTCACAGATGCTGCCTGACCTGCTGAGTTCCTCCAGCACTTGTGGGTTGTTCCAGACTCTGGCATCTGCATTCTCTTGTGTCACCACCTTTACTTGCTACCACAAAATTCCCTCTCTGAGTCAGGCCAGCATGACACAAGTCTGCCCTCCCACATGGTGCAGTTTAAGTTCTTCAGCCACCATCTAACCACCAACCACATTCACAACCAATCCTGTGACCTACACCCACTCCCCCCACCCCCACCCCAGTTCACACAAACCTGGACTTGAGAGACGAGAATTATGTTGGTGTATAAGAATGTACAACACTTGGTGCCTCACACCTGCTCTCTTAAGCCTCAGTCAAAAGTGAATTTTGATGCACAGGAGCAGTGAATGATTGTTTTTCCTACACACTTATGGCATTCCAGAATACTCATAACAGTGTCATAGGCTAGCTTTTTCACACAGAATTATTCTTCAACATAAGCATCCTTAGATCTTCCTAACCTTCAACCCTTGGTTGACCGCTTTGGAGAGTGTTGTGAAAGACATCGAAGGGATGTCAGAAGGTTCTTTGTGAAAGAGCCCAGAGGAAGGCTGTTCAGGTTATTGCCTGCATTGAATAATGGAATCTAGTAGCATTACTTCGAAAGCCACAAAGAAGACCCAGCTAGTGGAGCTGCTGGCTCAAAGCTCTTGCAACTTGTGTTTGATCCGGGCCTCCATGAATGGCTGTGTTGAATCCGCATGGTCTCCTACATGGATTTCCACTGGTTACTTCAGACTGCTTCCACATTCCAAAAATGTGTAGGGTTAACTGGCCAGTGTACATTTCCCCCTATTGTAAAGGTGAGGGAGAGGGTAGAAGTTGATTGGAATGTGTGTAGGACGGGTGTAATAAAATGGATGGTTGGGGATCAGAGTGGGCTCAGTGGGGCAAATGGCCTGTTTAACTTGTAGCATCTCTCTGTGACTCTGAGCTTCCTCCTGCTGCTGAAGTATGGAGTATCAACTTGATCTACCAGGTACTGCCTGCCAGCTGTGTGGCCCCTTCTGCCCATGAGAGAGGCTTCACATCTGGAGCAAGATGGATATATCTTTCATGATGCAATAATTAATCCATACCTCTTTGAGCACAGAACAGCTCTTGTGTGTATGTTTCTCAAGAAGCTTTATTTTCTGGGTGCTGGACTTTGATTCTGAAGAATGGAGGTCCTTTCGTGGTATGTTATGTATTAAGCTTAGAGCCATGCACACCTATCATACATTTGTGGCCTTTGTATGAGATCACATTGCATTGTAGATACAAGATACTGTAGATGTGGAATTGTTGCAACACGTTACATTGTTAATTTGTACCAAATGATGGGCATGGTTTTATTACAAAGCAAGAGCAGAACATGGATGGATAACTCATTGTACGCAGGAAGCTTATATCTAGCAGGGAAGGAGAACTTTATCCTGTATAAATTCACAGCTTTAAGCCCAGATCTCAGTATTAATGAACTTTTAAAATAAGATTTTATGTCATTTATGCACAATAATAGGCAGCCAACTGTGGAAAGATCAGAACAAGCTCACCTCAATAAGGTGAACAAAAATAAACCACTAGCTGACAGCCATCTGGTTGCAAGTCAAGCATTCATTGTCTTCAACTACGCAGCTGCCTTGACTCAATACATTTTCCTACTTCCCTTGTTAATAAACATCAAAAGGAGTCGGAGCATTAGTTTGTTCTGGCATTGGTGTGCCTTTCTTGCTGCTCCCATCATACTTGTATTCTAATTGGTAGAATTGATTGCCACCCTTTGATGTTTCCTTGGTGACATACAAATAACCCAATTTACATACAACATTACTGGACAGATCTGATGGTTTTTCTCTCTTTTAACTCCACAGCTGAGCATGTCTCTGAGCTCCAGTTCTTCCTGTTTGATCAGGTGGAAGAAACCAAGCAGAAAGTAGCTAGCTCTTATTTCTCTGAGGAAATTGCTCAGTTGTTGAAATTTTTCCAGTTAAGTTAGAAATTTCCACAATTTCTCAAATCTGCTATGTCTCATTTATGTACTATTAGACACATGTTTATGTGTAATTGAAAACAGATGTTATGTTATGACAATGTACATCGATTTCTGAGGTGAAACGCTTAGGTTTTTTCATGTCTAATGAGAGAATAGTTCACTGGAACAGTTATCTCAATTTTACATGTCTGGAAAACAAGCTATAAAGATTGATTTTTTTTTGTTATTGGAAAACTGCAGAGAATTGTAATTGGTTGCTTAATAAAATACTGGCAGAAAAGTATTTCTCCAAGTTTGCAACCTGCCATCAAATGGTTCATGAGCATTGAGAAAAGTCAAGGATTTTACCCAGAACAGTAATTGAAGAATTACCTAAACCTGCTACTTAATGTTTAATCAAACATACATTAAACCATTCGGTTAAGATGGCCCAGCGGAGAAGGATTTATAGCTTGTATTAGAAACACAAATCATATGGTGCACTTGCTTTTGTTTTCTTTTGATTGGCTAAATCAAGAGAACCTTAGATAGAATGCTGCATCATGTCATCTGCAAAAATTCTCTGATGGCTCAGCAATAGTTGGGTGTATTAAGGGAGGTTGGGCAGATGAATACAGGGTCCTGGTGGAGGACTTTGTCAAATGGTGCAAGCTGAATCATCTGCAGCTCAACATCAGTAAGACAAAGGAGCTGGTGATGGACTTTAGGAAGACCAAGCCTGCACTGCTCCCTGTTACTATTGATGGTGAGGACGTGGGTGTGGTGAGGACAAGTACCTGGGGGTGCACCTGGATGACGGACTTGAGTGGAGCACCAACGCAGAGGCTGCATACAAGAAGGGCCAGAGTTGCTCTACTTCCTGAGGAGACTGAGGTCCTTTGGAGTATGCAGGCCTCTCCTTCACATATTCCACCAATCTGTTATCCCCTGTAAAATCTTCTCTGCGGTGATGTGCTGGGGCAATGGCATCAATATGGGTGATACCAACAGGCGCAATAAACTGATGAGAAAAGCTGGCTCTGTTATAGAAGTCCAACTGGACCCACTGTAGGCTGTGGTAGAACAAATAACCCTATGAAAAATCCTGGAAATTCTGGACAATCTTTCGCAGTCTCTGCATGCCACCTTGGCTGAACAGAGGAACACTCTTTGAAATTGACTAGGACAAATGCACTGCTCCAAAGAGTGCTATATGAGGCCATTCTTATCCTCAGCATTAAGCTCTATCATGAGTCAACCTATAGCCAGGGAGGTGATAACCCTGTCTGTTAGAATATTGGAGGTAACTTATTTTAATTCTTTCTACTTCTCTTCCAATATTTATATCTGTACACTTGTAATGCTGCTGAGACTCTGTAATTTTCTTTGGGATCAATAAAGTATCCACCTATCTAAAGGAAGTGATAGCAAAAAATAAGGATCAGGTTAATTAAATATGTGTGTTGGACGTTTGAGAACCATTTGATAATATCCAGACGAGTAGAGAGGATTGTTTCAGGATTTCTATGCTATGTAATTACAAGGCAATGATTGCAATGCACTCTGCTATATGCCTAGGAAAGAAATATGTATTTCCTATTTAGATACAAAAATGGAATTCAGACCAGCTGCATGTGAGATAATGCATTTGTGGAGGGCATATACAATAAGCAATTAGAGAACAAATGATGGGATGCTTAGAGGAAAAGAGGAGCTTTGAAGCACATATCTGTAAATTTCTGAAGGCAGCAAGGCAGGTAGATGATTATAAGGGAAGATATGAAATACAAGAGCTGGGAACCAATGCTAAAACTGTATACTCCCCTCCCCCATAAATCACAGGTAGAGTATTGTGGTCACAATTTTACAAAAAAGAACGCACAGATGCATTTGGCATATTGTTCCAATCAGAGGTTTTACTAGTGATTTCCCGCTTCCAGACCATTTGATAAAACGTGGAGTCTGTACAGCCAGAATAGTTTCCTCCTATTCCTACATCAGGGTGAATGGATGAGCCTTTCATCTGGCAAAAGTTCAAAATCAGTCAGAATCTGCATGGCTACATATCCATTGTCAGTGTTTCACACTTAATACATTCATATACAGATATACTTTGCCATGTAAGTAATAATTGGTGGTTTAAATCCACATTGCATTCATGCTTGGCAGTGTGAAATAATCTCATTACATTGCCCATGATGTGATTGTCCCCCGATGCATCAGGATACATGATTACTCTTAAAGAATTTGGTTATATGTAACAGATTAAGTAAACTTCAGAAAAACTGTTTTAAGTACATTGAAAGCAGAGAAAAACAAGAAGATTAATTTTGCAGCTGACTAAAGATTCCACTTCACATTAGATTATGGTAAGAAAAAAACAATTTGTGCCTTTTTAATCATGTTTTCAGAATTTTAGAGACAATTATAATGAAACCTTAATAGTTCACCATCTGATTATTTGGAAATTGTGATAGTTTACATCTGGCTCATCAGGTGCTAGCTACTGCATTTACTTTAGACTCACCAGGGCCCTATTCTCTGCTCTCTTTAGCACACCAGGACTCTGTTTCCCTGAGATCACTAATACTCTGGGTGCTGATTCTCACACTCCCTTTAAATTCACCATGGCCCCAATTTCCATGCTCCTTTTAAGCTCAGTGGGTTTACTGGAAAATTTATAAGACTGTGCCATTTCTGGGAAAATATAAAATAAAAATGTGAATTAAAAGTGTGTTGGAATATTAATTGGAGCAACATTCAATGTCCCAAAAACTATACCAGAACAGCACCACCAACATCCCCAATGTGCCAGATTGACAGAAATTTACTGAACAGGATAGCCAAGGTAACGTCTACTGACGCACATTAGAGCCAATCCTGCATGATACCAGAGTATAGATTTGCAACAGATGTTTACATCAACACATCCTCACCTTGCAATAGTAGATCAATACTCTGAAATTTGTAAGGCTAGCGATGTCCTTGAAGTCAGTCAGCTGATTAAATGGAATTATGTGTTAAAACTCCAGATGATGTTTCTAGTTTCTGTTTAGCTGCTTTTGGGTAATAAAGGTGCTTACATATCCACTGCAAAGGCAAGGTGTGCCCTTATTTGGCACGAGAAGTGTTCTGTAGCCCTATGCTGCCTAGGGTCATATTTAAGACAAACAGTCAACCGTGGCCAAATGCAAACAGGATGCCAAATTCCTCACTTAGGATTCATCTTGACCAGAGTCTATGTGAACTGGACTGTTAACAGTTTTTCATTAATACACTTACTATTCAAATTAATGGCTGTAGGAATGGAAGGTTATTCTTCATTACACATTACATTCTGGGGTCAAGAAAATTACTATTGTTGTTAGTGATTTCTTTCATCTTTCCTCAGTCGCTTCTCAGGCTGTCATCTGACTTAAACAATCTAATGCCTGTTACCTTTAACTTATTTGGAGTTTTCACTTGGTTGTAGCAATTAGCCTGAAGGACTATGGCCAGCTGCGGAATATTCCTGGAGCACCAGGCCTGAAATCTGATCGAGTTATAGACCACGGAAGAGCACAGAAGCTGGTTCTTCAACCCACCTAACACAAACAAAATGATGGAGGAATGCAACAGGACAGGCAGAATCTATGGAAAAGAGTAACAACAACATTTTGGGCTGAAACCCTTCAATCCACCTAGTCTATGCTGACCTGTTTTTCTGCTAGTCCCATCTACACACATCTGAACATATAGCCCTCCTTACATTTTCATCCATGTACCTATCCAAACTTCTCTGATCTAGGTGAAGTTTACGCTTTGACTTTAACTACTAAATTCCATCTTCCTATTGATCTGTCCATTTCCCAGCCATCATCTCGTACTGAACTAGTATGTTTTTTTTCCAGCTCCAACTGCCTATTTAAGAATAGAGTTCAATATCCAACAGCTTGCCATGATAATTAGTTTCCATCAACTCTTCACCAGTAATCACTGTCCACTCAATAACAGAATGGTGACCACTGAATCCCCTGAACACATCATTGTTGTATTTAGATTAATATTCCAATGCTACCCTTCGTAGCACCACATTAGTTAAATTCTAGCAAAATTTTTCTAAACACTTTGCCCTTTGCACTGTGCCTACTTCTGTGCATAAGTGATGCCAGAATCTTGCTCCTTAAAATTGCACTCAGGCAATTAGTTCAATCAGTCAGGCATTTTTCTGAGTGGACACTTCCCCTATAGTCTTCCTATCTGAGTCCTTTGCAGCATTTATGATCTCACACATCAGGCATCAGGCCGCCATGATACCCTTTCTCCCTGCCCTATAGGTCACTCCACTCATGCTCAGTAACTCTCTACAACTATCTTCCAGAATGTTTCCTCTCTGATACTCATTGGGCAGGTTCCTCGCCCACCCCCTAAAGTTTCCTTGATGCCACATTGGTCCTACACTGCCTTAATGTCAAGTTAACTTCATCTTTGAAATTCAACTCTTTGGTCTGTTCAGACAAAGGTTATGATGATGTCTAAGCCTGAGTAGTCCGGGCAGAGGATGAGACGAGATTGATTGGAGGTTAACCAGTCTGAATGGTTTTTGTGATAATGACTTAGCTGGGCAATTTTCCACACAGCCTGATGGAAACCGATTTCATAACTCTACTGGAAGTGCTTGGCTCAGGATACAACTGGAATTGAAATACAATGTCGAATATTACTGCCAGGATATTATCTAGCCCTGTAATCTTTGCTGCATCCAATGCTGACAGCTGTTTCTTGATATCAAAAGGAATGAATCACATTGGCTGAAGACATGATGCCATGACATGATCTGTAATGGTGCAAATCTTAGGTGAAAGCTCAGATTATCGACTTGGCACTTCCAGCTGAACATGGATGTCAATACTTCAGTATTGTCTTCAGCATTCATAAAAAAGGGGATGTTTTGGAACCTCCAATTAGCTACCACCTTTTCAACTAGGTATGACAGGATTGACAGATAAGAGGGAAATACGATTTGAGAAGAATAGCAAGAAATAAGGATACTTCTGGTCATTCCAGGTTTCTCCAATTAGAGTCACCAATGTCTCCTCATGTTGGGAGTGGGGACACTAAAACAATGCACAGATATTTTTTTCATGAAGATTTGATGCAAGTAAAGCCTATTGTGTACTGTCAGTGGAGAAGAAGATCTTCAACAAGAGTCACAGATTGTGTTTTGTGGATGCGGCTGTCCCAGTTGAATTACTGATATCATATCATAGCTCTGAGATGACATTGGGAAGCTTGAAATTAGGCATGAGGGTAAGGTGGAGCAGACATTCATTTGCTGCACCTTACCCTCACACATAACTTTTACCTGGGTCTGAGTAAGTAATGGGGGCTGGAGGAGAGGGCGGTGGGGGGGGGGGGGTTTACTCACTGGAGAGTGTATGAGATTAATGGTGCATTTGGTGGGATCTGAAGATGCATTTACATACCTTAACCATCTTAAATCATTGAATCTTTGGGTTACATTTGCTGCTGCCACTGCCTTTTGTGTGTGTTGGAAAATGACCAGGTTTGCTTAACATAGAGATCATCCTTCCTCCTCTGCATCTCAGCCACCAAAGTCTCCAGCATTGTGTTGAAAAAATAATGGATGTCACTGTCTCTTTTTCTCCGATGTCGTATTATCTCTTCAACAAGTTGGGCTCAATGGCCTTCTAGCCAACATTCATTACCTGATGCAGCTTATGGTCATTTCCCTTTTAATAGATACAGGCTGATTTTAAGTAGTGCAAACTACATGGGACCATCATCATTCACAAAGTTCCATATCAACTCATTACACAATCTTCAGTTGCCTTGGCAGAATCAGTGATTGCATTTCAACAACAGCATACTTAGCTCATAGGTAAGATTGCCACAGTCTTTTATAATTGCTGGCAGCTAGATAAGGAGATAAAAAGAAGATTAAGACAAAGGGTAAAGTAAGTCAGTGTTCCCAATGGACTAGGGATTTCTAGTTTTCAGTTCAATACTCACTGTTACACTGAATTGTTTTTTAGGTTTGCAGGGATGGTTTTGGGGACAGTGTGTGATAGGGCTAGGTTAGGGTTTAGGAACAGGGTTGTAGAGAATTAGAAGTCAGACTGGAGTCTAGGCCTCCACTTCACACTCCATGTCCAAAGGCCAGTGACGATGTATAGGAAAACCATCTGTGGATAGATGTCAGGCCAGCAAACGTTGTGGACAGGGACCAGCAAGGACAAGAGCTGGTGCCTTTCTCCCCAGGGCAGCAAATCTCTCATGAGTTCAGAATATCATGCAAGCAGGAGGTATGAAGGCTGATGATACCCTAGATACACAAGTTGGCAAGTCATACCCTGTCATCGTTGAGTCTGGAGTTCAGGACCCTGACATCAGTGAGCCCTGGGCTCGATATCAAAAATGGAAGCACGAAGGTTCATTAGAATTCCAAAAGTTGAGGCCCGATCTTTGAAGCCCTGGATCTGCAAGTCCATGAATCCAATGGAGGCTGGAGTTGGAGGACTGTCTGTGTGTGTGAATGGTTGGATAGGTAGATGGAAGGCAAAAAAGGGGTTTGTTTTGCTGTCGTTTCACTGAACATTTCTTATAGATAGGGGAATCAAGGGATATGGGGACAAGGCAGGAACTGGGTATTGATAGTAGATGATCAGCCATGATCTCAGAATGGCAGTGCAGGCTCGAAGGGCTGAATGGTCTACTTCTGCACCGATTGTCTATTGTCTATTTTGGGCATGCTATGTTGGCCCTGGGATGCAGACAGGGTTTGAAAGGAATTTCATGTAACACTGCACTACCATTATAGTCACACAATGTGGAACTTTGACTCATTAATACAATGAATGATACATGTACAATTTTGAATATTAGTGGGTTGACTCTACACTACATGAAATCTTCCCACTAAGGAAGAAATATTTAGATGATAAGATATTGTAACTGATTCTCTCACATATGCATGTTTAGTAATTCAGCTAGGAACTGGGAATATCATAAAGCTATGAAACCTCCAGATTACTCCACAGATTAATAGAGCCTCATGAATATTTACATTACAGAAATGCTTTTGTCTCCACTGCTCAGTGAAATCCTCTCACTCGCTGATTAAACTAGCTTTTGTTTATACTATGAGCTGAATTGAATGGCAATGGATGCTTGCACAAGAGGATCTAAAAAGGCTGCTGGTTCAAATCCCATAACTTCTCTATTCAATATCTTAATATTCACTGTTCAGTTATTCACATGGACAGCACCCTTCTTTCTCTTATCCAAATTTCTGCAGTCAATGACCTGACATGAATCAAATTCCAGTTGCTTATACTGCCTCCTGGTCCACCTTTGCCTTAAGGTCCCATTATTTATGTCAAATCTTTCTTTGATCTCCCTTTCCTTGTCTGTCACCTCCTCATCTCAATCCTTAACCCTTCGAGATTACTACATTATTCTAAATCTTGGTTAAGCCAAAGTGCTCACATCATTGCAGCCACTCTCTCAGCCATCTGGACCCAAAGTTCTCTGAAACTCTTTGATTCCCAATTTCCCTCTTAAGACTTTGAAACCTGTTTACCCAGTTCTTAATCAAATGTCTTTAGCGCACTAACTATTTTTGTCTCTGCATCCCTTTGTTAAGTGCTTGTAGATGTCTTGTGACCATATATAAATTCAAATTGTTATAGTGATCAACAGGTTAAGCTTTTAATGCTGCCTGATGTCAGGCCTGAATTAGTCATCAGAAAAATTTAATGATCCAAACTACCAGCTCAATTTCCTCTAATGGGGCAGTGACAGGGTCTTGTCAATTTTGTAGCACACTTTTGATAAACCTTCTTACGTATAGTTTCAAAAGCTAACACGAGGAAATCTGCAGATGCTGGAAATTCAAGCAACACACACAAAATGCTGGTGGAACACAACAGGCCAGGCAGCATCTATTGGGAGAAGCACTGTCGACGTTTCGGGCCGAGACTTTTGTCAGGACTGACAAAAGCAAGCACGAGGAAATCTGCAGATGCTGGAAATTCCCTTCTCCAGCTCTGTATCCCTTTTGCCAATCACCTTTCCGGCTCTCAGCTTCACCCTCCCCCTCCAGTCTTCTCCTATCATTTTGCATTTCCCCCTCCCCCTCCTACTTTCAAATCTCTTACTATCTTTATTTTCAGTTAGTCCTGACGAAGGGTCTTGGCCCGAAACGTCGACAATGCTTCTCCTTATAGATGCAGCTTGGCCTGCTGGGTTCCACCAGCATTTTGTGTGTGTTGCTTAAGTATAGTTTGTTGTTAATAGCTTGTTAATTTTTGTGTCATGAGGTATGAAATCATAGGAATGTGAGCCATCCAATCAGGAGGGTGGAACAGTGAAAAGGTTCTAGAGAACCTTTGTCTTTGTCTTTATTTGGTAGGAGATGAAGAAGGAAGACTCTAGAGAGAACCATTTATAGTATTCGATCCGGTGGGGATACACGATTCGATGGAGCTAATGCATGGAAGTCTACGGAAGATCAATGACTATGACTTTTGGAAGAACTGAGCTCCAACCTGTGCATATTTGACTGCTTAATTATAATGGGCCCATCTTGTTTGTTTTTTTCTTTTCTTTACTAACCCTTTAGCAAAGCTAATATTCATAAATATACTTCTTTATAACTGTATGCAGAGTGTGATCTGTTATTTCATGCCGATGGGCTATTGCAGAGTAGTAAGTCACACAGCATTCACACAAACTGGGGTTTGAATGGGCGAGACATCCCAACCCTACGGATTTGGTGGGACCAAAGTCGTATGCACCCTAGGCATCTGAAGCTGGAGAAAAGTGAGTTTATCGCTATGTAATCCAATGGCTGTTAACGAGAGGCTAACCAGCCACATTTCCAGAGACAATCAGAAAAAGGAGGTTTCATATGTAATTCTCATAAATATTCTACCCACTAAATGTAAATGTCTTAAGTAAATAAGATACATCAGCAAAGGCAAAATAACTCTCAACTGCATTTTTGTAGCAATTTTCTACAATTCTTATTGTTATTTTTCTAACAATGCATGACTAATATACATCATCAGAAACTCCAGAATCACTAGATTGCCAAACATGAAAAGCACCACATATGACTTATCTTCCATAGAAGTCTGATGATCCCAGTCCCAGCAATACATTGCTTGATTCTTCCCCGATGTTTTCCCCATTTCTCAGAAGCCTGCTTTGATCTCCTGTTTCCTGACTGATTTTTATTTCATCAGTGGCAGCAAGTTAAAAGAATTGGCTCCAATTATTAACAAAACAACCACACTTTATGTAATTGAGGTTTGGACTGAAATCACAAATACCTGTAGTGGAAACATTAATATAAAGCAGAGAAAATAATAAACATAAGAGAAAGAAGGCTTTTTAACAAAAGGACACAACAGCAGGTTAAAGAAATGAAGCCAAAAACAACTTGGTTAACAGATTCTTGGTACGTGTTGTACTTTTCAATGGTCTGTGATGATTGTACAATAAACCACAATTCTATTCTTTTTAATATGTCTGCAACTTCTGTACATATAAACCACAGTTCTGCTAGTTATCAGTCCTGGTGTAGCTATGATACATTTTCCTCTTTATTACTCTTTGTTTCCCGCTTTACACACTCTTCAGAACTAACAGCTGTTTCCATTAGTCAATAATCTCTCCTTTACCTATAGTACTTACCAAAGGCTTATCCTTCCCACTTCTTTCATTTTTAATAGTGAAAGTATTGATCGTCCTTCGCTACCTGAGAAAGAAGAATCTATTCTTTCTTCAGATACACCTTTGCTATAATAAGAACTGAGAACATCACACATGCTTTCAAGGATACCTCTCGTGTTATGAATTACCAACCATATGAGTAAGACCTATGTCATAACCAGCACATAGATTAGGGTGTAACATTCTATGTGTACATCAACTGAGTCATAGTGTCATAGAAAAGTACAGCACAAAAACTTGTCCTTTGGTCCATCTAGTCCATGCTGACCCATTTAAACTGTCTTCTATCAACCTGCACCGAAGCCATAGCCCTCCATACCTTGATGTACCGATCCACACTTTCCTTAAACATTGAAATCAAGGTCACATGCACACAGGTGCTAGCAGCTGGTTGGTCATTCCAACAACCCTCTGAGTGAAGAAGATTCACCTCATGTTCCCCTTAAACTTCTCATCTTTTACCCTTAACCCATGACATCTAGTTGTAGGCCCACCCAACTTCAGTGGTAAAAGCTTGCTTGCATTTACCATATATATACCCCTCAAATCTCCTCTCAATTTTCTATGTTCCAAGGAATAATGTTCTAAACTATTTGATCTTTCCTTATAACTGAGGTCCTCCAGACCCGGCAACATCCTTGTAAATTTTCAACCTTATTTACATCTTTCCTTTGGGTAGGTGACCAAAACTGCATACAATATTCCAAATTGATGTCTTATACAACTTCAGCATAACATCCCATCTCATGTACTCATTTCCTTGACTTATGAAGGACAATGTGCCAAAAGTGTTCCTTGCAATCCTATTTACTTGTGACACCACTTCCAATGAATTATGGACCTGTATTCCCAGAACCCATTCTTCTATCACACTCCTCAGTGGCTTAACATTCACTGTGTAAGACCTATCCTGGCTGTTCCAACTGAAGTGCAACATCTCACACTTGTCTGCAGTAAGTTCCATTTGCCATTTTTAACCCGTTTTTCCAGCTGGTCCAGATCCAACTGCAAGCCATGATAGCCTTCCTTGCTATCCACTATACCCCCTGTCTAGGTGCTATCCACAAATTTGCTGATACTGTTAGCCACATTATTATCTGGATTGTTGCTATAGAAGATGATCAACAACAGACAGATCCCTGCAGCACACCACTATTCACAGGCCTCCAGTCAGAGAGGCAACCATCTACTACCACTCTCTTGCTTCTCCCTCAAAGCCAATGTCTAATCCAATTTACTACCTTATCTCGAATGCTGAGCCACTGAATCTTATTGACCATCCTCCTATGTGGGATATTGTCAAATGCCTTACTGAAGTCCATGTAGACATCATCTACTGCCTTGCCTTCATCATCTTTCCCAGTAAGTTCCTCAAAAATCCTGATTAGACTTGGTTAGACTTGACCTACCATGCACAAAGCCATGCTGACTATCCTTAATCAGTCCATGTCTATGCAAATACTTACAGTGTATATCTGGTCTCTTTGAACACCTTCCAATAATTTTCCCACTATTGACGTCAGGCTCATTGGCCTATAATTTCCTGGATTATTTCTAAAGCCTTTCTTAAACAACAGAACAAAATTAGCTATCCTCCAATCCTCTAGTAACTCACCTGTTGCTAAGGACAATTTAAATATCTCCGCTAAGGCCCCTGCCATTTCAGCACATGACTTCCTGGATTTGAGGGAACATTTTGCCTAGGGATTTACCCACCATGATTTACCTCAGGATAGAAAACACCTCTCCTCTGTAATCTGTATAGGATCCATGAGGTTGATGTCACTTTACCTCACATCTATAGACTCGGTGATTATTTCCTGACTAAGTGCAGATCTCCCCCATCTCCTTTGGCACCACACATGGATTACCATTCTGATCTTTCAGAGGACCAATTTTGTCCCTTGAAATCCTTTTGCTCTCAACATATCTGTTAAATCCCTTAGGATTCTTCTTCACCTTGTCTGCTAGGGCAACCTCATGCCTTCTTTTAGCCCTCATGATTTCTTTCTTAAGTGTGCTCTTGTACTCCTACCTGCCTATAACTGCTATGCACCTTTTTTTTCTTAACCAGGACCTCAATATCTCTTGAAAACCAAGGTTCCCTACACCTGTTATCTTTACCTTTTATTCTGACAAGCTTTGTACTCTCAAAATTTCACTTCTGATGGCCTCCCACTGACCAAGTACAACTTTGCCAGAAAATAACCTGTAACAAATCCGAACTTTCCAGATCTTTTCTGAACCCATCAGAATTAGTCTTTCTCCACTTTAGGATTTCAACCTATAGACCAGACCTATCTTTTCTCATACTTTGAAACTGATGGCATTATGATCACTAGATGCAAAGTGTTCCCTTACACAAACTTCTGTCACCTGCCCTGTCTCATTCTCTAACAGCAGACCAAATGTCACTCAATCACTTGTTGGGACTTTCACATACTGATTAAGGAAACTTTCCTGAATACATTTGACAAACTCTATCCCATCTACTCTTTTTACAGTATAAGAATCACTGTTAATGTGTGGAAAGTTAAAATCACCTACGTTAACTACCTTATTTTCCTTGCAACAGTCTGTGATCTCTCTGCAAATTTGTTCCTCTAAATCCCTCGGACTGCTGGGTGGTCTGTAATATAACCCCATTAACATGGCCATGCCTTTCTTATTTCTCAGTTCCACCCATAATGCATCAGTAGATGTCCTGACTGAGCACAGCCATGACAGTTTCGCTGAACAGTAGTGCCAGCTCTCCCCCTTTAATCACCCCTAATCTGTCACCTCTAACACGGCAGAACCTCAAAATATTGAACTGCCAATCCTGCCCCTCCTGCAACCAGTTCTCACTAGTGGCTACAATATCATAATTCCATGTGTTGATCCATGCCCTGAGCTCATCTGCCTTTCCTACAAAACTCCTTGCATTGAAATATGTTCATGTAATGCCCTGGTTAATGTCTTTACAGCTAATGCTGTAGGGTATTTCTTTTCACAGCTTTCTGTAGGAGTGTGTCCTGCTGATAGTGTTTGGGTTGCAGTTAAAGATAAAGGGCTATAATATTCAACTTAGGAATTCTGTGTCAGCCAATCAGGGTGATGGAATGGGAGAAGGTACTACAGAAAGATGGGCAGAGAGCGATTTGCGATGGACACTGGTAGGGTTTGTGGTCTTTTGGCAGGAGATGGCAGGACAGCCATAGTATTCAATCTGACAGGAAGGCATGATTTGAAGAAGTTCTACTGGTGATTGGTGAAGAGAAGTCGGCATCATGAGGAAGGGACACACCCAGCTTTTGGAAGATATAAGCTCTAACATGCTCATTTAGACTGGTTTAATTATAATGGGCCCTTTTATTTTTTTTTATTTTCCTTTTCTTCTTACACCGGTTTAGTTAAGCTGAAATCAGCAAATACATTTTCTTTATAATTGGATGTGGTGTACAATCTGTTATTTCCTACTGACAGATAATTGCATATGGGCAGTATTTACACAGCTTTTGCTCAAATCGGGGCTCTGTTAGTCGAAACATCCGAACTTTCTGGTTTGATGGGACCCAAATCAAACCCACCCTGGACATACATTGTTTGAGAAAGGTGGCTTTCTCACCACTGAGTCCAGTGGCCGGTAGCAGAGCTGGCTAACGAGCTAACAAGCCCAGAGAGTGGGCTTCATTGTGGGGGCTTGATTGGCTCAATGCTGTGTGAATTGATTAAGTGGTTTTAGTGTTTAAGTCTGTGTTTGAACTAGTATTGGGGAAGAGTGATTAAGGTACTTTATTATGGATTCTGCAGGGAATAAGCTTTGGTGCGATTCAAAGAGATTACCCACAAATAGTGCTTGTGTTCTGATCGTGGCAGATATCCGCAGCCCAGACAAACTGCTGATTAGAGTGTTAAGTTCAGTCACAGTATTAGGATAAGTTACTCATTGAATGGCGTTTTGATTAATCAACTGGTAAGGACGTTGTGTTACCAACAGTGACGTGACTGAGATTGTGCCGTCTGGTTCAATCAGAGCACCTGGAGAGGTGGCCATGGGCGGTCCATACTTTTTAGAGAATGTAGCTGAGGTCGAAGACTTCAAAGACAAGTTGCTCTGCAAAGTGAGAGGAAGGGTTGTCTGATGTGAAAGGTCCAAAGAGTCCTTCAGCAGGGGATGAAAATTCTGAGTTGGTTTCGCCAATTCCATCCCCCATGTATAAATGCCAATGTGTACCAGTGAGAGTCAAAGCTACCATAGGCAGAGAATATTCTCAGGAGTCAAGACCACCCCATTAGGGAGGAGGAACGTGAGACTTGGGTGGAGCAGACATCTCTGTTACTGGATGAGTGGCAGTGCTCAGATAATATGAGAAGACAGTAACTGGTAAAGGGTCTAAAAGGTCTGGCTGCTGAGATGGTGAGGTCCCTAAGGGCAGACAACCCATCAGTCACATCCGTGGGGTACATGCAAGAGTCAGAAAAGGTTTTTAGTGTGATGGACAGACCAGTAGAGCTTATGATGAGGTTCAGGCATACATTCCAGGGGAAACTTCCTGCCTATACTTTCAGGCTAGAGAGTCAGCTGCTTTGCTTGTGCCATTAAGGGGCCATTCAACAAGCTGAGAAAAACTGACTAAGGGTGGAGCAAGTTGTGAATGGTGCACTGTCACTTGATGTGATTGCTTTAAGCATGCAAATGTTTCATAAGAAGCGCCCCCCTCCCTCGTTTGTTGAGCTGATCAGAGAAGTAAGAGAGGAAAACGCGATGGAGGAGCAGGAGACCTCCACCAGTAGGGCAAAGTCCTCAGTGGCAGCCTCTGTTGCTGAAGCAACCCCTGATACCACCCAAGTGGGGTTTTTGTGGGATGTAGTGAAAAATCTGCAAGCCGAGGTATCTCGGTTGGTGTCGGCTAGTGCTGCCATCAAGTGTGACAAGGCAGCCAGTGGGCCAGACCGACAGTACGACATACGACGCAGAGGGCTGCTACCGACTGGGGGTTCTTGGCAAGGGAAGCAGTCAGTATCTTCCATTACAACTGTGGTGAGGATGGGCATTTCAAGTGGGAGTGTGAAGGAGGAGGACAACCTTCAGAAAGTGACTCAACAATTACTTAAACAAAAGAGGAAGTCAGGAAACTTCAGAGTGACCCAGTAAGGGAATAGCCTGGCATCTTGGCGGGGGGGGGAACACACGTTCCAATCAATGTATCAAGGAATACACTAAAGTGCAAAACCTATTTCTGAAGGCTTAGTGGGACTGAGCTCAGTTGTATCCATATGGATTGAGGGTATTTATTCCAGAACCATACTGACACAGCTTTTCAGGTTAATCTACTGTAAAGATCATTATACAACCAGTATTTGACACATTTACCATTGATGCCAGTCAATGCCCTAGAAATTTGGGGCCTTAGTTCTGATAACTACCCGTGTGGTGGCTACATTTCATTGAAGCTGGAGTTTTCAGAAGCAGATGTTGGAGTAGCAGAGACCCTTGATACATTAGTGATGGTCTGTCTGGAGCCAGCTGAGAAGAGAAAAGCTTCCATTCTTGTGGGAACAAATGCTCCCATTGTGAGGCTCGTGTGAGCGCGCAAGGAGAGAATTGGAGAGAATTTTTAAAGAACCTTATCCATTCACCTGGTAACAAGCATTCCTGTAAATGCTGGAAATCCAAGCAACACACATAAAGTGCTGCGAAAGGGTCTCGCCCCGAAAATGTCGACTGTATTTTTTTTCCATAGATTCTGCTTGGCCTGCTGAGTTCCTCCAGCACTTTGTGTGTGTTGTTTCCATTCAGCCGCTGTTCAGAGCTGTTTTTGAGAGGGTGCTAGTTCCATCCAAGTAGGATGATGAGTACAAATGAGGATCTGTGTGGTACATCCAGCCCAAACCCATAGGGTTACATCACGGGAAAGTCGCTAGAGTGACGGAAAGCTACAAATTCCCTGGAATGCCTGATGCCGAGGCTCTCCCGGCGGATGCTCTGGAGTAGTGGTCGCCAACCCATCGATCGCCATCGACTGGTCGATCTTTGAGACTTTCCCAGTAGATCCTGAAAAAAAATGAAAAATAAATACATAAATACTGTTGAGAGATTGTTTCCGGGTTGCAGGGTTTTAGTTCTGTTCTCTCTGCCCAGTGCGCATGCGTGTAGCTCCCCCGCACTACACGGTGTACTTTAGTGGTGCCCAACCACCGGGCCGCCAGGAAACAATGAGAGTCAGAGGCACCTTTCCTCATCCCCTGTCACGCCCATTGTTGAACTTAAACCCACGCCTAACCGCAGTGACACCCTCGCGCCAGGGATCACTGGTTGGCCTTGCACGGCTGGCGGGAAATGCCGATGCTACCGGCCTGGAGCGCGGACAGATGGGCACCACCTCTGAACCTGTTCACCACACCGAATGTTCCTGGGGAACCCGGTGCTAAAATATTCGCAGACGACCTAATTCAGGCTCAGGGTTTCGTAAGCAGCAGAGCAGCTGCCTCGCTGCGATCTACTGAAACAAACTTTTGTCGGCCAATAGATCCTACAAGGCCCTGGCCCTGTCGCACTCCTCACTTGGTCAGTCGGTCACTCTCTCTGGACTGCGACCGCCGTGGCCCCTTCAAAGAGACCTCCGGCCCTGACCTCGTCCTCTCACCCCACCCACAACCAGCCGTATCTGGCCAGGATGTCTGGTGGCGGGCAGACAGGAGGCTGGAGTTCGGGCCAGGAGGCTGTCTAATGAGGCAATGGAGCCCTCAAAACTGCTTCGGTATCCTGAGTCCAAGCACTCTGCACTTAAAGACAAACACACTGAGTTTTGTGAGCAGAAAAAACGTGAGCATGTGGGACAGAAGCTAAGTGCCAAGAGCCGCGAAAACTAAATTGCGGAATAGACTGGACATAAGGAACCTGCTACAAGTATCACTGTATTTCAGTTGTGTTTAAGAACCCCCCCCCACCCCCGTTGGCCAGTCCACAGGAATATTGTCAATATTAAACCAGTCCGCGGTGCAAAAAAAAGGGTGGGTACCCCTGGTGGTTATACATTATTTCTATTTCCGGGTTGTGGGGTTTTACTTCTGGTCTTTTCTGCCCCGGTGCACATGCGTGTAACTAATCGATCTGGGGTCGATCTTATCTTTCACTAAGGCCGAGGTAGGGGATCTTCTGCTTAAAAAGGCTGGTGACCACTACTCTGGAGGATCACGAAGAAGAGTTATGCTTACTGGCTGGGGTACTGGTGAAGCCTGAACTGTAGAAACTGTCAGCTGTACAAGTAAATTAGGATGACAGTGATTGTCACAAACTCCTTGGAGAGAGAGGCTGCCCTCAGCTGTGGGATGCCAATGGCACATCTTTTCCCAGTGACTGTAAGTTTTCTAGTTTTCTGATGAGGGAGACAATCTCCTGGATCGGGAAAGTTAACAACAAACTCATTCAACTTTGATGACTCACCGGTATCTGAGATATGGAGAAAGGAGTCTGATGGAGAAGATGTCTTTTCCACTGACAGGGTTGATGTGGGTTGTTCCAAGAGAACTCGCCACACCACCCAGGTGACAGAGGACACCCTTTCCAGAGAGAGTCTCAACGGCAAGCACCGGTGGAGATGGAAGATATTTGACAGCACCTGCTGAAACTGAAGGAAGCTGAAATTATCACTGAGTTGAGAACTCCCTCTGCATCACCCATACTGGTGGTGAGGAAGGAGAATAGGAAGGCACAAATATGTGTTGACTATTGAACACTGAGCTGATATACAGTCCCTGACCAGTATACTGTTTCACAGATTGAGGACATGTTGGCCTGCCTAAGTGTTGCAAAATGGTTCTGTGTACCGGACCTAAGAAGTGGGTATTGTCAGATACCCATGAGTGAAGCTGACAAAGAGAAGATGGCATTCATACGTCCTCTTGAATTCTTTCAGATTGAAAGAATGCCCCAGAGCATATCAGGAGCACAGGCTACTTCCCAACATGCTCTGTGTACTTGGATAATTTCACAGTGTCCGAGTCCACCCTGGAAGAGCACGAAATGAGGCTACAGAAGGTGCTAGACCACCTGAAAGCTGAAGAGTTAAAACCGTCATTAGACAAGTGCCAGTTCTTCAATATGCCAGTCAGCAACCTCAGGCACATAGTCCCACAGGATGGCATAGGTACTGATCTGTCAAAGCTAGAGGTGGTGACCACATGGCCCCAAGAATGTGAGTGCTCTATGCTCATTCCTTGGATCCTGTGGGTACCCTGGGGGTTCCAACACCAGACTACTCCAAAGTGAGCCACCCTTTGAACCAGCTTCTCTGTGGTTAGCCTTCCTTGGGGAAGAAAGGGAAGAAAAGAATGAGAATGAAAGAAGAAGAAGGTAACTTTTATCTTAGCCCTTCAGAGAAAGGTGGGACACAAAATGTGATGAGCACTTTCAGCTGCTGACTAAAGCCCCACTGCTGGCCTTTGCAAACCCACAGTTGCCATACATACTACATATCTAAGCCAGATGAGAGGGTTAAGGGGATGTTCTATATCAGGACCAGGCCAAAGAGTTAAAACCTGTTGCTTTCATCAGCTGGGGTCTGTCACCCTCTGAACAAAACTACCCTTTGCATATATTGCAGTTTCTGACGTTGAAATAGGTTGTGGTAGGTAAGATAAGTGACTATCTATAGGGTGCTGTATGACAACAATCCACTGAGTTATATCTTGACCTCAGCAAAATTGGATGCCGCAGGTCATCATTAGTTGGCAGTGTTGTCTGCTTATGATTTCAGCTGGAAGTCAGGACATTGATGCAGATGCTTTGTCCCAACGTTGCAATGAGGTGCTGGGAATGGTTGGAGAGTTGGGGAGTATTCCTGCCTCTGGTGTTGAAGCAATGTGCAAGTTTTCCACCATGGGGAGATCAGAGGTAAGACTAAGGAAGAATAGAGTGGTGGATCATCTGGGAGCTTCTGGTTGGCCATACCACAAGCTTATTGCAAATTGACCACGCTGGATATGAAGCAGTTGCCTGCTGGAGTCCTGAGGAATTGGCAGCAGCCCAGCGAAACGACCCTTGTATAGGTGCCAGTCGGTCATCTATTGCAAAAGAGGATATGGTTCAAGCTGAAAAGATGAAACCACCTGTTATATCCCCACTGATGAGAGAATGGAACAAACTGGAGTAGAGGAACGAGGTTCTGTACCAGGTCTCCTCTCCTCCAGACAGGCCTCGGCATTCCCAGTTGGTTTTGCCTGAGAGGCATCGGAGAGTTGCATTGCAGTCATTTCATGATGATTCAGGTTATTTGGGGTTTGGTCTGAGATCGGTTCCACTGGCCCTGAGTGAAGCCTGAGTTTGAAGAATACTGTAAGTCGAGCATTTGATGTATTTGGAGGAAGATGCTGCCAATGGGGGTTGCTCCGAATCCCAAGAGCAGAACATGGGGCCACTTGATTTAGTGTGTATGGACTTCCTCTCCATAGAGACTGATTCCAGCAAAACTGCAAATGTTTTGGGTCATCTCTGATCACTACATCAGGTATGCTCAAGCCTTCCCCACAAAGGGTCAGAAGGTGTCCACAGAGCCCAAGGTGTTATGGGAAAAGTATTTTTTCACCATGGCCTCCCAAGAAGGATACACGGTGTTTAGGGAAGGGGTTTTGAGAGTTAACTCATATACAAGTTACGAAGCATGCTGGGAGTCAAGAAAACCTTAAGACCATAAGACCATAAGATATAGAAGAAGAATTAAGTCATTTGGCCCATAAAGTCTGCTCTGCCTTTCAATAATGGCTGATTCTTTTCCTCCCTCTTCAACCCCACTTCACAGCCTTCTCCCCGTAACCTCAAAGTTGAGGACAACGTTCTATCATCTTCAGGGTGATCCCCAGCCTGAACAATTCAACTGGACCTTGATAGATATGCTTGGAACCCTGGATATCAGCAAAAAGAACAAATGGTGTCAGTATATTGGGCATTTTGTCCACTGTTACATCTGTACACAGAATGAAGCTACTGGATTCTTGCCAAACTATTTGACGTTCAGGTGGGAAGTGAGATTGCCTGTAGATCTCTGTTTTTGGACTGGTGCTGAAGACTTGCCACAGAAGATATACCTTAAGTTTGTGTCTGACATGAGGAAGGAACTGCAAAAGGCTTATGCACTAACAGCTGTCTCTGCTACCAACCAAATTCAAGGAAACAAGAGGAGATATGATCAAAAGATTAGGTTCTCATAACTGATGCCTGGAGACAGAGTTTTAAAAAGGAATTTGGGATTACTGGGGAAGTTAAGTTAGTTGACCATTGGGTGACTACGCCTTATGTAGTGGAGAGGCAGATGCCAAATGTGTCTGTTTTCCTAGTGAAACCAGAAGACAGGAATGATCCTGTCAAAATTCTCCTTTAGAATCATCTTTTACCTCTAGGGCAGGAGATACGTGTTGGTCTAGAGCCTGACATGGACACTTAACCTAGCAGGAGAACTCAGCGCAACAGGAGGAGAATAGAAGGGTAATCAGCTGAAAGAACTGAAAAGGACTCAACTGTCTGGGCTTAGAGGATGAAGAAATGGGGGAGTGGTATACATTACCATAAGCAAATGCCCCAAGAGTTCATGAAGAGGTTCCTGAACCTCCCCACCCTGACTCAGATGTAGTGGGGGGGTGCTGACATGATGCTAGACAACAAAGGGAAAAAGGCCACCGATGTAATTGGGGATGAAGCTGAGCTCAGTCCGGTGACAGTTGCAGGAAGGCACAAGTAATGGACAGGGCGAGGCAGTCTCAAGAAGAAAGGAACGGTCCCAAGGACTGATTGAGGCTAAAGAAGCTGAAGTTGAGATAAGAAGGTGTCAGAGAATCAGGAAACCCCCAGATAGGCTGGAGGAATATGACACACCAGGGAAATCTGGGAAATAGAGTGGTGCATATATCCCCTTAGTGAGATGGGTTACTCCCATTTATAAATGGGTTTGGAGTCCTGAAATCACTAAATTCCTTTGAATACTGTATTAATACTAATGGTTTGTTAAATTTGAAGTTATGAGGACATGACCATTTTTGGTGGGGGAAGAATGTAATGTCCTGGTTAAGATTTTTAATGTTAAGGCTGTAGGGTATTTCATTTTGTAGTTTTCTGTACAAGCAGTGTATCCTGCTGATAGTCTTTGGGTTTCTGCTAAAGATAAGGGGCTGTGATGTTCAACTTCAAATGCTGTGTCAGCCGTTCAGGATGGTGAAGTGGGAGAAGGTTCTACAGAAAGATGGGCGGAGCGTGATTTGTGACGGGCACTGGTGGGGTTTGTGGTCTTTTGGCAGGAAATGGAGAGAGGAGAAGATCAGGAGAGATGGCCATAGGATTTGACCTGATGGAAAGGCGTGATTTGAAGACGTCCAAAATGAGAAGTTCTACCGGTGATTGGTGATGAGAAGTCAGGGTCGTGACTAAGGGACACACCCAGCTTTTGGTTTCAAAGGTACATTTAACATTAGAGAGATGTATACAATATCCATCCTGAAATGCTTTTTCTTCACAAACATCCACAAAAACAGAGGAGTACCCCAAAGAATGAATGACAGTTGAATGTTAGAACCCCAAAGTCCCCCCCAGCAAGCACTGATTATCCCCTACCCCCTCCAGCAAAACACTTGCCAGCGAGTACTCAAGTATGAACAAAGCGACAGCAAAGACTCAGACTTGCAGTTACCCCATTGTTCACCCGGCATTCAACGTACCACAGGCTCTCTCTCTTCCTAGTAAGGGAGAAAGAGATGTCTCCATTTCACAGCAAGTGGGAGACGTAACAAGCAACTCACTGGTTTACGATATTAAAGTCCGTTACGTTGCTATTGTCGAGCTCTGAGCCGAAAGACGTCGAGTCTCTGGGCACACAACCGTACCGGACACACCGGTCTTCTGCTGTTACACCAACCTTCGATCCAATTGTCTCCAGAGCCCTGAGATCCTAGGCTTCCAAAGCCAAGCCGGCCTCTTAGGCGTGCCAAACTACAGCTAGTTATGAAACCACGAGAGCGGATCACATTCCCGCAAAGAACTGTAGTCAGCATCTAACTCCAGGTCAGGGTCTTCAAAAATAAACCCTGGAAGGGAAAAACAAAGATATTAAAGATGGAAATAGAGTTGATTCTGAAGATGCAAGCAAAGGAGTTGCCATTTAGTGCCATCATCACTTCGCTCCGCCTTCGAGAGTTTGGAAAACATAACCTCCAACATGTGCTCATTTAGACTGGTTTAATTGTATGGGCCGTTTTATGTTTTTCTTTACCTTTGCCTCTTAATAACAGTTTGATGAAGCTGAAATTAGTGAAGGCACTTCCTTTATAATTGTATGCAGTGTACGATCTGTTATTTTGTACCTACAGATAATTGCATATGGGCAGTATTTACACAACATTCGCTCAAATCGGGGTTCTGTTAATTGAAACATCCCAACTTTCTGGTTTGGTGGGGATGCAGATCATGCCTACCCTAAGCATACATTGTTTAAGAAAGGTGGCTTCCTCACCACTGAGTCCAGTGGCTGTTAGCACAGCCAGCTAACAAGCTAAGTTTCTATTTAAGTCCAATAAGGAGACTTCACGCACCTCAGGACTTTAGACACACCATGCTCAACCTTTTGATTCCTGAATTTGTCTGAGGTCTTACCAACATCTGCCTCCACAACCTCTCCACTGACTGTTCTAGCACTCTGGTTCTCACCCCCTGCAGCTCTAGTTTAAACCCCAGCCTGCAGCACTAACAAACTTTCCCACTAGGATACTAGTCCCCTCCAGTTCAGGTACAAACTTTCCCTTCTGTACAGTCCCACCTTCTTTGGAAGAGAGTCCAGTGATTCAAAAATCTTATGCCCTCCCTCCTATACCAACTCCTTAGTCATGTGTTAAACTGTTTAATCTTTCTAGATCTTGCCTCACTAGCACATGACGCGAGTAGCAACCCTGGAGAACCTGCCCTTTAACTTAGCACCTAACTCCATGTACCCACTTTGCAGAACTTCATCACTCTTCCTAGCTGTCGTTACTTAAATGGTCAACGACATTTGGCTGTTCATTTCTCTACTTAAGAATGCCAAGGACTTGATCCAGGGTGACCTGACCCTGGCACTTGGGAGGCAACATACCGTCCGGGAATCTCATTCTTATTCACAGAACCTCCTTTCTGTTCTCCTGACAAATGAATCCCCTATCACCACAGCTCACCTCTTCTCCCACTTCATTTCTGAGTTCCAGAGTTAGTCTCAATGCCAGAGACCTGACTGTTATGGCTTTCCTCTGTGTAGGCATGCCCCCCCCACCCCCACTCCCAACAGTATCCAAAGTGGCATACCTATTGTTGTAGGGGATGACTACAGGGGTACTCTGGACTGGCTGTTTCAACCCTTTCCTCTTCCTGTCACTCAAGTTTCCGTCCTGCACTTTGGGTGTATTTACCCCTCTGTATGACCTATCCATCATCCCCTCATGCTCCTGAAAGACCAGTTCCAGTCCAACTCCTTAGCATGGAGCATTAGAAGCTGCAGCTGGATCCATCTCCCGCAGTGCAGTCATCAGGGACACTGGGGGTCTGCCTGCCTTCCCACCTCCCACGAGAGGAGCATTCCATGATCTTCCCTGGCATCTCTACTGTTCTAACTGAGCCAACATAAAGAGGGAAGAACAATAAACTGTGGAGGAGGGGGGGGGGGCTTCTACCTATAGCTTTTTGCCTCCAAGAACTAAAGCCTCAAAATCCCCACTGTAACTCTAACGATGGCCGCCCCATCAGCGGCTGCTCCACTTGCCCCACCTTACCTTAATTTATTCTTGCCAATCTATCCCAATTACTGATTGGCCACTGCTCAAAGCTCTAAGCTGCTGTGAGTTGCTGCCTATTCTACTCAATCAGCAAACCTGATTAAGCTACATCTTCATAGGCTTCCGATCTCTAGTTTTCCACTGCTCATATCTTCTGTTAAGATAAAATAATGAATTGCATAAGTAGTCATCCTCTTCATCAATATTTAGTAGAGCCCCTTTTGCAGCAATTACATTCTTGAGTCTGTGTGGATAGGTCTCTATCCTTCTTGCACAGTCACTCAGTTTTTGAGGATGGCCTGCTCTAGGCAGATTTACAGCTGTGACATATTCTTTCCATTTCTTAATGATTGACTTAACTGCATTCTAAGGGACTTGGAAATGTTCTTGTATTCATCTCCTGACTTGTGTTTTTCAATAACCTTTTTGCAGAGCTGCAAGGAGTGTTCTTTTATCTTCATGGTGTGGTTTTTACCAAGCTACAGACAAATCAGTGGTTGGACCTTCCAGATACAGGTGTATTTTTACCACAATCAATTGAAACACCTTGACTACACACAGATCTCCATTTAACTAATTATGTGACTTCTAAAACCAATTGGCTGCACCAGTGATGACTTGGTGTGTCATATTACAGGGGGAGAATACTTATACAATCAATTATTTTGTGTTTTATATTTGTAGTTAATTTAGATCGCTTTGTAGAGACCTGTTTTCATCTTGACACAAGAGTCTTTTTTCTGTTGATCAGTGTCAAAAAAAGCCGAATTAAATCTATTGTGATTCAATGTTGTAAAACAATAAAGCATGAAAATTCTTTATTTTTCTATGAAAAATTACTCTATGAAAAGCATGAATACGTTTTATAGGCACTCCAGCAGCACCCAAGTGCTTTCACAGCCAGCACATTTCAATCCCTTACTACTTACTTTTAAATAAATTTTAAAAATTTATTTATACTAAAGTATTTTTCTTCACTATATTTCATTTGTCACTTGTACCCTTGATGTGTTCTTACATACTCTTCACAGCTACCTAGTTTTGTATTAGTAACCTTGGATAAATTATACTTGATCCCTTCTTCAGATATTATATCTGGAAAGTGAACAGCCCGTTTCCAATATCAATCCCTGTGCACTCCATGTTCACAGCCCTCAAACAACAAATGACCTATTTATTTATTCGGATTCTGTCTGTTAATCAATGCACAATCCATATCATTATCACACCTCCAACCACATATGCTCTCATTCTGTTTAATAATTTTTTTGTGTGGCACCTTATCAAAGGCTTTCAGAAAGTCCATATACTCAAATACATCTGTTTTCATTTATCTATTTTGCTAATTACAAAAGGTTTTAACAGACTTGCTCTTTCCCTTGCATGAATCCATATTAATGCTACCCTGTCCTATCACTACATTTTCAGTGCTCTGTTACTTCTCCATAATAGTTTCTATAATTTCCTTACTACTGATCTCAGATTACCTGGTCTATACTTTTCCTTTTCTTCTCCTTTTTTTAAATGATGCTTTCCGGTCTGAGAAAATCATTTTATAATCAATGGGATTTAAAGATACATTTGTTCAACAATTATCTCCATCACTACCTCTCTGAAAACCTTGGAATGAAGGTCACTGTGTCCTGCTGATTTATGGCCTTTCTATCTCATTAATTTCTCTCCATTTATGCTTTTTCACAAATGTTAAATTCTTGTTATTCTTCATTTACTCTTAACTTATTTTCTGTGAGGCTTTCTTTTGCTTGCATGAAAACAAAACCTATTTTTCCAGTATAATTATTCCCCAGTATAATTTATTCTGTCTCATCCTGTCAGGGGTCTACATTAGGTATTGCTAATCTTTTCTTTTCTGCATGTCAATTGAAGTTTTTATTACCAGCGTTTGTGTTTCTCACTTGATGAGTTTAAAATTCTGCTTTCTCATTCTTTGTCAACATATTGGTTCTCTGCTGATTTCTGAAATTTTCCCAATCCCCAGAGATTCACTATCTATTTGGTGTCATTATAGCTTTTTAAAAATCTTATACTATTTAAACTTCCCATGTTAATCACAGTCATACCTCATTTTATTTTGCATTTATGTGAAAAGCATTTAAAATGCACTAATATGCATATCAATTTCTATTTGTTACTCATTGCTTATCATCTGTCACACTTTTTAAAGTAGTTTCTAATCTACCACACCCAGCTCATACCTAATACTTTCATGGTTTGTTTTGGTCAAATTCAATGATCTTGCTTTGAGCTAAATCGTTTTCAATCTTAATATAAAATTCTAACCACTCTTTCCTGAAGACAAAATTATTAATAACCCCATTCTCACTGTGCAAAGTTAGAGTTAAAAAGGCATGTTACCAAGTTGGTTTCTTAAGATCCCAATACAGAAAAACATCTTGAATGCTGCTACTCTGATGAAAGGTCACTGACAAGAAATCCTAGTTCCATTTGTCTTTCCACGAATGCAGCCTGACCTGCAGGATATTTGCAAGAACAGAGGAGCTTTTACTTAAGTAGAGGTGAACTACATATACCTGTCTGGACACGCCCCCCCGCTGACTGCTCCTGTGGCTCCTCCCACTGACCGTGGCTCCTCCCACAGACCCCGGTATAAAGGCAATTGAGACCTGAGCCCTGTCCTCAGTTTCCAGGATGTAGTATGGTTGTCAATTACTGCTTGTTCTTTCTTCCAGTCAATAAAAGTCAATATTTCGCCTCACGCCTCGGAGAGTTATTGTTGGTGCATCAGTAGACACCACACAAAAAATGCAGGAGGAACTCAGCAGGCCAGACAGCATCTGTGGAAAAAAGCAAATAGTCGATGTTTTGGGCTGAGACCCTACATCAGGACAGGACAGGATTTAAGTGGAGTTTCTTTTCATCAACAAATATGTGAACTTCACTTTCCATGAGAAAACTATTTTTTATCTTATTAAATCTAGAGTTACAACTCAATAGGTTTCAATAGGTACATTTAATGCCAGAGAAATGAATCCAATGAATTCTAGGGGCGTATAGCCCAATGGGAGTTTGGGGAGCTGGGTTAAGCACAATAGGCAACGATTCAAACAGAGGAGAAATGGGCTAAAAATTCTATATCTGAATCCATTTTGGGAGTAAGAACAAGAAGGCAGATTATTATCTGAACGGTGTAAAGTTAGGTAAGGGAGAAATACAAAGAGATCTAGGAGTCCTTGTTCATCAGTCACTGAAGGTGAATGAGCAAGTGCAGCAGGCAGTGAAGAAGGCTAATGGAATGTTGGCCTTTATTACAAAGGGAATTGAGTACAAGAGCGAGGAAATCCTCTTGCATTGTACAGGGCCCTGGTGAGACCTCACCTGGAGTATTGTGTACAGTTTTGATCTTCAGGGTTAAGGAGGGACATCCTCGCTGTAGAGGAAGTGCAGCGTAGATTCACAAGGTTAATTCGTGGGATGTCCGGACTGTCTTACGCAAAGAGGTTAGAGAGACTGGGCTTGTACACGCTGGAATTAAGGAGATTGAGAGGGGATCTGATTGCAACATATAAGATTATTAAGGGATTGGACAAGATAGAGGAGAGTCCAGTACCGGGGGCATGGTTTGAGAATAAGGGGTAGGTCATTTAGGACAGAGATAAGGAAAAACTTCTTCTCTCAGAGAGTTGTAGGGGCCCAGAATGCACTGCCTCGGAAGGCAGTGGAGGCCAATTCTCTGGATGCTTTCAAGAAGGAGCTAGATAGGTATCTTATGGATAGGGGAATCAAAGGATATGGGGACAAGGCAGGAACCGGGTATTGATAGTAGATGATCAGCCATGATCTCAAAATGGCAGTGCAGGCTCGAAGGGCCGAATGGTCTACTTTTGCACCTATCGTCTATTGTCTAATATTTATCCTGAAATACTTTTTCTTTGCAAACATCCACGAAATCAGAGGAGTGCCCCAATGAATGACAGTTAAATGTTTGAACCCCAAAGCATGCCCCCCAACTCCTCCCCCTCCAATGCATAAGCAGCAGCAAAGCTATGAACCCCCTCCCTCACCAGCAAAAAGCATCGGCACCCTCCACCGAGCACTCAAGCGTGCAACAAAGCATCAATAAGACACAGACTTGCAGCATCCCAAACACTACTCGCTCACCCAGTAATTTGACATGCCACAGGCGCTTACTCTCCCTAATAAGGAAAAAAGAGGAGTCCCTGTTTCATAGTGAAAGGGGAGACATAATAAAACAACTCACTGATCTACAGTGTTAAAATTCTGTTGTGTCACTTTTGCCGAGCTCTGTGCCCAAAGAACTCGGGTTTCTGGGCACACAGCCCGCAGCCAGCTCACTGCTTTCGATCTTCCATGTACTCCCACGATGCATCAGGTGGCAGCACTCATCTTGAATCCGCCCGCCTCCAGAGACACGAAAATCTGTTTTCCTGAAAGTGCGCTGGTCTTCCATGCCACGTCCTTGGCATATCGAAAAGCAGCCAGTCGGGAGGCCCTGAGAGCGGGTCTCATTTCCGCAAAGAACCTTGATAATGACAGTGACTATAATCTACTGAACTATGGGTGCCCCAAATCCCAAATGTCAATGAACCATAGGCACTGTCATCATCAGGTAGACAATTTTTAAATAACACAGAAAAAAACTGCAAGATGAAAAGCAAGTAAATCAGCTTGTGAAACTCCAAAAAAAGGATAAAAATCAGCTGGTACACAGGAAGAAAATCAATTCTCCACTTTGAATACTACTCGAAGATCACTATAACCATTAAAACCAGAGGGTTCCCCTCTGTGATCCTGAGCACAGCTTACATACTGCTACCGGTTGACAGTATTCATGCGCTTGAGATACCGAATGATGCCATTACCAAACAAGAAACAGTCCATCCCAATGCATTTCAAATCTTAGTGGGGATTTCCTGATTGAAGGAATCCCCACCCAACTACCATCAGTATATAACCTGTAGCACCAAAGATCCCAAAACAGTAGACCACTGCTATACTAAGATAAGGAATGCCTACCGTTCCATGCCGAGGTTCCACTTTGGGAAATCTGATGACTTTGCTGTACTTCTATCTGCAGACAGGAAGGGGCTAAAGAATAAGGCTCCAGAGTTTAGAAGAACAAGGAGTTTGTTGCCAGAGGCAGAGCAAAGGCTACAGGATTGTTTCAAGTCAGCAGACTGGGCCAAGTTTAAGGACTCATCTGTGAATCTGAATGAGTACACCACGGGTTATCACAGACTTTGTAAAAACAGTCGTAGCTGAGTGTGGCCCCTCAAAATCACTCAGAGTCTTCCCCAGCCAGAAGCCCTGTATGAACCATGAGATCTGCAATCTGCTGAGGGCCAGATCAGAGGCATTCGAGTCTGGCAACCAAGGAAGCTACAAGAGGACCGGGTACGATCTCTGGAAAGCCGTCTCATAGGTGAAGAGGCAATTCTGTACTAGACTTGAATCAATGAAGGGTGCTCAACAGCTGTGGAAGGATTCAAATGCTGTCATCTCTTACTAGTGAAATCATGTAACATCAGTCAGAATCAGATTTATTATCATCGGCATATGTTGTGAAATTTGTTAACTTAGCAGCAGCAGCAGTACTTTGCAGAACATGATAATGTAGAAAATAATTAAGTCAGTCAATTACAGTAAGTATATATGTATATTAAATAGTTGAAGAAAAGATAGTGTAAAGAAAAAGAAGTAATAAAAAAAATCAGGTACAGTTCATGGGTTCAATATCCAGTTAGGAATTGGATGGCAGAGGGGAAGAAGCTGTTCCTGACTCGTTGAGTGAGTGCCTTCAGGCTTCTGTACCTCCTTCCTGATGGTAACAATGAGAACAGGGCATGTTCTTGGGTGATGGCAAGCCTTAATATTGGATGCCATCTTTCTGAAGCACCACTCCTTGAAGATGTCTTAGACGCTACCGTAGTACAGTACTCTTGAGGGAGCTGACTGATTCTACAACTTTCTGAAGCTTCTTTCGATCCTGTGCAATAGCTCTCTTGTATCAGACAGCAATGCAGTCTGTCAGAATGCTCTCCATTCTGTATTCTGTAAAATTTTTGTAAAATTTTCTGTAAAAGTTCTGTAGAATTTTTCGAGTGTTTTAGGTGACAAGCCAAATCTCCTCAAATTCCTAATGAAGTATGGTCTCTGCCTTGACTTCTTTGTGGCTGCATTGATATGTTGGGACCAGGTTAGATCCTTAGAGCTCTTGACACCCAGGAACTTGAAATTGCTCATTGTCTCCACTTCTGATCCTTCTAATTGGCTGGAATGTTCACTGAGATCTTAAACCTCTCACTTTGGCAGACTGACCTGCTTTAAACAGGCTTCAATTATCCCAGTGCCTAAGAAGAACTTGGTAATCTGCCTCAATGACTACCATCTAGTAGCACTTACATCCACAGTGATGAAATGTGTTGAGAGGTTGGTGATGAAGCATACCAACTCCTGCCTGAGAAGCAACCTGCAGCTGCTCCAATTTGGCAACCAGCACAACAGGTTCTCAGCAGATGCTACTTCATTGGCTCTTCACTCAACCTAGGAACATCTGGACAGCAAAGATGTATAAATTGGGATGATCTGTATTGACAACATCTTGGGATTCAATACTATCAACCCCTCAAAATGAATCAAAAAAAATTCAAGACCTTGACCTCAATACATCCTTGTGCAATTCAATCCACAATCTCCTCATTTGTACACTGCAGTCAGTTTGCATTGGTAACAACATCTCCTCCACAATCTCCATCAGCGCCGGTGCACCACAAGGCTGTGTGCTTAGCACTCTGCTCTACTCGCTTTATACTTATGACTGTGTGGCTAAGCACAGCTCCAGTGTCATATCCAAGTTTTGTGACAACACCATTGCTGTTTGCCAAATCAAATGTGATGACAAATCAGCATATAGTAGGAAGATTGAAAATCTGGCTGAATGGTGCCACACCATCTCTTACTCAATGTTAGCAAGACTAAGGAGCTGATTATTCACTCAGCGTGGAGGAAACCAGAGGTCCTTGAGCCAGTCCTCAGTGGGATATCAAGAGGTAGAGAGGATCAGCAACTTTAAATTCCTCAGTGTTTTCATTTAAACGGACCTGTCCTGAGCCAAGTGCATAAGTGCAATTACAAAGGAAGTGCAGCAGCACCTCTACTTTCTTAGGAGTTTGCAAAGGTTTGGATAAAATCTTTAACTTTGACTAACTTCTTTAGATGTGTGATAGAGAGTATATTGACTGGCTGCATCACAGGCTGGTATGGAAACGCAATGTCCTTGAATATAAATCATACAAAGAATGGATACAGCCCGTACTATCATGGGTAAAGCCCTCCCCACCATTGAGCACATCTACATGGAGCATTGTTGCAAGAAAGCAGCATCCATCAGCAGGGATCTCCACCACCCAGATCATGCTTTCTTCTTGCTGCTGCAATCAGGGAGAAAGTACAATAGCCTCAGGACTCACACCACCAGGCTCAGGAAAAAATCTTGTTATGCTTTATAACTTCAAAACATTAAACTAATTATAAACAAGAAATGGGAGTCTGGGAATTTGGGTCTGCCTTCGATGTTACTTTAAGCGAGGCATACAAGTATTATGTGGTAGCGTAATGAGGTATGTTACTCATATATTTATACTTACAATCTATAATTGAGTTATTTAAACAAACAAGAATGCTTTATCAATCTATATATATACAAGATTATTCAAACATTAAATAAATTATTACTCCTCAACCATCAGGCTCCTAAACCAGAGGGGATAACTTCACTTAACTTCACTCACCTCATCACTGAATTGCTCCCACAAACTATGAACTCACTCTCAAGGACACTTCATCTCATGTTCTCAATAGTCATTGCTTATTTGTTTATTCATCGCTGTATCGATTTTTCTATCTATCTATTTATTTCTTATTTATTATTATGTTTGTAGTTTGTTGTCTTTAGCACACTAGTTGTCCACCCTGTAAGCGTAGTCTTTCATTAATTCTATTATGGTTATTGGATTAATCGAGTATGCAGGTAAGAAAGTGAAACTCAGGGCAGTAAGGTGATATTTGAGTACTTTAATAATAAATTTACTTTGAACTTTCAAAACATGTAGCTGGAACTTCAGTTTATTAAGTGCTCATTGTTTTTGTTTTTGCAACATCATCTGCAATTTCCCTCAATACCAATAAAAATCTTTTATTGTTCTGATTTTACCTCAGCTGTATTTTCCTGTCTCAACATCCTGTGCAATGCCAGCTCATTTTCAGTCACACTGCAGAATTATTTGAGACACCCTCAAAGCACCATAGAAATGAAGCTGTAAAATCTATCCCTTAAGGGAAGATTTGCTGCACAGAATCTCCTCACAGTCAGCAGTGTTAGAATGGATCACAAGTTACTCATTATCAAGTAAGACATGCTTTTTCTTTCAGAGAAACTGGCTGGAAGATGTGTGGCTAGGGAAAAGAACATACTGCAAAGTAAGGAAGTGGGAAATATATATAAACTCAGTTACGTAAATTACAGCAGCCAATGTAAAATTGAAGAAAATTTAACAGCCATCTATTGTATTATAAAAGAATTAATGCAAATCTAAGAGAGAAAGTAAACTCTTAGTTTTGGCTTGCATTTAATTTATGTCGTGCCTTGGGAAGATATTAGAGTTTTTTAAATGACATGGACTGCACAAGCTCCTCAATTTGGTTATAGATACAATAATATTGGTGAGCAAAGACAATGTCAATTTGCACAAGTTTAATTCTTGTGTTTTACATCCTAGGAGGCTAGTCTTATTTTGGAATGGACTTGGGGAGTTGAAAATATAGTATCACATGGTTTTAAAGCACAGAAGAAGCCCATCCACCGAAGGGCTCTATTCCCAAGTAATCATGTTACACAAGAGTTCCTGCCACTCTTCTTTCTCTTCCTCTTCTACCATACCGTATGTAGCACATCATAAACACCTGATCCCAGAATCCCTTTACTCCAGAGCCTTTGACAATTTGTAGGCTTCAAAAGGACTTCTTATTATTTTTAAATGTAGTTAGGAACATTCAAAAACTCTTTAAATAGAAATGAACAGCTAAGAAGAATTAAAGATTTAAAAAACTTAAAAGACATTTTTCCACTTTACAATTCTAATAAATACTGAAAGTAAAATGAAGATAACATGGGCACTTACCTTGACCTGCCTTTTATCACAGTTTCTCCATTAGGTTTCTCAGGCATAACGCTAATGGCTGATTGCAAAAGTCTTCCAGACTCTTCCTTCAAAGAGACACGGCCCTTACACCATGCTCAACTATAAGTAGAACAACAGGTCAGCTGTAGATTTCTGCATTTAAGTAACTCACCCACAGAAGTTGAAGACAGACTGAGCATCAAAAGTTTGAGAACTATCAATTTTTTCTACTGGAAAATAATTCAGCTCACAGTTTTTTAAAATGGTTTCACAAGTGTGAGTTGTCATTGGAATTTTCTGGATAAATTATATGCTATTTAATGCTATTTATGCTATTTATATGCTATTTATGCTATTCAAACGAGAGGACATGATTTGAGAGTTAGGGAGCAGAAGTTTAAGGGAAATACGAGGGGGTATTTCTTTACTCAGAGAGTGATAGCTGTGTGGAATGAGCTTCCTGTAGAAGTAGTAGAGGCCAGTTCAGTTGTGTCATTTAAGGTAAAATTGGATAGGTATATGGACAGGAAAGGAGTGGAAGGTTATGGGCTGAGTGCGGATAGGTGGGACTAGGTGAGATTAAGAGTTCGGCACGGACTAGGAGGGCCAAGATGGCCTGTTTCCGTGCAGTGATTGTTATATGGTTATATGGTTATTTAGGACTGGGATCAGATGAGGACTATATGAGAATGATGTACCTCTTTGGAGTTTTCCATTCCAGCCAGCTGTATATGTTCTGTTGATGAGCGCCTTCAACACCAAGATTGATGGGGTTATGTGTATAGAGAAAATGAAGAGATCAGAGGGTGGAAAAGTGGAATTGACCATTATTTGGAAATCAGCAGAACCGTGCTCACCAATATATTTCATAACATTAGCTGAAGGTGAAAGGAAAAGATTAACAGATTGACTTCACTGCTCTATGAATGAAATTATTTTCAATTGTTTTGTACTTCTGAGGATTTGTTGGATTAAAGGTATCTGCATTTTCACTGAAATAAAAGGAATAAATGACCATGTGGTGGATTTTTGCTTCCTGGGCCTCTTGCCCATGTTTTGCAAAGCTCACTTTCTAAGCACAGCAGCTGTCACTTGTCAAGATCAAGCTTTGTAGGTAATCTTTCAACTAGTATACTTTGTTTAGCTGCTGGTCGTAAACAAGTGTCAGTCTTCAGTTCTTAAATATAAATGGCAAACAGCAATCCCTCTGAAGTTAAGACAAAATATTGTCTATAGAGCAGCTTTTCATACAAACTCTGTATATAGCAGATGCTCTGTATGTAGGAAGTAACTGTACCTGGTTTACAACTGCTCATGAAGGGCACTATAGGACAGTAGGTTATTTAATTTGACTTGTTTCAAAACAGACAAACTAAGTTGCTTAGTTCAAGGAAGCTTGCAAACCAGATAGATAATATAATTTAATGTATCAATAATAGATCTATTAATGTTTGGAGTTTTATGTACTCAGAGAAGTTAGTTTTACAGTATTAATTATAGGTAACTGATTAACTATGTCTCCAAAAAGCTTTTGGGCTATTTGTGTAAAAAGTGTACCTAAGGAAATACCATATGAATATGAATTCACCTAAGTGGCAAAGAAAAAGCATATAAATATAGAGAGCTTATTAGGAATAGTTAAGGAACATCAAGAAGTGTGACAGAAACACAAGCTGAACTAGAATCTCTGATGGATGAATTATTAATCTGTATCATTTGTGTATATCTTATTACTTTACAGGAATTGTACCTGTGTTTTGTGAATCATAGAACCATAGAACATTACAGCACAAGAAACAGGCCTTTTGGCCCTTCTTGGCTCTGCCGAACCATTTTTCTGCCTAGTCCCACTGACCTGCACCTGGACCATATCCCTTCATATCCCTCTCATCCATGTATCTATTCAAGATTTTCTTCAAAGTTAAAAGTGAGCCCACATTTACCATTTCATGTGGCAGCTCATTTCACACTCCCACTACTCTCTGTGTGAAGAAGTTCCACCTAATGTTCCCTTTAAACTTCTCCCTTTTCACCCTTAACCTATGTCCTCTGGTTCTTTTCCTCCCCTAGCCTCAGTGGAAAAAGCCTGCTTGCATTCACTCTATCTATACCCATCATAATTTTATACACCTCTATCAAATCTCCCCTCATTCTTCTATGCTCCAGAGAATAAACTCCTAACCTATTCAACCTTTCTCTGTAACTCAGATTCTCAAGTCCTGGCAACATCCTTGTAAATCTTCTCTGCATTCTTTCAACCTTACCAATATCTTTCCTGTAATTAGGTGACCAAAACTGCTCACAATTCTCCAAATTCAGCCTTACCAATGTCTTATACAACCTCACCATAACATTCCAACTCTTATACTCAATACTTTGATTTATAAAGGCCAATGTGCCAAAAGCTCTCTTTACGACCCTATCTGTGACACCACTTTTAGGGAATTATGTATCTGTACTCCCAGATCCCTCTGTTCTACTGCACTCCTCAGTGTCCTGCCATTTACCTTGTATATTCTACCTTGGTTTGTCCTTCCAATTTGCAATACCTCACACTTCTCTGCATTAAACTCCATCTGCCATTTGTCAGCCCATTTTCTCAGCTGGTCAAAATCCCTCTGCAAGCTTTGAAAACCTTCCTCACTGTCCACTAAACCTCCAATCTTCGTACCATCAGCAAATTTGCTGATCCAATTTGCCGCATTATCATCCAGATAATTGATATAGATGACAAATAACAGTGGACCCAGCACTGATCCCTGTGGCACACCACTAGTCACAGATCTCCACTCAGAGTAGCAATCCTTCACGACCACTCTCTGACTTCTCCCATTGAGCAAATGTCTAATCCAATTTACTACCTCACCATGTATACCTAGTGACTGAATCTTCCTAACTAACCTCCCCTGCGGGACCTTGTCAAAGGCCTTACTGAAGTCCATGTAGACAACATTCACTGCCTTCCCTTCATCCACTTTCCTGGTAACCTCCTTGAAAAACTCTAGTAGATTGATTAAACATGACCTACCATGCACAAAGCCATGTTGACTCTCCCTAATAAGTTCCTGTCTATCCAAATACATGTAGATCCTATTTCTTAGTAGTCCTTCCAATAATTTACCTACTACTGACGTCAAACTTACCAGACTATAATTTCCCAGATTACTTTTATAACCTTTTTTAAACAACGGAACAACATGAGCTATCCTCCAATCCTCTGGCACCTCACCCGTAGATACCGACATTTTAAATATATCTGCCAGGGCCCCTGCAATTTCAACACTAGTCTCCTTCAAGGTACGAGGGAATACTCTGTCAGGCCCTGGGGATTTATCTATTCTGATTTGCCTCAAGACAGCAAGCACCTCCTCCTCTTTAATCTGTATGGGTTCCATGACGTCACTACTTGTTTGCCTTATTTCCATAGGTTCCTTGCCAGTTTCCTTAGTAAATACAGATGCAAAAAAAAAACCCTTTTAAAATCTCCCCCATTTATTTTGGTTCCATACATAGCCAGCAACTCTGATCTTCGAGAGGAGCAATTTTATCCCTTTTGCTCTTAATATACCTGTAGAAGCTCTTAGGATTATCCTTCACCCTGACTGCCAAAGCAACCTCATGTCTTCTTTTAGCCCTCCTGATTTCTTTCTTAAGTATTTTCTTGCATTTTTATACTCCTCAAGCACCTTGTTTGCTCCTTGTTGCCTATACCTGTCATATATCTCTCTCTTCTTCTTTATCAGATTTCTAATATCGCTTGAAAACCGAGTTCCTTATTCTTATTCACTTTGCCTTTAATCCTGATAGGGACATACAAACTGCATTCTCAAAATTTCTCCTTTGAAGACCTCCCACTTACCAATCACATCCTTGCCAGAGAACAACCTGTCCCAATCCATGAGTTTTAGATCCTTCCTCATTTCTTCAAATTTGGCCTTCTCCCAGTTTAGTACATCAACCTGAGGACCAGATCTATCTTTATCCATGACCAAGCTGAAATTAATGGCGTTATGATCACTAGACCCAAAGTATTCCCCTACACATACTTCTGTCTCTTGTCCTAACTCGTTTCCTAATAGGAGATCTAATATTGCATCCTCTCTAGCTGGTACCTCTATATATTGATTTAGAAAACATTCCTGAACAAATTTTACAAACTCTAACCCATCTAGACCTTTAACAGTATGGGAGTCCCAATCAATATGTGGAAAATTAAAACCCCCTACTATCACAACTTTATGTTTCCTGCAGTTGTCTATCTCTTTGCAGATTTGCTCCTCCAATTCTCGCTGTCTATTGGGTGGTCTATAATACAACCCCATTAACCCCATCAGCTCCACCCATATGGCTTCAGTAGACAAGCCCTCTAATCTGACCTGCCTGAGCATTGCTGTAACATTTTCTCTGACTAGCAATGTCACACCCCCACCCTTCATCCCTCTGCCTCTATCTTGTCTGAAACATCGGAACCCTGGAACATTAAGCTGCCAGTCCTGCCCTTCCTGTAGCCAAGTTTCACTAATAGTTACAATGTCATAATTCCATGTGTCAATCCATGCCCTCAACTCATCTGCCTTCCCCACAATACTCCTCGCATTGAAATAGACACACCACAGAAGATTATTACCACCACACACAACCCTTCTATTTCTGGCTTTGCATGAACTTTTAACATCATTTATTTTCACCCCCCGCTCCACTATCTACTCTGGAACTCTGCTTCCCATCCTTCTGCAAATCTAGTTTAACCCCCCACCACCAAAAGCACTAGCAAACCTCCCTCCAAGGATATTGGTCCCCCTTGTAGTTCAGGTCTCTCTTGTACAGGTCCAACCTGCCCCAGAAGAGGTCCCAATGATCCAAAAATCTGAACCCTGCCCCCTGCACCAGTTCCTCAGCCACATGTTTATCCTCCAGAGCAACCTGCACTTACCCTTTATGTGCTTTAGGAATAGTTCGTGTTTTAGAAATAGATTATAATTTGGAAATGTTTAAGATACTGTTGAAATCTTCTGTGAGTATTGAATGTGTTTTAAGAATGTTGTTTGGACTTAAACATGTAAATATGCGTTTTAAACTATTTTGTTAGCTGGAAGTATCTTCTCCTTGGTGGGGAATTATTATACACTGCTTGAATAATGGGTATTGGCAGCTAAACTTGCTATGCAGAATAAACCATGAAGTGAATTAATCTTTGAAGATTTCATAGTTACAGTTAATCTCCAATTAGTGAGAGTACCATTGGCTATTTATATGAGGTAGGGCTTAAAATCTTTGCATGAGTTTAGAATTTCATGATCAGCAAACCCAATACCATCACTATTGGGTGGCATCCTTCATGGCATTGCAAATGGATTTAGATAAAGTGGGTGCTACATTGTCTGGCCATGTAAAACATAAGCTGTAGTTATGATTTGGAAATCACCCAGAGTCTTAACTTAACTGAAAATGCATACAATACCCGGGTTCTAATCTTGTTATTGTGATTTCTGTGCTGTTGTTAGCAAAGTACTACCCAAGTACTCCAAGCAGTAGAAGCATTGCTTAAGTTCTCATTTTTGTTTAGCTGAAGTAGCTACAGAGTGGCTGACTATTTCCCATTGGTGTAAAGGGCATAATTTTTATTTTAAAAGGCATAAAAAAATCTGTTTATTCATTTGTGGGTCATTGGTATTTGCAATTTGCCTGCTGCATTCCTTGTATACAATCAGTACCAATATTTAAAAAAAACCTAACCAGCTGTCAAGTTCCCCTGTTCTTTGTTTTCCTTTCCCATTCTCCATGATGTATTTGGAGCTATTTAATTCAGTTACTCAGTAATGTGTTAACAGGACCTGGGTAGCCTATGGACTGTGGTTGTAGTGTACATCTGGTATATTCAAAGATTGACTACAGACCATCTTGTCTGAATCTGCCTCTAGCAGTGCCCACTAGGTATTTTTTGTGATTTATCTACTACTTGATGGACATTAAGGGAAGCTTAAAAAGATAGTTTTCTATTGGTCAGCAGACAGGTCGATGATGAGGATGACAGCATGAAATAAAACAGACAAGCTCCAGGGAATCTTTTTGGCATACATCCTGCCAGGAGGTCTACTACACTGCTGAAATAGATGTTACACAGAACACCATGGAGGAGCCATGTAAATAGGAATATTTGTAGAATTAATTGCATTTTGAAATAGAAAAACCTGGAAATCATTTAAGGTGAAGCACATGGCCCCTTGCTGAAGTGCCTCCAATGATTACAATCCAATTTTATGTGTTTAAGTCACAATAGAAAGTCAAACACTTACCTTTTTTCATGAGCTAACCTTTTATTAATTCACATTCCATCTGCTCTTAGGAGCATAAACTGACTTCTAATCTTGTGCAGATCCAGGTTTAAAATTATTCCATTTAAAGAATTCACTTTTCTAATGTTTATATTTGAAACTGAAATTGAATGGATAAAATAAAACAAATTCAGGATAATTAGAAAGAAAAGAAGATTTTAATTACTTAGATTAAGTCATTGGCAATGGCCTTCATCAACCATGGGATTGAGTTAAGGAGCTGAGCGGTAATGTTGCAGCTATATAGGACCCTGGTCAGACCCCACTTGGAGTACTGTGCTCATTTCTAGTCACTTCACTACAGGAAGGATGTGGAAACCATAGAAAGGGTGCAGAGGAGATTTACAAGGATGTTGCCTGGATTGGGGAGTATGCCTTTATGAGAATAGGTTCAGTGAACTCAGCCTTTTCTCCTTGGAGCAACAGAGGGTGAGAGGTGACCTGATAGAGATGTTCAAGAAGATGAGAGGCATTGATTGTGTGGATAGTCAGAGGCCTTTTCCCAGAGATGAAATAGCTAGCATGAGAGGGCACAGTTTTAAGGTGCTCGGGAGAAGGTACAGAGGAGATGTCAGGGGTAAGTTTTTTTATGCAGAGAGTAGTGTGTGCCTGGACTGGGCTGCCGGCAGTGGTGGTGGAGGCGGATACAATAGGATCTTTTAAGAGACTCCTGGATAGGCACATGGAGCTTAGGGCTACGGGTAACCCTAGGTAATTTCTAAAGCAAAGATATATCTGGCACAGCATAGTGGACCGAAGTGCTTGTATTGTGCTGTACGTTTTCCATTTTTAAAATTATTTTTGGTTATGCTTTTTCCTGAACTACCTGAGGTTTCACCTGGCTTTGGAATTTGCTTCTACAGTTCCTAGCACTTCCACAACCATGAGTATTTGACCAATCTTCACAACTGCCCACCCCAGCCCATTCTGTCTCTGGCTCATCCCCATGATCATTCCAAATATGGTTATTATTTTTTTAACTTTTGGTTCAGTTCAGAGATATATTTTCAATTTATATTGATGTTTAGAAAAATAGCTTATTTTCAGGTAGTAATATTTTCAGACACTACAGGGCAGAACTCAAGTTGAAATGCATAATGATAAGTATTAACATTCAAAGTCATCGCAATCATCTGATTATCACTGTGTCATCGCTGACAATTGTATTCAAATCTGGGATTGAGCAGTGATTTTTTGGGACTTTATGAGTTTGTATCCTTTAACTAAATTGAACAAAGTACAAAATCTACATTGTTATCTTTCACTGGAATTTAATCAGTTATTTTTTCCCCATATAGGGTATTTTTGTTTAAATTTATAGTCTCAGTATATAACTGAGTAATCCTTGATTTGAAATTATCATTTGTATTTCACTGGTTTTCTTTGTTAATGTCTTACAAAGTTAAATCCTCTCTTCACAGGTTGGGTGTGGACCTCCAAAGAACCTCCAGTACTTTCTCTTTTTTTCAGATTCCTAGTATGTGAAACAATTTGACTTTGGAAAGCAATTTGTTTTTGTCAGTATCTCTAAACATTCATAGGAAATCATAAACTGCCTTTTGTCCTAATGTAAAAATCTATCAGGGTGTCAACTAAACTGCTGATGTTTTAAACTTATCCCTTGTTTAAACCCATAAAGAAATTCTGTTACAAAAGAAAGAATAAATCAAAGTTAGCCAAATTTTATTGGCCCCAGTATTAAGTATAGAAGCGTAGGAAAGTCAAGTGTGGGAAAGTAGCCTATTCAATGATATCATGGCTAATTTATGACTGAGCTGCATATCGCTCCTTTTCCATATTTTACTTAACATCTTTGGTTAAATAGAAGCCTTCATTCTTAGCATCATTTGCCTTTGTAGATGAATGCTTTAGTGTCTGTCACGTACACTTCTAATTATCTCCTAACTTCATTCACAAGATATCTAACACAAGGAAATCTGCAGATGCTGGAAATTCAAACAACAACACACACAAAATGCTGGTGGAACACAGCAGGCCAGGCAGCACCTATAGGGAGAAGCGCTGTTTTTCTTTTCGGTTAGTCCTAACGAAGGGTCTCAGCTTGAAACTTCGACAGCGCTTCTCCCTATAGATGCTGCCTGGCCTGCTGTGTTCCACCAGCATTTTGTGTGTGTTCACAGAATATCTAGTTCCTTGTCAAAGCTTCCATAATGAGCAGAATTCGCTCTCATTGTCCTATGAGTTTGTCCATTAGCTTCTAGGTTACATGTATACCACAAAATATATAGCACTTCAGAGCCTAGGCAACATCCTGGTATATCTGCAGTATACTGCATTTTTCTTAAGATAAATCTATCCTTTCTAAGGTGTTATATTAACATTTTTTGTGTCATACCTAGAATTTCACCAAATTGTCCAGGTTATTTAAGCAGACTTCATAATCTGCAGAATAATATCTTCTTGCTTATAGTCTGGATATAGAAGCCCGTTTTCCATTTGCCTTTTTGTTTACCTTCTCTAACAGTTTATTATTTTTTTACTATCTCCATATCCTCCAGATTTTTCATTATAATAGCTTATTCATACTTTCCAGATTCAAATTTCATATTTGCCAATAATTTTTTCCCAATGTCCATAATTTTATATTTCCTATCCACCCTGCCTATGATTTATTGCCAATAAATTAGGATACATAGCTTTCTATCATTGACATAAGCAGTAAATGATTCCGGACCCAAAACATGTCCTGGAGGGATATTAACAGTTACTTACTTCTAAAGAGAGAATCTGTCATTGTTAGTTCATTTAATTAAAGTTAGCTGATAAGTTTTCTGTCTCCAGTCAGTGATTGTAAGAAATAATTGGAAGTAGACTTGCTTGCAATGGATATTATTTTATTCCCTATTGGCCCAGCTTGCACATCAAAGCAAAGTAAGTTATACAGTAATCAAGATGGGTTTCCAATTGTGATGAATATTGACTGTTTAGGCCAGCAGGCCTACTTTTCCTTTTGGCTAATCTCAGCTTTCTAATATAGCTGCTGAACCTTTAACAGATCCAAGGGTTGCTTTTGAGTAAGATAAACTTCTAACCAATATTCTTTGTTTAGCCTTATGTCATAAATAGGAGCCAGTCTTCAATTAATGTAAATGGGAATTAATAATCATCTTGAAGTTAAAAGGACTGCTTTGCAAACAAACACATTGTCTATTGAACACATGATGCTGGTTCACAGCACCTGAGCTGATTTCTCAAATGTTGCAGTGTAAGACAATAGGGTTATTTAATTGGGTTTGTTTCAAACCGGACAACCGGTTCAAAGAAGCCCGCCGACCAGGTTGATATTATCACTGAGCACATCAAATAGTTGATCTTTTAATAGATGTATAGTATGTTCAGGGAGTCAGCTTCACAGCATTAACGTTGGATACCTGGGAACTTCAGAAGATTTAAGACTTTGTGTAAAAAAGTTCTGAAAGAATATTATATATGCATGAAGTCGCCCAAATGGCAGAAAAAAAAGTAGAAATGTAGAAATGATAAGGAACATCAAGAAGAATGATAGAAAGATAGGGTGAATTGGTTTCTATTCCTCTGTTTTCAATTTCTGCAATGGACAATTCATCCATCTGCATCACCGGTATGTCTTTTAAGCTTGTAGGAATTATATCTGTGTTTTGGAAATTCTTTTGTGTTTTAGAAATCATTTGTAATTTGGAAATCTTCTGTAAGAAAGAAAACTGAAAATGGAAGTGTCTTAAGAATTTTGTCTGGATTTAGATGTGTGTCACTAAAGAAAAATGAAATGTGTTTATATTATTTTGCTAGCTAGAGATATCTCCTCCATTGGCTGGAGGATCCCACTGCTCAATTAGTGGGTGTTGGCATATAACAGGGAAGTGAACTAGTCTTTGAAGAGTAGGTAGTTGCAGTGTAACCTCCCTTTAGTGAGGGTACATGTATCTGATAGGGCTTAAAATCTATGTCTGGGTTTAGATCTTCACAATTAGCAAACCCAATGCCATCACATAAAGTTCTTCAGTTTCCTCATTCCTGTCAGTTATACATTTACAGTCATTAAGAAGCCTGCCAAATATTTTTCTTGAAAAAAATTCATCAGGAAACCATGTTCAATATTTTTAGACAGATCTTTATTATTTTCAAATTTTAAGCACAGTACCACAGACTTGCCCTATAGATATAATCAGTTTGTGTATAAGCATCTTTATTAAAATAAACTATATACAGGGTAGTCTGTAAAATCCAGTTTAACAGTGAAATGTTTCTTCAGCTGTTTGAGAGAAATACAATGCCATTCTACATCACTTCCAGTGCATAATCTAGTGATAAACAGACAAACTGTTTATATTGTATATTGCTTACCTGGAAAAAGCAGTTTTGAATAAGAAATCTTAACTCAAAATGAACACCGATTAAGGTTGTTTGGGGTAATAGAAATTGTAATGAAATAATTTTGACTTTGCAATATGGACTGTAGCTGTCACCGGAAAGCTGGTTTTAAGTACATATTGTTATTACTTCTGTAACCTCTAGTTTATCATGCTGATGTACTCTTCCCTTGTCACAGTCAGTTTATCATTTCAAATATTAAGAACTTTTCTCTCCAGCCTGTCTCCACTCTTTGGGATACCATACCTTCATCCAGCATGATGAACAATTTAATGAATTCTTTAAAGCCAGTGATAGCTAATAGTCAGATCTACGTTATCCTATTCTCTGTTGGCTTAACGAATAAGGTATTGAGTCTTGAGTTAGGAACAAATAAGATTATAAGGAACAAATGAGTTTAAGCTTTAAAGATTGAATGCAAGCCTGAGTTGGAAAACAATGGTGAAAGTCATTCTTGTTCAATCATTAGGATGAAAAGTTGAAAGAGAAGCAAAATTACAATGTTTAGTTGCTAATTGGGAAATAAACCTCTAACTGTGGCCACATGGCCCAAAAACTGTAAGATTCAAATGGGTTAAAAACCATCATCTTTCTCTTCTGCTGCAGCTCAGCTTTACAATGACCTACCTGTCATTCTACCCGATTTCATATTCCCCGGACTGCATGGCTTCTCATTCTGCCAACAATTCAACCTGTAGTTTAGTTTATGCTCAGTCACTGAGTGTATATAAAACTGGGATTGACAGATTTTTTTGGTCTCTAAGAAAACCTGTATGTACCATCTGATGACAAGTAGAATTCAGATGCAAGTTCTGCCGTTGTCTTATTAGATGGTGATGCAGGCTAGAGACATCCCTGCTTCTATTTCTTATGCCCGAGATCTTCCAAACATTTTATTCAACCAGACTTTACAAAGAGTGTTAATTTAGCCACACCTAAAATAGATATTATGAACACACTTATTTGAATTAAAACATATGTTAACAGCTGTGATGTTTTCCAATTTAACCTATATCCCATTATGTTTCACAAACCACAAAATAATACGATAAAATTGCACATTTAAATCAGTTACAACTGATAACAAAATTGGGTAAAATTTTCAAACCTTCTGTTATCATTTGCGTTCAAGTTTTCTCTTTCTGGGTCTTGTGACTGTTAAAAACTAGATCACATGGAAACAGTAACTGGGAAATATAGAAGTCTTTATTCATGCAGCAACTCTCCAGGAGAGAGAGAACTCTCTCTCTTTCTCCTGAAATTGAGGAGATTCTCCTGAAATGAGGTTTTAGACTTTAACTCGAAGACAACAATAACAATTAATCACCTACTTAACTTTAACATTTGTAATCTAGTCAGGTAAATTTACAGAATTACATATTTACAATGGTAGCACATCCCATCTACTAGAATCCCTTTTAATACTGGACTCTGTTTAAGAAAAAGCCAGACACCCAAAAACTGTGGATTAAGTGTGCATTAACACCTTTATCAATGTGCTAATAGCAGAAACATTCATTTATTGTCTTCCCTTATGTAGTTTCAATAGGATGAAATCAGAATGATTGGTCTCACTAATCAATTGTATACAGGTTTTATTTTCTGAAGACTGGTTTTCATTCATTATAGTCAATCCATAATAATGCTGTCCAATACTGTTCACACTCCAATTAATGATCCCTAACACTAGTAATTTCCCCTTAACATTATCCAGCTATTATCTTTAACTGCTAGAGGGAACATTACTTTATTTTTCCTATTCTCCAAGTTGCTTTCTTTACCCCTCTTTTCTTTCTGCCTTCACAGTCTCATGAATTTGTTCTGTTTAAACTCAAGGTCTTTATTTCCCATTTTTCTGGTTTTAATTTAGCCTTTGTGTGACAATGTTAAGTTATGTCAGTGAGTCACCACCCAGTTTTATATTTTCCCAATTCTTATTTTTATTGGCTTTGATGGCAATAAAAATCAGGAGATGGATATGCACTTCTGAAATCTGTTTTACACTAATGCTAAAAATCAAGAATTACCCAAAGATGTAAGCTGCTGGGAGAAGTTTGCAGGTCATAATATTCCAAAAATATGCCTGTCATGTTTGAAAGCAGCAATGAGAGGCCTATGAGATGTGTTGTATTAGTCTTGTTAAAGTATGACAGGCAACTTAAACCATTAGTTGTTGAGCATTGTATAGCTGAATCCAATCCTGATAAAATAATGGTATTACTTTGAATACTTTATTAGATCCTCGTTTTTGACAAAACTGCTCTGCTGAATTCAGAAATGAGACTCTCAACATATAATATAGATACTCTGGTGGTTAATGGAATGTTCCATATCAAAAGTGATACCTGAAGACTCAGCACTTTAGAAACAGCTTCTTCCCTCTGGCATCAGATTTCTGAATGGTCCATGAACACTACCTCAATACTTATCCTCTTTTTGCAAATTTATTTACTTTTAATATATATTTCTTATTATAGTATATTTTTTCTATTACACTGTACTGCTGACACCAAGTAATAAATTACATAACATATGACAGTGTGATAATAAACCTGATCCTGGTAACATCACTGAAGATCAAGAAAGGAGGTAAAGCCATTTTTTGATGTGAACAATTATTGCTGACGATGAAATGATTTATTAGCTTCCAAAGACTGTACCCCAAGTCCAGAAGCTATTGCAAATCCGATGCAGCTTAGGCTGGCTGCTTCAATAGGAAAGATTTGAATAGGGATAAACTCTCATGGAATTATCTTCAATCCACTTTTAATCATTGAAAAACCATTAATCAAACAGTTGCAGTGGTGAATCAAGAGGATCACTCTGAGGCCCTCCTGAGAAAAACATACTGGAATGGTATCGTGTATTTTTCTTGGCATATGAAGAATGATGGAGTAGTGGATAGTGTGAAGGCATAAGTTTAGATCCTACATTTTCCCAAAGCTAAGCTTTGTTTTATCCCAGAAATCTGGTGAATCATTAAGTAGGAACAACCTTCCACCACCCCCCACCCCCACAGAGGGGTAGACCTGACAGAAAAAGAATAAATTATAATAATGTAATGGGATAAAATTCATCTTTTGCAGTAGTTTTAAAATATACAATATACCAACATGTGATTTGAATTCTACAGTGGAAATGTGGTTTCATTAAAGTCAACAAACTGATTTCAGAGCCTGAGTTTGAGTTTAAATGTATTACAATACTGCAGTGAATATTATAAATAATACAGTGACCTTGCTCAGCAAAAAACTATAATTCCACACCATGCAGCACACTGAAAGTGACAGCAGTTTTCATTAAAACAAAAAAAAGTTTAACAGTCCCACCAGCAAACAAGTCACACAGAAACTAGCCCTTTAGTCCACCAACCATCAAGCACACATTTACACCAATCCTACATTTTCATTCTCCCGCATTCTCATTATCTCCCAGTTTCTACCATTCACCTACTCACTGGGGTATTTTAGACTCAGTGGCCACTTTATTAGGTACCTCCTCTCTAAGAAAGTGGCCATTGAGTGTATGTTAATGGTCTTCTGCAGCTGTAGCCCATCCACTTCATGGTTTGACACATTATGCTTTCAGAGATGCTCTTCTGCACACCACTGTTGCAGCATGTGGTTATTTAGTTACTGCCGCCTTCCTGTCAGCCTAAACCAGTCTGATCATTCTCCTGATTTCTGAAGGTATTTTTGCCAGTAGAACTGCCGCTCACTGATGCCTTTTTGTTTCTCACACTATTCAGAGATACTCAAAGCACCCTGTCTGGCACCAGTATCATTCCATGGTCTAAGTCACTCAGATCAAACCTTCTTCCCCACTCTGCTGTTTGGCCTGAACAGCAACTGAACCTCTGGACCATGTGTACATGCTTTTATGCATTGAGTTGCTGTCACATGATTGGCTGATTAGATATTTGCTTTACTGAGCTCGTGTACTTAGTAAAGTAACCACTAAGTGAATAGTGGTGATGTAAACTAGCCTGCACGTCTTTGGGATGTGGGAGAAAACCAAGACACCCAAAGAAAGCCCACTTAAGCCCAGGGAGAACATACAAATTCCATGCAGACAGAATGGGAATGTGGGCTCGGAATCTGTGAGATAGCAGCTCTACTAGCTATGTCCAGTATTTGTCTACCCAAAAAGACTAAGAGAATCTCAATCCAGACTACTCTGCATTGTGGGACTGGAGCCAAAAGCTCACGGTCTAGACAAATTAAATCCTGGTAGAGCACCACTCAGTGCTGCAATATTCTATCTGTTGGGAACCAGGAATTTGATGTAGTGAAAGAAAATCACCTTGAAAATTATTTTAATGCATCTTAGAAAATTAGTTTCAAATCTTTAAAACAGGAGAAATATGTATGTTACTGTGAGGATATATTGACAGCTGATATATCAATCATTTTCACTGGAGCACAATGATGATTGCTTGTATTATCCACAACTATTTTAATATATCCAAAATCATTATTGATTGGATTGACATACATCAAGGCAGCATTGAAATATTATTTCAAAATTAAGCCATTTGTTACACCATGGAGCCTCCAACTTTGAAGCAATACTTTATCGACCTGGTTGTTAAATCAGCAAAATGATGAGTTATAGAAAAAGTTAAAATGCTTAATTTGTCAGGAATTTTCCAAACTGGTGTAGAGAGATATGTTTTATCATAGTCACATTTTAAGAATTTAAGATCAGAGATTAAATATCCCATACTTGGAAACATATTTGAAGAGTCGTTTACTTGTCAATCTTTCTATTTTAAACTGACACAAGTTTCCTTTTTGTCAAATGATATTATTTAAATCTCAGCTGAAGATGATCACTGTTAACAAGGAATAAGCATTAGAGTGTCAAGGAAGAACTAATCAGCAGATGATACTGATAGGGAAAGAAAAGTAAAAGTGTTGACAAGGATATTTCGTTGGCTATTTGCAGTAAGGTTGGATGAATAGGTTCCAAGCAACACAAGAAAAACACATGCCTCCGCAAAGATATAGTATTGATATTGAGCGCTGACCTTCATTACAGGGTTGTAAATATTCTGCAACAGACTCTAAATCTCCAGCAGGGAGGGCAAGGTAAAATTTTTGACATCACGGTCTTTTCCTTGGGTGCCACAAACTGCAACATGCATTTCATCCTCTTAAGACTTCCAGAACTAGTCATTCATTATGCTCTACGCACAAGGATTCGGGTCTAACTGGACATTTTGTTCATGTTGCCCAGAACCCCTGGTGCTATACTTAGATCTGAAGTCACTTACAACAGCTTAGCACCCTCACACCTCCATGTTTCTGACTTTGTTTTTATTAAACCAAGAAAGGTTATATTAGATATCAGCAGTTGGTAGCATGGGTTTCCAACTTGGGGTCCATGGACTTTCACCCAACTTCCCTGTCTCCTTAATTTCAAAAATGATATTCAATTGTTCCTATTTTGGAGCCTTCTTTCTCCAGAAACATCAAACAGGCATTTCAAGAGATGAGAGATGGTGATGATGATTATGATGAAGAGCATATTGATTTCCCATTGGCCTGCTTGTGATTCTGTCATCCTTCAGCACATGACAGCTTTCCTACAGTCCTCTTATGAAAAGGATTCTTCTCCATTCATGGGAATGTCACACATTTTCCAAGAAGCTTTAAAACAATCTTTAATCTCTTCCTCCATCTAACCTGGTAATTTCTTTTCACAACAAACCTTGGAGTTAGCCTGATGTTGTACATTCCATGTGTGTTTCAATTCCCTCTCAGCCTGCTCCTTCCCGAAGTTAGTCACCTGAGATTAACTGAGCAACTTGCCCTTGTTTTTTATCACCTCTGCTTCTGCCTTTGCTTCCATTATGTACCAAATCTGACCCTGAAACCTCTGTCCTCTAAAGATCAGCCTTTATACTATTTTACGTAGCTAGTCTTGGTTTACCCCAGACTGAAGCCTTTCTATATAGTCGAATGTCATAAGGTGGGCGTTGGGAATGGACCCAAATGCAAGACACAGACACTGAAGTACTAGAGACAGGACTAGGAGTGTCAAGAAAGCAAGGGAAGGTGGGAAGAAACAACACTAGACAAGACACAGGCCCTGGACGAGACATGGATACAGGGCCTGGGCTAGGACTAGACTGGGAAAGAGGGACCTGGAAGAGGAACTTGGAACCTGGACAAGGACTCTGAGCCAGAGACTGGACAGGAACCCAGAACCTGGGTCTTGACTCGGGCTCGGACTCCAGATCTAGGCAAGGACAAAATATGGCAAGGCAACAAGACTGGACGTGGGGGCAGGGCACAGGACTCCAGGGCTGGATGAGGACAGGAACACCTAGCCTTGGTTCAAGGGAGAACAGGAACGCAGAACACAGAACCAGGAGCCCTCCTTGGGAACAGGACATAGGGCCAGGACTCATACACAGAACACTGCACACAACAAGACGGTTCCCAACACTAGGCAGCAGCAAATGGCCAGACCTACCTAGCAAAGGCGAGGACACAAAGAGACAGTTCCAAACAACAAGACAGTTTCTTATCTGGACACAGCAAGGATCTGGTCTTGCTCCAGCAGTAGAACTTGACAGCAAAGACGCAGACAAGGCTCCAGGCAAGGGCTACAGAAAGAAGGGGCAGGGAAGGGAACAGTCCAGCCTGAGGGTAACAGCAAAGACAGCCTGGCTTAGCCAATGGAGACAAGGACAGGAAGGGACAGATCCAACCACAAGGTAATGGCAAAGCCAACCTGACTTACCCCACAGAGGCAAGGACAAGAAACTGACAAGACAAATCAGCACCCACACTCGAACCCAGGGCCACTTATATTCCAGCCCCAAATGAGAATCAGGTGCCTGTGATTAAGCCCAACTGAAACAAGGGACAGCCAGAAGACCTGGAGACCGGAGTACATGGACTGGACTGTGAACCGGAATGCAGATTTCATGGACCGAACCATGACATGAAGTTTACAAGTTTTACTTTGGATTTCTTCTTTTCTTTGTCTATTATTAATCCAGATTTTATAATGCAATGGTCAGAACTCAGAATCAGAATTAGAATCTAATTTATTATCACTGTCTATATAATATGACATTTGTTGTTTTGTGACAGAAATACCGTACAAGGCATAAATTGCAAAATAACTGAAAAGTGCAAGTAAAGAACTAATGAGGTAACTTTTGTGGGTTCATAGACCTTTCAGAACTTTCTGATGGTCAATTGGCAGAAGCTGTTTCCATATTATTCTGTGTGGGTCTTCAGGACCTTGCACCTCCTCCCTTATGGTAATAATGAGAAGAGGACAGGCCCTGGACTGTGAGAATCCTTGAGGATGGGTGTTGCCTTCTGGAAGCCCTGTTTTTTGAAGATGTCCATGATTCTCTGAAGGCACTTGCAGTTCTGCACACGGGGACCTCCATTCCAGGTGGTGAGGCAACAAGTCTCTCCACCATACTTCTAAAGAAATTTTTAAGAGCCTGGTGATATGACAAACCTCCTCAAAATCCTAATAAATTTGCCAGCGTGCCATCTTCATGGTTGCATCAATGTGTGGGTCCTGAGACGTTGGCAGCAAGGGCAGTAAGGAACTTAAAGCTGCTGAGTCTTTCCACTGATGCGTCCTTCCTCAGTGAGGACTGGTACACGTTCTCCCGACTTCCCCCTTCCTCAAATCACAATCTATTCCGAAAAACTCTACATGCACGGTTTCCCACTCCAGACTCATTTACTATAGAAAGAATAGACACTGGAAAGATAGTTGATAAAGGTTTCAAAACAATGATGGAATAAAATTCTATCCACTTGGCTAAAATATTTGGTTACTATATGAGAAATTAAATATATAGTTACATGGACATTTTCAAAGATGTTGGTTAGACCATTAAGTAGTTCAGCAATAACTTCAAAAAACCTATGGTGTAAGTATACAAAAGGTGATGCTAGATTAAGTCATGAAGAAAACCTGATAATGCCAGGATCATTGTTTATAGCAATAAAAATAGATTTATAACCCTCCAATATCTTCAAAATAAGGCGACAGAAAAGATCATTTCCTCCTCTTGCTGAATCAGAGGCTTCCAATTTAATGTTAGTGTGAAGAGTATTATGATGGGCTAAAATATTTGCATAAGTTACTTTGGAGCATGGAGAAGTGCAGTGTAGAAGCAGAGACCTTTTAAGTGAACATTGGTTAAGTATCTGAAACCAGGGAAGTACATGGCTATGAAGAGAAAACTGGACAGTAGAGGATAACTTTAGTAATGATATCTCAAGGGACTAATCTTTTGGCCCAAATGGTCTCCATTGATCCGTAAAATTCTATGGTTCTATGAATTTAACGAGTTTTCATTCCATGAAGAAAGACAAAAAACTAGCTTCCGGAAATGACTATAATTTATGACACACATAAAATATATAACCACATTATAATGGGGTCAACGATATCATAGAACAGGAACTAGCGCAGCGGTTACAGTTACTTAACTGGAATTGTACTGTATTGTATTTGTTCAATGTTTCCATTAACATAAAAGGTTATCCCATGGAAGACTAATCCTGCTGATGTTGGAACAGCATGTAGCATAGAAACCTCTGTACGTGGATGCAGTTTTTCCAATTTAGATCCTTCCAGTCCATTCAGAATTTATTCTAATTTTACAGAAAGCAGCTGGACCAATATCCTTGTACTTGGCAAGGCCAGGCTCTCTGGAGAGCATACTGCTGATTTCAATCTGGCTGGAATAGCCAAGACAAATTCATCAATAAATATCATCAACAATTAATGTATGAAAAGCACTTGATAGTTATGCTGTCTCAGGAGCCCTCAGCAGATGCACGATATTGGGTTTGATGGAGTTCCAGGCTAGCTGGCTGGGTAGGAAGTCATTTAGACCACCATATCCATGTAGAGTTTTTACATTTCAGTTTTATTTATCAACCTGATTGAGGGGAACAATAATTAAATGAAAGGCCAAATGCAAACTTGATCTTAACATAAATCCCAAATTTTTTTAATGTCTCAATGTGGCCTCCATAATATGTAAAAAGAAAACATAATTTTGCAAGTTTCATGTGGGAGCATGAAAGCATTTTGTGAAGGGAGTGCTGTGAAAATGAGACTTAAACATTAGCTTCAACATTGGTTCACACATAAGTGTTAGGGTTGATTGTGCCTATTTCACATTTGTTCACTTTGGTAACCAATGTGAGGAACTACTGCACATTTTTAATGGGATTATGTTATTCTGACTACTGTGCCACATCTTTCACAAGGAAGAATTGATGTCAGTGGAATGTACTTTTTGCGATCGCTGGACATCAAATGCTGCAGGTCTGTCGTCCCGGTGAGTCGTTCAATGGTGGTGAAGCTGGACTTGTGCACTCTACTGTTGGTAGCTAGGGCCACCCAAGGAGGAAGCCATCAGAGGCAGAGCATAGTCCAACAAACAGTGCAAAAAATTGTGTGGGATGTTCATCTTGTGATCGCAAGGCTCAGTTGGATATTGGTAATGTAGAATCCTACAAGTCAGTTTACTGGCTCATTGGTGAGACAGATAACAGGGCAGCTATGTGTGTCACTGCTGGTACTGTGTTTTGTCCTTTGGTCCTGGAGGAACGCTGTTTCATTTGGCTATATTCATGTATGTGGATTAATAACAATTAAACAAACTTGAGCAAACTAACTGAATATGCAACATAGAACTATACAGCACAATACAAGCTCCTTGGCCAAAATATGTGCAAGTGTTTTAACTTACTCCAAGATCAGTTAAATCTTTCCCTCCCATGTAGCACTCCATTTTTCTGTCATCTGTGCACCCATCTAAGAGTCCCTTAAATGTTTGTCTCTACCACCACTCCTGGAAGTGCAGCACTTTCTCTGTAAAAAAAACCTAACTCCGACACCCCAATATACTTCCCTCCAAACACCTTAGAAGTAATCCTTCTTGTATTAGGCATTGCTGCCCTAGGAAAATGCCACCGGCTCTCTAATCTATCTAAGTCTCTTATTATCTTTCACTGTACACCACTATCAGGTCAACTCTCATCCTCCTTCACTCCAAAGTGAAAAGCCCTCACTAATGAAGGCCAACACATCATAAGCATCCTTAACCACCCTATCAACTTGTGCGCCAACTTTGAGGGACTTATGGATGTGGATCTCAAGATTCCTCTGTTCCTCCAAACAGCTAAGAATCCTGCCATTAACCATGTAAACTGCCTTCATATTTGACCTTCCAAAGTGTACTGTATCACTTCACACTTTTTTGATTGACCTTCATCTGTCTCTTCTCAGTCCAGCTCAGTATCCTATCAATATCCCATTTGACAATCTATACTGTCCACAATACCACCAACTATTGTCTCAACTGCAAACTTACTAACCCTCCCACCCACTTGCTTATTCGAGTCATTTTTAAAAATCACTAAGAGCATGGTTCCCAGAACAGATCACTGCAGAACTCCACTGGTCACTAACCTCCAGGCAGAATACATTCCATCTTCTAACACCAATAGTAATACTTTAAGGCAGACTGCGGCTTATTGATTACAGGTCAACATTCAACACAATCATACCCTCCATTCTAATCAAAAAGATCCAAAATCTGACCTCTGTAGCTCCCACTGCAATTGGATCCTTGACTTCCTTACTGGGAGACCATAGACCATGTGGATCGGAAATAACATCCCCTCCTTGCCGACAATCAACAAGGATGTGTGTTTAGCCCACTACTCTACTCTTTTTACACTCATGATGGTTTGGCTAGGACAGGGGTGGGCAAACTTTTTGACTTGTGGGCCACAAAGGCTTCTCAAATTTGACAGGGGGGCCGGACCAGGAGCAGATGGACGGAGTGTTTTGGTAATACACCTCATAAGAGAAAATAAAATATCATGGGATATGTAGAAAACATGTGCTTTAATTTCAATTGAAAATGAACAAATGCATTACAACAAAATATCTGTCTTTGAAGTCCCATGGTATTTAGCTATTTATTGAAATGACTTTTAAAACACTGAAAATTAAATGAATAAAATACAGCTTTTTTTAATAGTAACAGTTATTATTTTAAGGCACTGAAAATTCTGTTGTCCTTCAAGATATTATCATCATCAATCTCCTCCTGACGGTCTTTATTTCAAAAACGGTAGGAGATGCAGGACTACTTGTCCTGCTCCTCCTTATTCAATTGTCCCCTGTGCCAAAACTCAACAACGACCAGCACAAGGACAGAACAGTGACAGAGCGCCAGTATGCGGAGCACGTTATTTGATCTGGAGCACATTTTTTATTTTGAGAACGTACGTGCACCTGCGCACTACTCATGTCCATCACTTAACAGAAATGACATGTAACATGTAAGGCTTATTGAAAAAAATATTTTCAAATGCATTTTTTACATAACACAACGAAGTAACTTATTTTTAATTTCAGTGGGAACAGTGTTGTTGGTCTCCCTTTTTAGCCAGCGCATCAAAGTCTGGATTTAGTTTTGTTGTGGCGATTCTCAGGATGGATCTGAGGTGTTGGTCAGTTAACTTGGATCTGTGGCTGGCTTTGTTGATGTTCATGATGCTGAACACCTGTTCACACAAATAGGTTGAGCCGAACAAAGAGTAAAGCGCAAATGTGGAGTAATACGCTGCACCTCAACAAAGGTCAATGTATATAGAGTGCGTCATCTATTGGGAAAACGCCAGAATTGCAGGGAAAAAACGTTAACAAGGTTTATTAATATAATTTCATCAAGTTCTGTGGGCCAGATTAAAAAGGTTAACGGGCCGCATATGGTCCCCGGGCCGTAGTTTGCCCATGCCTGGGCTAGGCACAGCTCAAACAACATCTATGAATTTGCTGATGACACGACTGTTGTTGGCACAATTTCAGTTGGTGACAAGGAGGCGGACAGAAGCGAGATAGGTTAGCTGGTTGAGTGGTGTTACAGCAACAACCTTGCACTCAGCATCAGTAAACCCAAGAAGATGATTGTGGATTTCAGGAAGGGAAAGTCGAGGGAAGACACATCAGTCGTCATTGAGGGATCAGAAGTGGAAAGAGTGAGCAGTTTCAAGTTCCTGGGTGTCAACATCTCCAAAGGTTTATCCTGCTTCCAACATATTGATGCAATTACAAAGGAAGCACAACAGTGACTATATTTTATTAGGAGTTTGAGGAGAATTGGTATATCAGTTGCAAAGGATTGGGAAAAAGCTGTGGGAAGTTGTCAGCTCAGCCAGCTCCATCATGGGCATTAGCTTCTCCAGTATCAACGACACCTTCGAAAGGCAATACCTCAAAAAGGCGGCTTCCATCATTAAGGACCTCTCTCATCCAGGACATACCCTAAAATCATTGCTACCATCAGGTACAGGATCCTGAAGGCACACACTCAACATTTCAGGAATAGCTTCTTCCCCTCCACCTTCAGACCTCTGAATGGACGATGAATTTTTGAACACTTCCTCTGTATTTTCCCCTCTCTTTTTGAACTATTTATTTAATTTAACTTCTAAATATACTTTTCATTGCAATTTATAGTTTTATTACTACGTTTTGCAATGTACTGCTGCTGCAGAACAACAAATTTCATGATGTATGCCGCTGATGTAAAACCTGATTCTAATTGTAATTCTAATTCTGATTCATCTGCCTTCTGTAGGCAAATCAATTCTGAATCCAAGTGGCCCAATTTCCCTGAATCCCATGCCTCCTGACTTTCTGAATAAGCTACCATGGGGAACCTTGTCGAATACTTTAACAAAATCTATATACACCACATCCACTGCTCTGCCATCAGTAAATTGTTAGGTCACATCTTCAAAGAATTCATCAGGGAAGAACTCACCTCACAAAGCCATGCTGACTGTTCCTAATCAGACTATGCTTCCCTGAATGCTCATGAATCCTGTCTTTAAGAATCTTCTCCAACAGTTTGCCCACCACTAATGTATGACTCACTGGTGTATAATTCACAGGATTATCCCTATTGCCTTTCTTGAAAAAACGAAGAATATCTGCCACCAATCATCTAGTACTATTCCCTTGGCCAGTGACAACACAAAGATTATTGCTAAAGGTGCAGTAGTGTCTTCCCTCACTTTTGGTAGTAACATCTCATTATATTTCATCTGGCCCCAACGACTTATCTATTCCAAACTTTTTCAAAAGTTCCATCACATCCTCTTTCCTACTGTATCAGAAATGCCAGTTAAAAGCTTGGGACATTAGTGCAATGTAAATCTCAGTGATACAAATCAAGTGAAACTGCTGAGAGAAGAAATCATCAAAGAGCTTAAAGACATTGAGAAGACCTTGCTGCCAGGAAACCTCAAGCTCTGGTGCCTTCAACTTGGATTGCTCCCTTGGGTGTTGTGCTCACTGAAAATGCATGAAGTCCACTTCACTCGTGTTGAAAAGCTGGAGAGGACAATTAGTTCCACCATTAAGAAGTGGATGGGCCTACCAAGATCATTAAGTAACATCTACCTGTATGGCAAAGGATTTCTAGAGTTGCCTGTCACAGGGCTGACTGAACAGTTTAAGTGTGTCAAGGTGAGGCTTGAGATGACCCTCTTGGAATACTACATCCAGGACCTTAACAGGGAGAAAGTGGTGTCCAGCAGAGTCAGTAAAACTGGCAAAAGCAGCACTCAGGCTTGCAGACATGGTGGGCCTTGGCACAGGCTCAATTAGGCCCATTTGGCAAAAGGTGAAAACAGAAAAGCAAAGGTGAGCTCTGGTGGGGGAGGAAACATAGAAACATAGAAAACCTACAGCACAATGCAGGCCCTTCAGCCCACAAAGTTGTGCTGAACATGTCCCTACCTCAGAAATTACTAGGTTTACCTATAGCCCTCTATTTTTCTAAGCTTCATGTACCTATCCAAAGGTCTCTTAAAAGACCCTATGGTATCCACCTCCAACACCGTTGCTGGCAGCCCATTCCATGCACTCACCACTCTCTGAGTAAAAAACTTACCCCTGATAACTCCTCTGTACCTGCTTCCAAGCACCTTAGACCTGTGTCCTCTTGTGGCAACCATTTCAGCCCTGGGAAAAAGCCTCTGAGTATCCACACGATCAATACCTCTCATCATCTTATACACCTCTATCAGATCACCTCTCATCTTCCTTCACTCCAAGGAGAAAAATCCAAGTTCACTCAACCTATTTTCATAAAGCATGCCCCCCAATCCAGGTAACGTCCTTGTAAATCTCCTCTACACCCTTTCTATGATTTCCACATCCTTCCTGTAGTGAGGCGACCAGAACTGAGCACAGTACTCCAAGTGGGGTCTGACCAGGGTCCTATATAGCTGCAACATTACCTCTCCACTCTTAAGCTCAATTCCACAAAGAACAGTGACAGGAGGTATGCAAGAACAGTGTCTCAGGCAAAACAGGGACAGTAGACAATGTGGGAAAACATTGAGAAAAGAAAATTAAGCTGTAAAAACTTATGGGAAAAGGAAGGAAGATTAGCTTCCTTATAAGAGCTATTTATGATGTCCTCCCAACTCCCAAAAATCTGAGCCAGTGGCTCAGGGAAGATCCAGCCTGCCCGCTCTGTGGAAGAATAGCAAACCTCAAGCACATCCTCTCATCTTGCAAAGTAAGCCTCACTCAAAGGAGATACACGTGGAGGCACAACCAGGTCCTCAGGTGTCTGGCATCCACTGTGGAGAAGAGAAGGCTGAATAACAACTCTAAGCCCCATGTGACTGGAAGAACCACCATCCCCTTTGTCTGGCAAGGACAGACAGTGCCACCCTCAGTGACATGGCTGTTGTCAGGCATACTGGAGCATGGCTGTTGATCTTGACAAAAGGCTAATATATCCCCCCGGAGATAGCCACTACCATCCAACAGTCCGAAAGCCATAGTAATCTCAGAGCTCACAGTGCCCTGAGAAGAGGCAGTCTGTGAGGTGTATGAGTGGAAACATGTAAGATACACTGAGCTGGCCACAGGCCTAGGCAGTGTGGATGGAAGGTGCAGGTTTTCTCAGTAGAGTTTGGCTACAGAGGATTTGAGGCGACTTCCATGGTCAGATTGCTGAAGGGATTGGAGGCCAGGACCAGCATTAATCCATAAAAGAACTCACAGAGGCAGCTGAGCAAAGCAGCCACTGATTATGGATAAAGAGGACTGATGGCAGCTGGGCCTTAAAATGACCCATGGGTGGCTAGATGTGAAGGGTCTATGCCGGGTCGCACTGTTGAGCCCTCCGGAAAAAACATCTAAGAAGGGGGGTGCCCACCTAATGACCCCTGGGAAGCATCTGCCATCCACCAAACCCCATCTCAAGATCTCATGCTATGACCCAAGTTAGGATCTGCTTATCAAAGGGATTGAAACATCTAGCCCTATGAGCTCAAAATTTACACCAAGATGTTCCAGCGTATTAGCTTGTTCTACACTCTCCTCGTCAAGATCCCTCTCGCTGGTGAATACTACTGCTTTATATATTTGTATTGGCTAATATTTTATCACTAAAAGTTGTTTCTTTTCATCTATTGCATGTATTCCTTGGGTGTCTAATTGTTTTATATACAACAAAGCAGTGGAGTACTACAGATTCTCATATGGCCACCAGGACATTGAGGAATTGATATGTAGCAGATTAAGAAAAGATGTAAAAACAATTGGGTTGTTGGCATGGGGGACTTGAACTTCCCTCACATAAACTAAGACCTACTTAGTCCAAGAGGTTTAGACGGGGCAGAATTTGTTATGTATAGGATATCAAGCAGGATTTCTTAAATCAATATGTAGATAGATCAAGATGGGCAAAGGTTCTACTGGTCCAGTTGTTTGGTAATGAGCCTCAAGTTTTAAGATCTAAGATCACACTCCTTAAGTTTTAAGATTGCTATAGTTAAGGATAAGTATGGACTTGAGGAAGACTATTAGATTGGAGCAGGGTAAATTACAAGAGCATTAGGCAGGAACTGGGGAGAGTAAATTGGGAACAGTAGTTTTTGGGTAGAGGGTGTTTAAAGACCAACTGCAGAGAGTACAGGACAGGTATGTTCCAGTCAGAAGGAAAGACAAGGATGGAAAGGTAAGAGAACCTCGGATGTCAAGAGAGGTGAAAAATTTAATCAAGAAGAAGAAAAAGGAAAAGTATGTGAAGTTCAGGAAGCTAGAATCCAACAGAGCCCTTGAGAAAAGAACTCAAGAAGGGAATTAGGAACACCAGGAGCAGTCAGGAAATGTTCTTACCAAGTAGGATTAAAGAGATCCCAAGCAGTCAATGCATACATGGAAAGAAGAATCAGTGATATAATGGGAGAGTTTTCAAGGTAGAGGGCACGGTTTAGAGGATGATTAAGGAGACAATCCAATGAGGATCATTGAATCACACAGTAAGTTCATTAGCTTGGCGTGTTAGGTGAAAATATTCCTGCTTCTACTCACACACAAGCAACTCTTCCAAGGCACAGTCCTCAACTTCCTTGAGCTCCCAGGTATACAAAAGCCTAGAAAACCTGGCCAGCTGGGGTTCAACCTGCAAGACTATTTGAAATCCTCATTATAATATCAATTAGCCATCTGTCTGCTGGACTCGAGTTTGTTGCATGTGTGATCACCCCATTTCCATTAAAACCAACAGCCCAGATTAGGGAATTGAGGTTTGGGTCCTTTAAAATTCTTACAATCTACTCAACTCAAACTCATCTGTCTCAGAGAATGAAATCTCTCTTTGGATTCCTGAGACCAGTCACAATCTCAAAAGTTGTAGGAGATATTGTGAAATGGGATTTGTAAACTGGAAAGGATAAGCATACATTATTTGCCAGATGTGGGGGAATCAGCTTCTTTGGTTGTCATTTGTTACAACGTCATAAATTAATTGAAAATAATGGCCTGGATTTTAACTGCCAGTGATTTCTGGCAGGAAACTGCATTGGTGGATTAATTTTTCATAAGCCCACAGTGAAAAGACACCCCATGGATTTTAACCCACGAGTTTCAATAAAATCCCATGAAAAAGAAAGGAAAATCATGTGACGTGCCAGCAGCCTATCACCAGGGTGTCTCAAATGGGCCTTGTCATTGGGAATAATGTTAGATGCTTGGAATTGTAAAACCAAAGCCTTTCTCCTTCTCTGGTGCCAGAAGGAAGATTAAAATCTTTAGCCTTTTCTTTTGAAGATAGAAAGGGAATTTGCTTTCCTACCAGTAGAAAAGAATTAGTGCCAGAAAAGTTCCAAAAAGTTTTAATTCTCCTCCTTGCTCTTTACTGCTGGTAGGAAAGCAAGTTCCCCCTCTGCCTCCAAAATATTTAATATTAATAGAAATGTCCTTTTCCTCTCTATTTCTGAGACATATCACTTTATATTACAGGTCATCCTCAAGTTACAGCAGGATTCTGATCCTGTGAACTTCTACAACCCAAACAGTTTGCAGGTTGGAAATGAGATTGCAAACTGAGTTCCCACATGGAAAAAGATACCTGCAGCCCCTCAACAGCTGGAAAATACATCCCACCAATCACACAAATGTTCATTCAGATGCATGTGCTATAAATAGGCTGGGCACAATCTGTATTTTGAATCGAGTCATCTAATGTTCTTCCAATCTCATTTTGGTTTCCTACAAATAAACACATGAAACTACAACATTAACAGACGATTCACACTGCTCTATTGTTAAAATCCTCTTTATTTTCCCGGTCCCAACCACTTTCATGGCCAGTCCTTGCGATCCTTGATTCCCTCTGTAAGATAAAGTCAATCAGTCTGAATCTTGATTATGTTTAATGATTCAGTCTTCTGTGGTAGAAAATTCATAAAATTCACAGACCACTTGAGCTGATCAATTTGATCATTATCCTTCAATTCTTGAATCCAGATCACTTATATGAACAATAGATTTTGCTCCTTACAGGGCCACACAGATTATAGGCGTACAGATTGCAATTCTTTGCTCCTAATAATACAGCATCCTGTTGTTCAGTGCACCGCAGTGTCCAGGAGGTACGTGAATTGCCTTATCATAGAACAACAGATTTACCTAAGTCTCCAATCTGAACCATGTCAAATATCATAACATCAAAGTCCTGTCCAAGTTGGCATTTTCTGCTCTAATTGAGCTTTTTTGCTCTAGAAAAGAGTGGTATGTGCATTGAGAAACAGTTCATCATCCATGATGAGATTTCCAGTCATTATGGGAAATTCCAAATGAAAACACACATTCCCAGAAATACATTTATATAAGATAATGAACACCAAACAAATTCCTGTTCAAAATAGCTCATTATACAAGTTCTAGATTACTTAACTTAATGCCTGAGGAACAGAATTTTATCATCTCTGAGTACATCCTGTCTGAGAAGTCTGATTGCAAAATGATAAAGCACTTTAACTTTAAAAAGATATCTATTTCTTAAAATAAAAAAAATTAAGCTGATGCAGCATTTTAAACCATAAACAGGAGAAAATCTGCTGATGCTGGAAATCCAAGCAATACGCACAAAATGTGGAGGAACTCAGCAGGCCCGGCAGCATCAATGGAAAAGAGTAAGCAGTCGATGTTTTGGGCCCAGATCCTTCATCAGGACTCCCTTTTAAATATCTTCTACTGAATGATTTTCTAGGAAACATAAGGATTTGTATTTGAGTAGGACTTGGACCGTAGGCTTCATTCTCACAAACACCTCAGAGATTTGGTTTCCCAGTGGACCTGAAATAAATGTAAAATACAAAGAGAGAATTCTGTAAGTGCTCATCAGCATAGGCAACATCAATGGTTCTGATGAAGGATCTCAGACTTGAATCGTTGATTGTTCCATTTTCCATGGATACTACCATGTCTGCTGAATGCTTTCAACGTTTCTGTTTTTATTTCCGATTCCCAGCATCTGCAGATTTGAAAATTAAATTTACTGAAATAACTGTAAATATAGAGCTTGCAGCTACATAGTGAATACAGAGTTTTGCTTGACAGGAAAATCAATGAATAGGCAGATCCAACACACTATGTGTTTAATGGCTGGACTGGAAAGACTGTCAGGTTCTCTTCTGATGACCAAATTTAGCAAAGTAAACCGTAGCTTTCTCTCTATCACCAGAACCAGGCAGGGAATCACAGCTGTGGCACCTATCAATATTTCACATGAATTTTATTGGCTGAAAAATTATGGGACAGGGACCTGTAATTTCCAGTTGTCTTTCTAATAAGAACAGAATTCATTAAAATAAATGCAGCTCTATGGTCGTAGCCATTAAAATTGTTCCTATTCCAACATTCAATTTGCCAGAGGTCTGATTCTAGCATGTGGATCTTGGTATGTTAAAGCTATTAAACTATGTTGTGGTAATGATACTTTTACATGACACTGAAACTAGCTAGGGATGAGAAATGTGAGGCTGTTTGGTCTCCCATTAAATTCTCTTTCACATGACTCTTATAAAATTGAGTTTCATTAATTGATTTTCTTTCTTTTTCCATCTTTTTATTATCATTATTAATAACAACAAAATAAAATTGGTACATACAATATCTCACAAAAATACAAAATCATCAGTGTCGTCAACTCCGATCCTCTTGACATATATGAAATCAAAACTGGAAAATCAAATAGGCCTGGAACAGGGTCCTATTACATCATATGGAAATATTGAAAAAATGGTCTCCAAATCTTTTCAAATTTAGTAGAAGTGTCAAATACACCACTTCTAATTTTTTCTAAATTTAAACATAACATAGTTTGAGAAAACCAATGAGATACAGTGGGAGGATTAATTTCCTTCCAATTCAACAAAATAGATCTTCTCGCCATTAGTGTAAGAAATGCAATCATTCAACAAGTGGAAGAAGATAAATGAAGTGAGTCCATCATTGGTAAACCAAAAATTGTGGTAATAGGATGGGGTTGTAAATCAATGTTCAATACCGCAGAGATAATATCAAATATATCTTTCCAATATTTTTTCAAAAGCGGACATGACCAGAACATATGAGTTAAAGACGCTATTTCAAATTGACATCTATCACAAATAGGATTTATATAGGAATAAAAATGATCCAATTTATCTTTGGACATATGAGCCCTATGTATGACCTTAAACTGTATTAGTGAATGTTTGGCACATCTAGATGATGTATTAACTAACTGAAGAATTTTATCCCAATTCTCAATAGGAATAATAAGGTTAAGTTCTCTTTCCCAATCATTTTTTGTCTTATAAAGGGGCTCTGAAAGTATCTTCATAATTATATTATAAAGTTTTGATGTAAGCCCTTTCTGAAAGGGGTTTAATTCAAACAAATACTCCAAAATACCTGAAGACACAAAGTTTGGAAAAGTAGGAAATATAGTATTTAAAAAATTCCTAATCTGTAAATATCTAAAAAAATGAAATCTAGGCAAATTATATTTATTAGATAATTCCTCAAAAGACATAAAACAATTATCCAAAAATAAATCAGAAAATCGTAGTAATCCTTTAGTCTTCCAAGCTAAATAAGCTTGGTCTATAATTGAAGGGTGGAAAATACAATTGGATACAATAGGAATATTTAAAACAAACTGAGTCAACCCAAAAAATTTCTGAAATTGAAACCATATACGTAAAGTATGTTTAACTATCGGGTTGTCAATTCGTTTCGGCAATTTAGAAAGAGCAAAAGGGAGAGAAGTCCCCAAAATAGAACCCAGTGCAAAACCTGGCACCAATTTAATTTCCAGGCTCACCCAATGAGGGCTAAAAGATCCAACTCAATCTTTCAACCAACATATCAAATATCTGCTATTAACTGCCCAATAATAACATCTAAAATTAGTCAATGCTAATCTACCTTCCTTCTTTGCCTTCTGTAAGTATAATTTAGCTAACCTGGGATTTTTATTCTGCCATATATATGAGGAAATTTTTGAATCAACATTAGTAAAAAAAGATTTCAGAATAAAAATTGGTACCGCTTGAAAAATATATAAGAACTTGGGTAAGATAAACATCTTAATAATGTTAATCCGACCTATCAGAGATAAAGATTATGGTGACCACTTAGTAAACAAGCATTTAATCTGATCAATTAAGGGTACAAAATTAACTTTAAATAAGTCTTTATGGTTTTTTGTGATTTTAATCCCTAAATAAATAAAAGAGTCATTAACTAATTTAAAAGGTAAGTTTCCATAAATTGGGACCTGTCTATTTAAAGGAAACAATTCACTCATTAATTGATTTTTCCTGTACAATTTTGAATTTGACAGCAGATGACAACTCTCCCTTTCTTTAGTCAATATAAGCTGTGGGAAAATGTGTGCTAATAATGTCTGTGGCCGTTATGGTAAGCATACATTATCATAGCTTGTATTTATCATAATGTGTACAATTAGCATTGTAACACCTGTGAATTCTGGACAGCAGCAGCGGAATAATATCCTTTGCTTTATTAGAATGTCCATGTAGCTTTCAGAGCTCTAATTTGTGTCTTCATCCCTTTTCCTTTAGTTCCCCAACCTGAGCTCTGCCAGTGGTTTTGTATCAGCTACCAGAAGTTGTGAAGATCAACAAAGATTGCCCTTTGCTTCAAAAGATTCAGAAAAGAGTTGGATGGAGCACAACTCCAAAATATATTAAGAAGAATTTTGAAAATCTTATCACCGATCCAAATACAACAGCACAATTTAGAGATAAGCCCCTGATTTCATCAGATTTGTCACGTGTACATTATTTGTGTCAAAGCAAGTCAGTAATGATTACACTGAACAGCCTGCAGGAGTTGCTAAACTTTCAGTGCCAACATCGCATACCCATAACCTACTGAGCTAACCGGTACATCTTAGGAATGTGGGAGGAAGCCAGAGCACCCAGAGAAAACCTACATGGTCATGGGAGAAAGTACACATTCCTTCCAGACAAAGTGGGAATCAAACTTCAATCAAGTGCCATAAAGCAACTGCACTAACTGCTACATTATCCCAGAAAAAGGTGACAGCACGTATAGGACCAGTCCATTCAAACACTTAGCCCTCTATAGCACTTAACTAGAACATGGCTGATCTCCACCAATCCATTCAACTGTCTTTACCCACATCTTTTAATGCCCTTTTCCTGTTGAACAGAACTCTCTGCAATTCTCTCTGAGCTGCATTTGACCGAACCTCTAACAGGACAAAAGAGAAGCCATTTGTCATGTTTTGTAACTCCAAACCATAACAACTAATTGGAAGAAAAAGGCACAAGTCTGGAATGTCAGTCTTTATTTTTACTTAAAGAGAGCTGCACACGTATGACAAGGTAGTGCCATGATGTATACAATTCACATGCTTTTACACATAACCTGTAATGAATTACTTAAACAAATAAAGAATGCTTACTCAAATAATATATTTACAATATTACTTAAATATTAAATACACAACACACCTCACTGCTTAGCTATTATCTCCAACTCAATATAGAATGCACCTCAACTTATGTTTATAAGTATACTATATGATACAACAACATTCACATACTCAGCAAAGCAAATTTTAAATTGTCCCATTTATTCCAGGTTCCTCCGTCTCCGCCGCATCTGCTCCCAGGATGAGGCTTTCCATTCCAGGACATCCCAAATGTCCTCTTTCTTTAAGAATCATGGTTTTCCTTCTGCCATCGTCAATGATGCCCTCACCTGCATCTCCTCCATTTCCCGCACTTCAGCCCTCACCCCATCCTCCCGTCACCACAACAGGGACCGTGTTCCCTTTGTCCTCACCTACCACTCCACCAGCCTCCAGATCCTGCACATTATCCTCCGCAACTTCCGCCACCTTCAACAGGACCCCACCACTAAGCACTTCTTTCCCTCTCTATCCCTCTCTGCTTTTCGCAGGGATCGTTCCCTCCGCAACTGGTCCACACGTCCCTCCCCACAGATCTCCCACCTGGCACTTATCCCTGCAAGCGTAAGTGCTACACCTGTCCCTACACCTCCTCTCTTACCATCATTCAGGGCCCCAAACAGTCCTTCCAGGTGAGGCAACACTTCACTTGTGTCTGTTGGGGTAATCTATTGCATCCGGTGCTCCCGGTGCGGCCTCCTCTACATCGGCGAGACCCGATGCAGATTGGGGGACTGCTTCGTCGAGCACCTCCGCTCCGTCTGCAACTACAGACAGGATCTCCCGGTTGCCACCCATTTGAACTCTGCTTCACATTCCCATTCAGATATGTCCATACATGGCCTCCTCTACTGCCATGATAAGGCCAAACTCAGGTTGGAGGAGCAACACCTCATATACCGTCTGGGTAGTCTCCAGCCCCTTGGCATGAACATTGTATTCTCCAACTTCCGGTAATTCCCTCCCTCTCCCTTCCCCCATCCCAGTTTTACTCTGCCTCCTCTTCCAGCTGCCTATCACCTCTCATGACTCTGCCTTCTTCTACTGCCCATAGTGCTTTCCCCTTACATTCCTTCTTCACCTCTCCTGCCCATCCCCTCCCTGCTTCCCCTCCCCCACCCCTTGATCTTTCCTCTGATTGGTTTTTCACCTGGCACCTACCAGCCTTCTCCTTCCCACCCCCCCTCCACCTTCTTTATAGGGCTCCTGCCCCCTCTCTCTTCAGTCCTGACGAAGGGTTTCGACCCGAAATGTTGACTGTTCATTTCCACGGATGCTGCCCGACCTGCTGAGTTCCTCCAGTGTGTTGTACGTGTTGCTTTGACCCCAGCATCTGCAGTGTATTTTGTGCTGAAGATTTAATTGCTGTGGAGACTTTCTTACTCTTGTGGGATCACATCTTTCCTGACAAGGGGGATCACTGCATGGCAGATGAAACTCGTGGCCGTGAAAGAACTTCACGTTCTGGGTTCTCCTCCTTGGTGATTGTGAGAGATGACTCTGAGCCTGCAGGAAGTGATTCTGAGAGCTCTGGACGCATTTCTTCTCTAACAATTGACTCTGCTCTCCTCAACGGATTGATGTGTCACCTCCAGATATCAGATGCAATCTTCAAAGTGTTGGAGAATGGTCCAACTTTATCCTTAATCTTTCCAAGTACTGTTGTAAAAAATCCTCTTATAAAAATGATGAGTGAGGCACCGAGAGATCTGTATTTACTGACAAGTACCTTTATTGTTCAAACGAACAAGCATGTTAATTCACAAACATTGTGTGCACACCTGCTATGTATCCCTGACTCTCGGGAGTAGTCAAAGAACAGCAAAGATATTACCTGGGCAAAAGAGTTTATGCTGGTCAGGTGTCCTCGTTTTTCCGATTCACTTGCCATGTGTTTCAAACAGGGTCACTCACGCTTGTATCTGCGATGGTTGTTCTTCCAAGTTACCACTGCCAGCACACACGAAGCATCAACTTTTATATCCATTTCTTATCAATTCATACATTGCATTCCAGTGTCATTGGCTACAGGTCACGTGTCTGACCTATAGCACCTTGTTATTGGCTCGGCTCCAAGCCAGCATCCCTCTTACTGCACTCTTCCCATCAAGTGACTGTTGATAATTTATGGCTGTTGTTATGGATTCAGCAACAATAAATATATAAGTGAGGCAGGGTTTTTTTATAACAAATAAAACATTTATTAAACACTGAAAAACAAACCCCAAAAGTAAACAAACAGCTAATGCAACTGGAAATCAGCTGCTGTGCGGCAGCTTAAACAGTTCATAAAGCGATAAAGTGAAAACAGTTCTTAAAGCAATGTTGCAAAAACAGTTCTTTAAAGTAGTACTGCATAAGTTCAAAATGCTTACAGTCCATTAAAGGAGAGACTTTTTAGATGATTTAAATTCTCTTTCAAGTTGTGTTGTTGCGGTTCCCAGTCAAAGTATACTTTTCCAGGAGAATTTATGAAGATGAAAATGAAACGGCTTAAAGGCACTGACCTTTCCTTGACAAAACTGTACCCAACCCTTTCTGCTATTATTGCAGGGGTTAACACGGCCACAGCCAAAGAATTCCTTCCGATTGAGGATCAAACAAGGTCAAACCTGTTTCACCGTCAAAATCGACTTTCCTCGATCTTTTAACTCCCGAACTCCGATCTTCAGTCTCCACTGACTTTTAACTGGCAGTATTATAAAGAAACTGCCGGCAATAACCTTTTAAACTTTAGGGATTAAATAAAACTCCACCTTTCAACCAAACTGCATCATAATATTGGACCATGCAGTGGCATGGAGTCAAAATGGCAAATCCAGCCACGAACTGCCCCTCCTCACAGGGAGGGGTCCTCATTTTCTACCCTTTTGAAAAAACTGTCACATGACCTCTACTGGTGGGAAAATGACGTTACTCCACCATCATAAGACCATTACCTTGTCCAGTATAACTTCAACACCACTGTCACATGCCAAGTACCAGATACCCACGGGTACATAACACTGTTTGTTCTCAATCAGCAATGAGCTTTAATCACTTCAGGCAGACACCAACTCCAACGTTCACAAACCTGCATGCTATATCCAACCAAAGAACATCTCACAAATAACTTCTTATTCAGAAATTATCTCCATTCCAGCAGATTACCTGAAGTACCATTGTGTCTTCTTTAAAGCATTGATCAAGTCCAGCATGTCAAGCTCACAAAATGGTGAACAGAGTGTCTTCACAAAATGGCAGCCTCCATCCCCAAGCACGCAGCAAGAACAAAGACAATTGATCTATCTGCTTCCACTGTCCTTGAATTCAATGATTTATAGAATGCAGTTCTTTCTGGCCAACAGTACCCACTTCTGATCACCTCTGTAATCACTCATCAGGACAGCTTGTCTGGGAGTGAAACACTGAACCTCCTTGTTTAAGGAGCCTTCAATTTCCCTCAGCTGTCTGTCCTGCATACTCCTTTTGAAATTGGGGTTGAAGAGATCCAAGAGTGAGCTCAAGAGATGACCCAGGAACGGTATGGATGGAGAGTTGTTGGTTGTGGAGTGTGCTGCAGTGCGATATGCAAGGAGGGAATTGGCAAGCTACTGTTTCAGTGTCAGTGTGATGTGTTCTGTTGACATTGTGTGAAATGTGTCCTTTAGACGCTGGACAAAGCTTTCTATCAAGCTATTTGTAGTTGGGTAGTATGGAACAGATGTAATATGCCTAATTCCATTCATTGTTAGGACTGACGGAAACTATTCTGCAACAAGCTGTGGTCCATTGTCACTAAGTGTTCTGGAACGTCAGTCCCTGGGAGGAGGTTTCTCAATACATCAACAGTGTGCGAGGCTGTCGTGGGGGCTATTTGTACATGCAACCACAATAACTAAGAAATATGTGCCCATGACTCTCCGGCAAAATCCACATGAATCCTCTGGCAGGGCAATGGAGATGGAGATGTGCTGCTTTTGGCATCCCAAACAGTGCACACTGAGCTGCTCAATCTGCTGATTCTGTACCAGATAACACACAAAGCTTTCAGCCACATTTCCTTTTGACCATGCCTAGATGACTGGAATGTAGCTCCTCCAGCACTTTAGCTCTCAGCTTGGATGGTACTACAGCTCTCAATCCCCACATCAGGCAACCCCCATTAAGGGCAAGTTCATCCCGGCACAGGTAAAAATAGGGAAACTGGGATTCCTGCTGCACAGTCCAACCATTTTGAGTCACCATGACAGCGTGGGGTATTTTCTGGCTTTCCATTCGATCACCTCTGCCATAATAGGGAGACTTCCGATTTGCATTGTGGGAAATACATCAAGAAGAGTGTTCTCCTTTATACATTTTTCTGGTACTTCCTTTTTGAAGAATAAATGGGACAATCGATCTGCAGTTCCATGATTAGTTGTCCTCTTGAATTTGAGCTTGTCATTGTGTCCTCCAAGAAACAGATCCTATCTCTGTATTCATGCTGCTGCAGTGAGTGGAACACCCTTCCGTGGATTGAAAATGAACATTTGTGTTTGATGACCAGTCATAAGGGTAAACTCTTCCCTCACACAAGTACTGTTTGAACTGTTTAACACCCCAAACCAGATTCAAAGCCTCTTTGTCAATCTGTGTGTAAATTTTCTCTGTAGAAGTAAGGGAGAGTGATGTAAAGGCTATGGGGTGTTCACATCCATCTCTCATAGCATGAGACATGACAGTACCTGTACCACAAGGCGAGGCTTCACTGGACAATGTGGATTATAATGTGTGAGAGCAGCATCTGACATCACCATTTCCTTCATCTTTTTGAAAGCCATCTCATACTGTCTTGTCTTTTTCCATTGCTTTTTGAGTGGAAGGGGTGGAGCACCACAGCCAGGTTTGACAGGAACTTGTTACAGTAATTGACAAATCCTAAAAAGGACTGCAAATGTGACATGTCCTTTGACCGTGGGGCATCCACTGCTGCTAGAATTTTCTCAGCACAGTTGTGTAATCTTTGTGCATCAGTAGCATGACCACAGTAAGTAATGTTTGGTTTAAAGAATTCACACTTGTGGCATTGTGCTCTGAGCCCATAATCTTCCAATAACACTGTCTTGAGATTTTGAATATGTTCTTTGTCTTCCTTGCTGGTAACAATGATGCCATCCAGGTAACAATGTGTTCCTGGTCCATAGCCTTCTGCCAGAGTGCAGGTGCAGATGCTACTCCAAAGTAAACCTATTATAGTGTAAAGCCCTTTGAGTGCTTATGGTTTGAAACGCTTTGGTCATCTCCATCTGTAGGTAAGTCTCAGCTAAGTCCACTTTGCGGAAATGTTTCCCTCCAGAAAGGTTTGCAAAGATATCCTTTATCTTCGGGAGAGGGTAGTGATCCAATTTTAGTACTGTGTTGACGGTGACCTAAAAAATCACCACAGATTCTGCCAGACCAATTCTTCATGGCTACTAGGACCACTGGCATTGCACATGAACTCCACTCAACCTTGGAAAGAATTAAGTCAGACTCAATGTGATCCAGCTCACTGACTACTTCATCGAGGATGGTATAAGGAGCTGGATGGGATTTGTAAAACTTGGGTGTGGCATTTTTATTTAACACTATTTTACCCTTGATATGTTTCAGTTTTCTAATGCCATCCTTGAAGACTGCTGTGGCCTCATCCAGTACCTTCCTTAATTCACTTTCAGTTGATTCCTTTACAGGAGATGTGGCATGCACATGGTGGATGGATCTCCAAACAAGTTGTTACTGTCTCAGCCAATCATGACCCCACATTCCTGTTTTTATCATATATAAGCTCAATGTGGCTTGTAGGTTGTTGTATTTCACTCTTACAAATGTCATTCCCAAAGGAGTTATCTTTTCTCCATTGGGTTCTTAGTTGGATGTCTGCAAGCTTTAGTTCAGTATCTTTGAAATGGCATTCAAGCTCATTTTGTGGACTGACTGAAACAGCCAAGCTAGTGTCCAATTCCATTTTAATTAATTTGCTATTGATTTCTGGTGAAAGCCATGCTGCTTGTCTATTGCTAGTTTTCCTCTTTTCAAATCTTCAGGCTACACAGTCCTGTGTCACTTTCATCATTATCAGATTTTTCATCAGCAGCTACAGATTAGTGCTCTTTTTGAAACTGCAACTTGACTTTTTATCCTTTCCTCTTCCCTGTACGGTCCATTTATTTTTATCTGCCTGACATGCTCTTTTGGTTGTGTCCTATTTTGTTGCATTTTCTGCAAGTTTCAACAAGTTTCAACTGTGAACCTACATTGGTCTGGTATATGTGAGCCACTGCCATGATGGTAACACAATTTGTTTGGCCAGGCAGCTTTCTGCTCAGGTACTCACTTCCATTCCTGACTGTAATTCAATTGCATCTCGGTTTGCTGCTTCCTTTGATTAAGCTTACACAACTGCTCTATTAAAGGCAAGTTGTGTTTCAGTTAGGAGTTGTTTATAAATGTTATCTTCTAAGATTTGAAAACTGAATGATATCTCAATGTATCATTAAGCCAATCACTGAACTGACAATGCTCAGACTACTTCTTCAATTCAGCCACATAAGCTGAAATGGACTCCCCTTCCTTTTGATTGTACTCATGAAACATAAAGCATACTGCAATCAACAATGCTCTTTTGTTCTAAATGTTCCTGCACTACTTTCACAATATCAACATACCTCACTTTGGCTAGTTTTGTAGGAGCAGTCGAACTTTTAAGCAAATTTCATAACTTTAAACCCTATGCACTCAGTAAAACAGGCCATCACTTCTCATTGGCTATTTCTTTTTGCTTTAAAATACTTTTCAACTCGCTCAGTATACAAAATCCAGTTATCTGTTGTGCAATCGAATGCACAAATCTTTCCAATGTAGCCTGCCATTTCAGCTCTTTTTTTTAATGATTACTATCACCTAGTACTCACGTTTCTCATCCCATGAATTTGTTAATCTGCCTTTTTTAAAGCCAAATATCTCATTTTTTGAAGAAGCATGTACCATACTGTTTGTTTTATTCAACCATTTCTTGTTGTGCCTTTCCCTTACTTGAGTGTCTCACTGCACTTCAATAATTAGGTAGTCACCTTGGGTTCGTTTAAAACTTCCTCATCACCATGATTATGTTTTGTAACTTCAAAATACAAAAAAAAACTGGAAGAGAAACATATTAGTCTGGAATATGAGTCTAACTTCATTTTTACTTTAATTGAGACATGCATGTATTGATATGGTAACATAATGATGTGTGCAATTCACATATTTTTATATATAACTCGTAATGAATTATTTAACCAAGTAAAGAAATCTGACTCAAACATTATATAATACTTACAAAATTATTCAAATATTACTGAAATATTAAATATGCAACCCCATCTAGGATAGACCCTTGTACAAAACCCATGTGGGCAATAAAAGAGAGCTGTTGACAAAGCACAGGTGGATTCAGCATTCCTTATGATCATTACAATGAGCAATAGAAAGTCAATTCAGACTCTGGTTTGGAATGAATTAGCTGTGGTTAGCACAATATACCAGCCAGAGATCTAGAAGGGCAAGGTTTGCACAAGTGTTGATGTTGGCTGAGGACAGGATCAGGGTTGGTTGAGATGCCCTGAGATTTAAACAGCTTCTGCCAACAGTTCTAGTTCAAGCTCATACTGGCAGAATCTCTACTTGAAATGTGGGCTAAGAGTCATGGAACTATTTTCCAGGATCTTCAAGGAAATTAAAATGAAATAGAAAGAGTATGAAAGGCAATATGTGAAGATTATTTACATAAAGTGATAACTATGCCAAAACAGATATATTTTATGAGTGTCCTGGGTTCTTTTCTGTAAACCATCTTTGAATATGAGTGGAAGTAACAACTGTCATTTTCCAAGAAAATGTTACTCATACACTATGAAGTTTCTTTTAAGGTATATAACTGCTTCTTGCTACAACTTTCTATTAGTTCTTGCTCTTAAAGTTTTCTTTTCTGTAAGACATATTTCACTTTCTGCAATGCAAATGACAGCCTTTTTCAGCTCTCTGAAAAATAATCTCTAGTGGTTTTCTGTTTATAATAGAGTGAAGAGTTATGACACAGTTGTTTGTCAGAAAGTGCTTCAGTCCTTCTAGCTTAGATTCATCTTCACAAAGAACAATTAACTAGTATTTCAGCTGTTTTATTTAGACATAGGATCCAGCTGTTGTCACAGCTGTGGGTTATTTCAGGCTGAACTAATGACTGAAAATGGGAGTCTTATGCATCAAATATATTGAACTCCAATCTCCTCCTATGTCGATGTCCTACAAAGACAAAACCTGTCTCTTTCCTTTCAGGCTTAAGCATTGTGAGAAATTACTTTTCACCATCTTACTGGTACTGATGTGTGAGGAAATCTTTTTCCATGTACCAACAAAATCCTCTTAAATCTTTGTCATTATCAAATGACTCATTGTTGATGTATAATACGAACTACATCCTAAGGTCTGAACCCTAATAATGGCATAATCTTACTCTCTGGGACAGAATTTGTGTAAGTTTCAGGGACATCTGGGTTAATGATTCAATTCCTGTCTCAGTGCATAGTTTGTCAGATGCTTTGAGCAAGAGACATTTTTTTAACCACTTTATCAGTAGCCATAATTCTAACTCCGATACTGAGCCACTATTCATTAACTCGGTTGATCCTCAGTGAATTAAAAGCCATCAAACATTATCACCTGATATCCCTCACAGTGCTGGTGGCAAAATAGCTATCTCTCTTGAGCTTTACTCTCTGGAAAAACAGCAGGCACTAAGCAGTATGCTGCTGAGCAAACCTGGTGTTTGGACATACATCACTAAACTAAGATAAATTGTCCCATTAGTAATGGAGCAGGTTCCTTAGCTTTATCTTTGAAAACCTACTTCTGACCTAAAATGGTAGGTGTAATCATCACCAATTAAGGGAAGCATGGCCTTACATAAAGTGACAAGAAAGAAGCCAATAACCATTTGACACAGTCAATTCCACCAATGCGACCCCTTCAGCGCTGTCTACTGATAAGAATCAAAATAGGACAAAGCAAGCAGCAGGCCTGCATCATTCAGCCGGAAGTAACACTTTTGCGTGCTAAGCCCTTGTCAAAAAAATTGACGGTACACTCAAACATTGCTGCAGGATCTCTATTTTAGCCATTGCCATTTCTGCTGATTGGCATCTGTGAGAATGTTAGTGCTCAGGAAGGACAGAGGGATGAAAGCTCACGAGCAGGTCACTGACCTCTTTCCAATTAGCCTGTAGTTGTTAGTGCTGCAGATTGAAGGAGCATCATTTGAGATGAGAGCGATGGAATAGAATGATTAGAGTTGTCAACTGTAGAATAAAGCTAGTGATCCTTAGTAACAATATAAAGATTGTCTTTCATTGGACGACTAAAGGCTGCCCGGGGTTCATTGCTTATGCTGAATCCCTTTAACAGGATTTATACATTTAAACATTTCTGCAAATGAAATATATGTGAAATATAAACACAAATAAATAGAATTCTGGCTGTTATTTTACTTGGTTGGGTGAATTCAAATCGCTTCAAGCTATCGAATCCAATAAGCATGAAAGCCTTCCCTCCCCCCGCTTCTATCGTCTCATCTGCAGCTTGTCTAAACCTGCCAATCTGCCTTAGAGGTGGTTAATCATGTTCATTTATTCAGTCTATCTTGATTACTCTTACAGTGTTATAGCAGCTCTCTGCTTTGCACACTTCTTAGATACCCCGACAGCATGTCTGTGAATTTAGATGTTAGATTATATTTCCAAACCACTTCTATCGCAGTGAACGGGTAATTTTTAGTAATATTAAAAACAAAAGCCAATTCCCATTGCTTAAGATTTGATTCCTTAGAAACACATAATTTACAGCTTTGCATACAAAAGAAAGCTCCTCCAAAACAAAAGCTTCCGTTATTCGCATATACAATAGGGAGGGTTACTGGGGTTAAATAAGTGAAATCACATTTAAATGGATTATGGCTAATTAGGTGACTGTTCAGCATGTACTTCACAAAATGATTTTTTTTAAAGAATAAAATAGTCCTGAGCAGAAGTATAAAATACCTGGGCTGTTAATGACAAACAAAGCATCAATAAACGACAGATCCTAAAACCCGAGAAATAAATGAATGTCTGATTGACTATTGAGAAAGATTTCAACTATTTTCCTTCTTCATTGCCTTTTAAGGACGTGACATTTATTGTCTTTTCCTATTTTTTCTTTTTTAAAATGACATTGCAAGCTTGAGAGGCATTGACAGAGATGTCTCGGTGAGTGACTGCAGAGCGTTTTATTGATGGTATACACTGCAGCTCCTGTGTGCCACCCAAAGAGACAATAGAATCTGGAGAGGTGGGAGGTGTGCTAATCAATTTTGGCTCATTTATCCTAGCTGGTGTCAATCTTCTTGAAAGATATTGGAGCTACACTTGTACAGATGAGTGGAGAGTATTCCATCAGATCTCTAAATTATGCAATTTGAGTAGATGAAGGTCTTTGGATTGCCATATAAAGATTCTGACTGGTTTTCCTAGCCATATGACTAGTAAATGGTAACCACAGGGATTGTGGGAAACTTGTCAATGGAAATGTCATTGAATATCTGAGGTTAAAAGTTGGGTTAAGGTCAGTCATTGCTTGGAACTTTAGTGTAATGATATTGCTCTCTACTTTTCAGTGTCTGCCTAAATGTTTACTCGTATTTGCTTCAAGTGTTTCATTTGCTTCATTTTCATGCTACATTTTTTTGTGGTGTTGCAAAAAGTATTGAACATCATTCATCTATCAGCAGACATCCCCACTTTTGACTTACAATGAAAGTAAGGTTATTAATGAAGCAGATGTCCTGGGGCTTGGATGATTGATCACCAACAACCATAACCATCTTTCTCAGTGTGAGAAATAACTCCAACTATTGGAATGTTTTCCCCTTGATGCCTATTGACCTTTGTTTTACCAGGACTTTTTAATTCTTCAGTTAATTAAATGTTGCTTTAATGTGAAGGACAGTCTTGTCACCACACCTCTGGAATTCAATTTTTGGTCTATATTTGGAATAAGACAATGATAAAGTCTTGTGCAAAATGTTCTTTGCAAAACCCAACTCAACGCTGGTGAGCAGTTTATTGGAGAGTGTGTGGCACTCAATAAGACTGACAACATCACCTTCCACATTGAGGATAGATGGATTAGACGGTGATTAACCTGAATAGATGTGTCCTGTGAAAAGGACTTATTTGGCCAATTCTGGATAAGTCAGAGTTTGAAATATATCAATGTACAGACCCTTGCAAAGACCATTGAGAAGCTAGAGAGAATATCAGTGCAGATCAGAAAGATGATTGAATGATCAATGGGATGGAGGATTGTGAAGGGTTAAAAGGTTGGACGAAGGGAAGACAGGGAGCTGTAAAGATGTCTGAAGTTAGAGTTCAGCAGAATAGTGGGAGTCTTCTGGCTCTATGCATGTATGAGATTACAAGAGGAGCATGCTAGGAGAATTTTTGTGGGATGAGGGTGGGGAGAAATGGTGCTGAGGGAGGGGGAGGAAGAGGCCAGGTGTCAACTATCAGCAAGAGCTTTGAGGCTCATGGATGATGTCTGGGAAGGGCATCAGAGAACTGGAGAAAAGAAAGAGAAACCAAGGAGACAATCAGTTGGAAAAATAGGCTAAAAGGGTGAAGGTAAGTTGTTGATGGATGGATGGAGGTGAGGGTGCTTCGAAAAACTATGAACCAGACTGTTAAGCCATGGAAAAGGAACTGTGTCAGAGTGAAGGGTTCACCGGGTTAGTAGGATTAAGGAGTTTAAGAAAAACTGGGAAAAATTATCATGATAAAGAATGACAATCATAGAAGAATTTCCACTGCCAGCAGTTGACCAAGTGGGATCAGGCCCTTACGGTGGCATAGAAGCAGTTCTGGAGTTTGTATTCATTCTATAGAGCAAGTCCACACCATTAACAGGGCAAAATCATGCAAGTAGTGGTTAACAGATCGCACGAGCCAATTGATTGTAACTGTATCTATTTCTGTGATTGTGCAATACACACTCACTGAAGGCTGCAGTGCAATGAAAGGCTGTGCAATGATTACAAAAAGAAAGAAATCCTAATACCATTTAGCACTGGTAAATGGTACGCTTATACAATGACTGAGTTTCCAACTGTAATAAACAACTCTAAAGCAATAAGCATATTGTGTAACAATTTGTTTTCTAATGGAACATTCAAAACAATTAGCTCTGAAGTGTGCTGTATACATTAAATATGTATGACTCTGTCTTACCACGCTGATGAATTACTAGCTTCCAGCAAAGAAAACTCTCCTGGTATGTAGCAAATTTCCAAGATATGTTCTGTTTACATTTTCCTCATGAAGCAGTTAATTACCATAAGAGTAATTGTCATATTTTGAAAGTTGAGAATTTTGTACTTTATTGCTGTCAGGGTATAGATTTTAAAAAGTGACTCAAATTCAAAAATTATTTTACAAAAGCAAACTATTCTTTCAGAGTTATACCTTATTGGATATTGAATATAGAAGTTATGGTCAATTGGCAAAGCAGTAGGATGAATAAAATAAAGAAGTAGATTAAGTCCAGATGAATAATCAAGATTCCATGTCCTGAAAGGTGAAGTACATAAAAAGTCAATTGAGGTCAAATTTCCCAATCCTGATCAATACTGGGTTCTCAGTACTGATCAGTACTACACCTATTATCTATGCCAGGATTCCACTGCTTTGCACACAATTGCTTTTCATTTATTCCAGCATTTTGAAGAATACCTACTGTACAACACTATTGGCAATGAAGTCACTTCAGTGTCATTACTTCCTAACCTTTACAGAGAACTAAAACTTTGGTGATTGAAGCTGATTAAAGGTTTGAAACCTTTTAGCTTACCAAACTTAAATAATAAATAAACTGAAACAACATAGAAAAATGGAGGGGGGAGAACATCCTTTCAGATGGCTGAAATAATTACAGAATCTATCTCATTTAACACAGGGCAACAAATACAGGCCAGTAAATACCACCAATGGAAAAGTACACTTCACTTTAAATCTTTCACTTTAAAAGCCAAAATAATTCATTATAAAGTACATAATTAGTAATATATCTGGGAAGAAATAAAATGCTTTAAATTAATCACTTAATTCACTCAAATTTAATATTAGGGTTGAACAATGGCAAAAAAAATAGCCTTTGGTTGCTAGTGATGAATATGTTCCAGAAAAGCGGCAGCAGCTTATACTGTTTCACATTTGGGTGGCAGTAACTTGAATCCTGCACAAACCTGTTGTTGCCCTCTGGCTGTGCAGAGGGCAGAGGAGAGGCAGGTAAAGACCATAAGACATAGCAACAGAATGAGGCCATTCAGCTCATCGACTCTGCTCTACCATTCCACAAGGCTGATCCCGGATCCCACTCAAACCCATACACCTGCCTTCCTGCCATATCCTTTGATGCCCTGACTGATCAGGAAATGATTAACTTCTGCCTTAAATAAATGCACAGTCTTGGCCTCCACTGTAGTCTGTGGCAGAGCATTCCACTACTCTCTGGCAAAAAAAAATTCCTCCTTACCTCAGTTCTAAAGGGTCTCCCCTCAATTTTGAGGCTGTGCCCTCTAGTTCTGGATACCCCACCATAGGAAACATCCTCCCTACATCCACCCTATCCAGTCCTCTCAACATTCGGTAGGTTTCAATGAGATTTCCACCCTCCCACCCCACCTCCACCATATTCTTCTAAATTCCAGTGAGTACAGGCCCAAAGTTGCCAAACACTTCTGATATCTTAACCCCTTCATTCCCAGAATCATCCTCGTGAACCTCCTCTGGACTCTCTTCAATGACGACACATCCTTTCTGAGATATGGGGGCCAAAACTGTTGACAATACTCTAAGTTCGGCCTGATTTGTGTCTTATAAAGCCTCAGCATTGTCTACTTGTTTTTATATTCTATTCCCCTTGAAATAAATGCCAACATTGCATTTGCCTTCTTTAGCACAGACTCAATCTTCTGGCAGTCATGCACAAGGTCTCCCAAGTCCCTCTGCACCTCTGATGTTTGAACCTTCTCCCCATTCAGATAGTAGTCCTCACTATCATTCCTTTTACCAAAATGCATTACCATCCATTTCCCAACATTGTATTCTATCTGCAACTTTTTTGCCCATTCTTCCAATTTGTCTAAGCCCTGCCGCAATCACTTTGCTTCCTCAGCACTAACTACTCCTCCACCTGTCTTCATATCATCTGCAAACTTTGCCACAAAGCCATCAATTCCATTATCTAGATCATTGACAAACAATGTGAAAAGCAATGGTCCCAGCACTGATCCCTGAGGAATACCTCTAGTCATTGGCAACCAACCAGAAAAGGCCCCTTTTTTTCCCACTCACTGCCTCCTGCCTGTCAGACATTCCCCTATCCATGCCAGTATCTTTCCTGTAATGCCATAGGATTTTACCCTGTTAAACAGCCTCATATGCGGCACCCTATCAAGCACCTTCTGAAAATCCAAGTAAGTGATATCCACTGCCTCTTCTTTGTCCACCCTGCATGTTACTTCCTCAAAGAACTCTGACAGATTTCTCAGGCAAGATTTCCCTTTACGGAAACCATGCAGACTTTGACTTATTTTATCATCTGTCTTCAAGTACCCTGGAACCTCATCCTTAATAATAAATTCCAACACTTTCTCAACTTCTGAGGTTAGGCTAACTGGCCCATCTTTTGCCTATCCTTTCTTTTGCCTTCCTCCTTTCTTAAACAGCAGAGTGACATTTGCAATCTTCCAGTCCTCTGGGTCCGTGCCAGGATCAAGTGATTCTTGAAAAACCATAACTAAGCATTTATTACCTCTTCAGCAACCTCTCTCAATTAAGAAAGAGGCTGTAAAGAGGAGAGACTGGACAAGGAAGAAGAAGCTGAAGACACTGAAAGGGACAACATAGTCAACCCTTTCTAAGCAGGCTGTCTGCGAAAAACTGTTCAGTGTCTGCTGACGCCTATTGCAGTCCCCTAATACCCACTCATCCTATCTTCTCTGTTGCTGATCACCACAGTATCTACCTGGCCACAATGAAAATCTAAGAGACAGCAATCAAATCCAGATAAAACGATCTCCTATTTCACACCAACACACTGGACTTTGGTTTAGAGCCTGTCTTTCTGGTGACTCCTTGGTGTACAGTGCCTTCCTGATGTCTACAGCTTAACTGGTGGAAGGCTGCTGAGATTTAGTTGGGGAAGTTTCAGATAGCCTCCGCTGGTTGGTACTATAAAACCCAGCTTCACACTCTCTCTTCTGGAGATGAGTAGCAACAATCTGGATTGTCTGGCTGAATGTACTTGTGAAATCGTAAGCACTGACTGACAAAGGACAATAGGTTTATGCTCCATATACCTGCATACACAAATCTGGCAGGGCACCTCAGAAAGAGAACAGACTGAATATGTCTATGAAGGTTCTGAGTCATCCAGGTAATTGTATAGAAAGCAGTGGTGAATCAAGGCAACTGGACTTGCTATGGTGTCTAGAAGACACTTCACCACTCATCCAGGAGGCTTCTTTAGTTCCAATCCATGGTGGGCAGTTTTCAAGCTTGTAAACCCTGAGTTGTTTCATGGTACAGCAATCAGGTGAGGGTCGTTAAAAGTTGTAGAAGTACTGAGACCTTCAAACCTACAAACACACTCGGATACTCGTCCACCCCAAGGATCCTACACCCAGACATAAACAGAGAATTTATTGTAAATGTTTTCCAATGCAATGAGAACTGCACAGATCTGTATGCCAGTGAGACAGAACAACTACTTCACAAACAGATGGCTCAACGTAGGAGGGCTAACACCTCAGGTCTAGACTCAGCAGTGTTGCTACAATTAAAGGACAAGGGACCCTTGTCTGATGATAACAATGTGCACATTTTAGACCGGGAGGACAGGTGGGTTGAAAGAGGGGTTAAAGAAGCCATCTTTGTCAAACTGGAAAACCATCCCTGAACACCTGTCAGCTACTGACAATGTAGTCCTAACATCTCTACCCTGGCTTCTCCACAACAGTTCACACTACCTGCAAGGATTAGACCCTCTCATTACTGCTACAGCTCTTAACGACCCTCATGTGATTGCAAAACCTTTAAACAACTCACAGGTTTATAAGCTGGAGAACTACCCACCGTAGATCAGAACTGAATCAGCCTCTCAGGTGAGTGGCGGAAGGTCTTCTAGACAACACAGCAAGTCCAGTTGCCTTGATTTACTAGAGCAGGTTGAAGGATTGATTTAGTACCCAGCAAGTTCCTTTGAACATTTGTGTCTACAACCTTTGAGCATACTTGAGTAAGCTGTATGTGTCAAAAGTCTGATCTTCACATGTAGATGGCAGATAAGACATCAATCACTGTAGGCTGTATCACAAGAGGCCCTTCAAGTACCTGCATGTTTTATAGGAAGGCCTCCAGGTAATGCACAACCATCTACTGTAATTCATTAGGAGTTTGAGAAGATTTGGCATGTTACCACAGATATACCATGGAAAGCATTTTAACGTTGCATATTCACCTGCTATGGAGATGCCAAAGCATAGGATCATAAAAGGCTTCAGTGGGTTGTAGTCTCAGCCAGCTCTACCATGGGTGCAGGCCTCCCCACCATTGAGAAAATCTTCAAAAGACAGCGCCTCAAAAAGGTGACATCCATCATAAAGGAGCCTCACCATCCATGACATCCCCTCTTCTCCTTTCTGCTATCAGGGAGAAGGTAAAGAGCCTGATAACAGACACCTAATATCTCAGAAATGTCCTCTTCCCCTCCAGCATCAGATTTCTCAACAGTCCACGAACCCATGACTCCAGCTTATTGTTCTTCTTTTGTGCTATTTTCTGTTTGTAACTTATAGAAATGTTTATGTCATGCTTCTGCAAAACAACAAATTTTATGACATGTAACATGTATCAGTGACAATAAAGCTGATTCTGATCCTAATTCTGACCCCTTGTATGAGTTGATGTTAGAAAGAGATAGAGGAGTATTAGAAATGGACAGGATGAAAGAGGCATTGAAACAATTTGAAGAGCCGTCATGTTAGATATGTTATAAAATGGTCACATATGGTTGGATATGCATATAATATATGCAATTAGTTGTTATTACTAATGGTTTGCAATAAACTGGGTGTCAAAATCATTGTTGTGATGTGTCTAGTCCGGTAGTGCTTATCACTCTCACTTTCAGCTTCCACTGCTGGCTAGGAGTTATGCGAAATGGAAAACTGAATGTGTAAGTCTCTCCCTGCCAGTACATGGCCTCTCCAACAGTAAGCCTCATGTAGTGTCTCCTCACAGGCAACACACAGAAACTGAACTTTTGGACTCAAGCTGAACTACAGATAAAGAGGGAAGGCACGGCTGCTGCACATGTAGCATACAGGCCCACCGGTGTGTGGACACACCTGGTGCTTGTGGACCAGATCCCCAGCTATGGGTAAATAGTCCCACTGTCTTGTAGGCAGCCCCAGGAGAGAGGAAGGCTACAGGATTAAACCCAGACAGCAATTCCAGAATGGAGCCCCTAAGGAGGCTGGATGTCAGTGAACATCCTTCTGGCAGCTCCCACGGCCAAGCTGGAGCCGAACGTATTGCTTCATAAGCTACCCTTTGTTCTACACCGGTGAGGCCGAGAGGGGGATCTTGATTTCTGGGCATCTCAGGATCTCCATACCTTCAGCCCAGGCTTGCGATGATGATCATGATCATCATTGTCCTTCGAGACAGATGGATACCAACCACCAATAAACTGGGAAGATCTAGATAAAGGTATAATTATACATTTTTTCATTTGTTCTATGAAATTGTTTGCCTGCGATTTTCAATGGGTTTCTCCTCATCTGTGATATTCTGTACGGAATACATATTTATATAATAACCCTTTGGTGCTTGAAATGGACCTGGATGCCAAATGATTCTTTAATCACTTGTTTCCACTAACCAAGAGAGGATGAAAATGCAAAGACTTGATTTAACATTTCTAGCCACCAGTTAAGACTCTGTCAGATCACACAGCTTAACTGTTACCCTAGAGACAAGTGTTGCACATTAAGAGTCACTAGGCGCATTTAAGCTGCAGCCAGGGTAGAGGAAAGGGTGCCAGCAGATGAGACTACACTAAGGCACATGTTCAGATGCAGAGGGTCCAGCTGTGCACATCACTGCAGCAGCATAGAGACAAAGTTGCACGTTAAAGCCATTTCACGTTTGCCAGAGAGTCTGTGTGCATTCTCAAGGACTATGGAAGAGCACAGTGCCAATCTTGGTTTGGAAGTGGTGGACAACTCAATTAACATAGTCATGGACTATATTCATATCTGATGAATGATGCCTCATTTACCCAAAGTCCAGCTGCAAAATGGATGTTCAGATTCTTCTACACAAGTATTGGTGCAACAAGTTAGTATTCCCAGAGATTTACAATGTGCCACAATATTCATCCAACAGATTACTAAGTGATACATCAATCCTTGGAATCGTCACTACCACCAATGAACACAATTCCCACTGCTGCCACTTTTACTATTGCCAGTTTGCCAGCTGCTCCTCACTTTCGAAAGGTGCAGTCCAAAACTGGCCACTTGGGCTATTAGTGTTGGAACTGCATGAGGAACATTACTTCAAGTTTAATGTTGTTGTAGGCAAACATACCAAAGGCTGAAGGCACTTGGTCTTTTTCCCAGGGAGGGAGAAACTAAAAGCTAGAGGGCATAAAGACAAAGGTGTGAGAGAGAGAATGAGAGCTGAAAGGGTGGCTCCAGGATAGTCAGCCATGACTGTGAACGAGTCTGAAGAGTAGATTCAAAGAGCATAGTTGTAATAGATGAGCTGTGTGATTATGCAAATAGATAAATGATGGAATATAATCCCAGGTTGATGATTCATACAATTAGAAATAACACTGTTTATATATCATTATATGTCATTGATAGTTTTAGAAATTTATTCAGTGTAAGTGAAAGCTATATTAACATCCTTTTCTGAAAAATTACCTGTTATCCAACAGTTATACAAAATTATGAGGGGTGCCAATAGGGTAAATGCAAACAGGCTTTTTCCAGTGAGGTTCAGTGGGACTATAACTAGAGGTCATGGGTTATGGGTGAAAGATGCAAAGTTTAAGAGGAAAACGAGGAGAAACTTCTTCACTCAGAGGGTCATGAGAGTGTCGCATGAGCTGCTATCTCAAGTGGTGCATGTGAGCTTGATTTCAACATTTAAGAGCATTTTGGATAGGTACCTGGGTCGTAGGTGTGTGGAGAGGATGGTCCAGGTGCAGGTCGATGGGAGTAGGCAGTTTCAATGGTTCAGCATGGACCAGATGGGCAGAGAGGCCTGCTCTTGTGCTGTATTTTTCAGTGTTCCAAAAATAGTAGATGTACGTATTGAACAATTAAAAGCTTCCAAATTTTTATAATAGCAAAAGACTCAGTACTGAATCTACTCTCAAAAATGTGATTACTGTACATTTAATACCTTCTATACAATTATAGTCTGAATAATTTGCTTGGAAAGATATCATTGATAGCATATTAAACATATCTTTATAATTATATTAATATAATAGTTTTCAACAATGCAATCAAAATTCTTACTTTTGAATATCTCAACTGCTATGATTATATGTAATCACTCCCCACAATCCTGTTACTCAAAATGGTGCCTCGGTCATGTTTAGATGATAAGAGCTTTATCTTGACCTAACTGAAATCACGTGGAATACTTATATATCAAAGAGAAAATCACAGAGGTTAATGATTACCTTCACCACTTGCTAGGATCACCTTCTTACTGCAGAACCTAATTTTCATTTACATTGATCTACATGCTTAAAAATACCACTGGCTGCATAATGGAAGGGCACACTGCTGCAGTTCACCTCTCCTGTGCCGATGCAAATTGCTCCAATATCTTTTCTTAGAGGGATGCCACACTCACCTAATTAACTTTTGCGCACCCAGAATAATTAATTGCAAATTACTAGAATTTTTGATTGGAGGAAACAAGTTGTCTAATGCTCTAAATTCCCCGAGCATTTCAGCTGCTACGGTATATCATTCAACAGCCAAACTCTATTTTGTAATGTATATCAAATCATGTATGCCATTCAGTTAGATGTCTCTAAAACAGCAGATGTTTGACTCTACAACTCACTTGAACCTTTTTTTAAAACTTGTTGAGTAAACATACATAGAAATGACACACGCAGCATAGCTTTTGGTAGGTTTGCTGTCCTGTCTGTCCAGCACAGATTCAACATGGAGAAACTGAAGATTTTGTACTGTATATAACTGACAGGAAGAGTGTGTTTATGCTATAAGGAAATAACATTACTTCTATGTTATGTGTCAAAGGGGATACATTGTTTATATTAGCAGAAATAACATATGAAAGAGCAAGTCAATATTTCATATGAAATCTTATAACTTTGATATATTATAGGAAAAGAACAAGCTTGTACCTATTAAAGTGGAATTACACCAATTATTGACCATGCCAATGCCAAAGTGAATGTTTCTGCAACTCCCTGCACAGAAGTATGTACTTTTACTGCAAATGTATAATTGCTTTATAAAACAGTGTCAGTTATTGCTGTCAGGGAGATCAGCAGGAAGCCAATCTTGCAAGTGCATTGCTGAGATTAAGTTTCAATCTTTTTCTCTTGCATTTCAATGTGAGTTTTACAGGTCTTGCAAGCAGCCTTGGGTGTCATCTCAAAACTAAAGATGAGTGCACAATGTACTTAAATAACCTCTCTGAGTATAGTCTCACAGCATGTGGACTCACGCAGAATAACCCATCCAATCCAGTTCTAGTGAAGCTAAGAGGAGTCATTTTGCATTTTGAAATACAGGCAGCTATGAAATAGAAAATTAATGAATAATATAATCATCTCCAAATTCAATGGACAAAATGCAGCACTTTTTGAATAGTTCTAAGCAGAGGATCTGTGATGACATTTTTTTGTAATTAATTGGGGATCACTTAATATAGCAAATCAAGAACAAATTGTAAGCAACACACTGGAGGAACTCAGGCAGCATCTATAGTAAGGAATAAACAGTCAGCCTTTCGGGCTGAGACCTTTCTCCAGGGCTGAGAAGGAAAATGCCTGAATAAAAAGGTGGGGGTAGGGGAAGTAGGCTAGCTGCAAGGCAGTGGGTGAGGCTAGGTGGTGGGAAAGGTAAAGGCTGGAGATGAAGGAACATGATTGGAGAGGAGAGTGGACCATAGGAGAAAGGGAAGAAGGAGGGGACGTGGGGATGGTAGGGGAATGATAGGCAGGTGTGAAGAGGTGAAAGGCCCTGGGGGAATAGCAGAAAGGGGAAGTGGGAGAGAATTTTTTAACCAGAAGGAGGAATCGATATTCATGCCATCAGGTTGGAGGCTACCCAGACAGAATATAAAATGTTGCTCCTTCATCCTTCATAAGAGGAGCCATGGACCAACTTGTTGGTACGGGAATAGGAATCAGAATTAAAATGTCTGGCCACTCGGAAGATCCAATTTTGGAGCGGAGATGCTTGACGAAGCAGTCCCCCAAATTGTGACTAGTCTCACCAATGTGCAGGAGATCTCACTGGCAGCACTGGATACAATAGATGACTCCAGCAGATTCATAGGTGAAGTGTTGCCTCTCTGTGTTTGGGGCCCTGAATGGAGGCGAGGGAGGAGGAAAATGGGCAGGTATGGGACTTGGGCCACTTGCAGGGATAAGTGCCAGGAGGGAGATGAGTGGGGAGGGTCAAATGGACAAGGGAATCATGGAGGGAATGATCCCTGGAGAAAGCAGAACAGGGGGGAGGGATGGTGCAATAAAGGTATATTTAGAGGTAGGATCCCTTTGCAGACTGCGGAAGTTGTGGAGGCTCATGGGTTGGTAGGTAATGACAAGAGGAACTTTATCACTGTTAAGGCAGAGGGAAGCTGGTTTGAGTGCAGGTGTTTGGGAAATGGAGGGGGTGAGGGTGAGGGTAGCAGCAATGGTGGAGGAAGGAAAAGCCGGTTCTTTGAAGAAGGAGGACATTTCTGATGTCTTAGAATAGAAAGCAGCATTCCCAGAACAGGTGCAGTGAAAGTGAAGAAACTGAGAAAAGAGAATAGCATTTTTACCAGAGATAGGGTTGGAAGAGGTATAATCAGAATAACAGTGGGAATCAGCAGGTTTATAAAAGATGTCAGTTAACAGCTTGTCTCCAAAGATGGAGGCAGAGACATCGAGAAAGGGGAGGGAGATGTCAGAAATGGACCAAGTGAATTTAAGGGCAGGGTGGAAGTTGGAGGCAAAGTTGATGAAATTGACGAGCTTGGCATGGGTTCATGAAGCAGCACCGATGCTGTTGTCAATGTAGCAAAGGAAGACTTGGGGGGGGGGGGGGGGGGGGTTACTAAGAAGGCTTGGAACATGAATAGTCCTAAATAGCTAACAACCAAATGGTGTTGTATAATAAGATTAAAGGTATCATCTTTTGGTTTTTCTACTAATTATTTTAACTTAAAAGGGATTAGCTGATTGAAGAGATACATGTATTTTAACAGGATGAATTTAAAAGAAAATTATAAAACCCTGAAAATCAGTATTTTTATTTCTCAGATTTTCTTATGACTCAGGCAAGTCCATTTGACTGATCAATTATATGCTGGCTCTCAGAGCAATCTCATCAATGCCCTTCCTGCAGTTACTTTCCTGTATTCTCTCACACTTCCCATTAACACCTTCCATCCTATACTGATACTCCTATTATCCACCGACACTAGAGGCAATTTACTGGAGCCAATTAATATACCAACCTGCTTGTCTTTCAATGTGGGAAAAAACCAGGGCAGCTGTAGGAATACCACATGGTCATTAGGAGAATATGTAATCTCCACACAGACAGATCTGGACGTCACAATGGAACCTAGGTCAGTGAAGCTCTGAGGCATCAGCGCTAACTACACTGATCCACACAAAACAGGATTAGAAATATTTGAAAGAGAAATCTTCAAAGCCATTCTTTGGAACTGATTTTCTTTGTTTGATACAATTTAGCAAATAATTGATTTCTGGAATTTCCTGTTTAATTAAGCATGATCACCTGCTTTTAGAAACCCTCTCTGTATCACTGTTAATCATTATTACTAAGTAATAATATTTACATCTCAGCAATATGTGCAAGATGCAATGGAAAAGTTTCTATGTGGTACCTTGCTGCGAATATGAGGAATAGGGCTAAGTCATATAGCCCCTTCACCCTGCTTTGTCAATTAGTTAACGTCCAAAGCCGTGTTTCCCCTCAGTAACCAAATCTGCCACTCTCAACACTTGACATGCACAGTAACTGAGCAATCATAATCTCCTAGTGTAATGAGTCCCTAGGGTTTACACTGCCAGTGTCCTGTCTGAAGAAATTTCTTCTTCATCCCTAACAGTTCAAGCCGAGGCCTGTTACTATGCTGCTTAGGTCTAGACTTTTCTTCTATCTGTCACTTCTGAGAACCTTGTAATGATCAATAAGATGACCTCTTGTTCTTATAAACCCCAAGAAGTATTGGAATTAGTTTATTATTGTCACATATACCAAGGTACAGTGAAAAGCTTGTCTTGCATACTGTTCATTCAGATTAGTTCAATACTGATGCACCGTCAATAACTCTAGGAGACTGGAAGTGACCGAAAGGCTTTCATTAACAGTGAGAAAGGGAACACAACATGTCAAAGACTGAGGGAGGATCAGTGCCCCAATCGCCTTTATACAGGGGTCTGTGGGAGGAGCCACAGGAGCAGTCAGCAGAGGGGCATGTCCAGACAGGTATACATAGTTACCACAAATACACAGTGCACTGAGGGCGTACAAGGTAAAACAATGGCAGAATGCAGAATAAAGTGTAACACCTTGGAGAAAGTGCAGTACAGGTAGACAATAAGGTACAGGATTATATCGAGGTAGATGTTGTGGCCGAGGTTCCATTTCATTGTACTAAGGAACGTTCAATTGTCTAATAACAGCAGGGTACAAGCTGTTGTGGGCCTGGTGATACATGTTTCAGGCTTTTCTATCTTCTGCCCAATGTGAGAGGGAGGAAATGAGAACGTCCAGAGGAGTTATGGCCTTTGATGGCACTGGCTGCTTCACTGAAGCAGCGAGAAGTATAGACAGACTCCTCGGAGGGGAGGCTGGTTTCTGTGACGTGCTGAACTGTGTCCGCAGCTCTCTGAAGGTCATTGGCAGAACAGTTGCAATAATAAGCTGCAGGTGCATTGCTTAAAAAATGGTAAGTGTTGATGGGGAAATGCCAATTTCTTTAGACTTCTAAGGAAGTAGAGGCATTGGTGAGCTTTCTTGGCTGTATGATCTATGTGGTTGGACCAGGACATGATGTCACTCCTGGGAATTCTATGACCTACAGATTCACTTTTGAGGACTCTTTTACTCATGTGCTCAGTATGCTTTTATCTGCACAGTTTGTCTTCTTTTGCCTTTGGTATTTGTCGGTCTTTATATGTTTGTTGTATAGTTTTTCATAAAATTCTATTGCATTCCTTTCTTCCTTAAAATGCCTGCAAGAAAATAAATCTCAAGGCAGTGTATGGTAACATGTACATAACTTGACAATAAATTTACTTTGAACTTTGAAACTCTCAACCCTTTCAACCTCTATATTATTGATGTAGACAGCAGTGTGTCTGCTGCCTCCCTTCCTGAAGGTAATGACCAGTTCTTTTGTTTTGTTGCCATAACACCATGTTACCAAACTCCCAATCTCCTTCCTGTACTCTGACACATTGTTATTTGAGATGTGCTTCTCTACAGTGATATCATCTGCAACTCGGAAGATGAACTTAGAACAGAATTTGGCCACACACTCTTGAATGCACAGGAAGTAAGAGGCTGAAAATGCAACCTTGTGGAACACCGCTGTCGGAAATAATTGTGGCAGAATTGTTGCTGCTCATCCTTACTGATAAAGCAGAAGTCAGTTCAACTCAATCGCTCTTCATAAAACAAATGGGACATCATAGCAATCATCAGTTGTATTTACACAGCAGTAATTCCAAGGAAAGTCTGTCCTTTCTTCAATATAGAGACAAGAACTGCACACCAACTAGGACTCACCAAAACTTTGTACAATTCCTCCAAGATTTTATTTCTGTAACCAAATTCTATTCCACAAATACCAATGCAAAATATGCCTTCATAATTGCTGCTTTACTTGATTACTATACTTATTTATAACATTAAAGTCATAGAGAAGTACAGCACAGAAACAGGACCTTCAGTCCATCTAGTCCATGCCGAAACCATATAAACTTCCTACTCCCATCGACCTGCATTGGGATCATTGTCCTCCATACTCCTCCCATCCATGTACTTATCCAAACTTTTCTTAAGTGTTGAAATCGAGCTTGCATACACCACTTATGCTGGCAGCTCATTCCACCCTGTCACAACCCTCTGAGTAAAGAAGTTTCCCCTCATGTTCCGCTTAAACTTTTCACCTTTTATACTTAACCCGTGACCTCCAGTTGTAGTCCCATCGAACCTCAATGGAAAAAGACTGCTTGCATTTACCCCATTTGTACTTCTCTATCAAATCTACTCTCAATCTTCTTCATTCTAAAGAATAATATCCTAACCTATTCAAACTTGTATTATAACTCAGGTTTTTTAGACCCGGCAAATCCTTGTAAATTGTCTCTGTACTTATTCAATCTTATTTACAGCTTTCCCGTAGGTAGGTGACCAAAACTGCACGCAATAATCCAAATTAGGCCTCGCCAACTTCTTACACAAATTCAACATAGCATCTCATCTCTTGTACTCAATACTTTGATTTATGAAGGCCAATGTGCCAAAAGATTTATTAACAACACTATCTACTTGTGACTCCACTTTCAATAAATAATGGACCTGTATTCCCAGATTCCGTTGTTTTACTGCATTCCTCAGTGCCCTACCATTCACTGTGTAAGACCTACCCTGGTTTGTCCTACCAACGTGCAACACATCACATTTGTCTGCTTAAATTCCATCTGCCATTTTTCAGCCTATTTTTCCAGTTACCTGGATAAACAGATTATATAAGTAAAGCAAGCTGTATAAGGAAGTTAAATACAATGAACTGCAGCCAATGCTACATGGTAGGTGTGTTTATATCTGAAAACATATTCTAAGCTGATTGCCTTCGTTTGTCTTCGTGACTGCATCGGGCTATATTCTACTCCTGCCATACAGATAGCGACTGAAAGCCACAGTACCAGTGGTGAGGACCAGGAAGGTATGGTCAAAAAAGGCAGAGGTGTGCTTACAGGACTGCTTTGAGTCAACGGACTGGACAATATTCAGAAATTCATCTTTGAATCTGAATGAATGTGCCACAGTTGCCAGGGACTTCAACAAGACCTGTGTGGATGAGTGTGTAACCTGGAGAACATACCGGATATACCCAAGCCAATGATGGGAGAACCAGGACATTCATAGTCTACTGAAGGCTAAGTCTGTGACATTCTAGCCTGGTGATCCAGAACTATAAAGAACTTCAGATAAGGACAACGAAAGACAATTTTAAGAGGGAGAAAAAAATAATTCTAATTAAGGTTAGAGATGGAATCAGCGGCAGCTCTACTAGGCTTTGTAGGCCTTTACTTCCTACAGAGCGGAACTTAACATCGTGAAAGGCAGTGAATCTTCACTCTCAGATGAGGTCAACATCTTTTATGCATGCATTTAAAAGGGATAATAAAACCACACCTATGTGAATCCCCGCAACATCTGGCTATCTTGTGATACCTGTTTTGGAGGTCAGCGTCAAAATACCTTTTGATGGGGTGAACCCTCACAAGGCATCATGCTTTTATGGTTTACCTGGTAGGGCACTGAAAACCTGAGCCAACCAACCGGTGGGAGTATTCAAGGACATCTTTAAACTCTTGCCGCTGCAGTCTGAGATTCCCACCTGCTTCAGAAGAGTGGCAATCTTCAACATCTACTGTGATGAAGTACGTTGAGAGGCTGAACTTGGCCAGAATCAACTCCTGCTTAAGCATGGAGCCACTGAAGCTTGGCCATCGCCACAATAGGTCTACAACAGATGTAACCTCACTGGCTTTCCACTCAGCCTTGGATCACCTGGACAATAGCAATACCTATCTCAGGCTGATGCTTATTGATTACAGCTTAACATTCAATACAACAATACCCTCAGTACTAATCAATAAGCTCCAAAACCTGGACCTCCATAACTGTATCCTTGACTTGCTCACCGAAAGTCCACAGTCAGTACCCTTTGGAAATAACATCTCCTTCTCACTGACAATCAACTCTGGTGTACCTGTGGGATGCATGCTTAGCCCACTGCTCTACTCACTCTGCACCCATGACTCTGTGACCATCTATAAATTCACTGATGACACAACTACTATTGACAGAATTTCAGGTGGTGACAAGGAGGCATATAAGACTGAGATAGATCAACTGGTTGTGTGGTGTTGAAACAACAGCTTTGCACTTAGCTACAATAAGACCAAGAACTTGATAGTGAACTTCAGAAAGGGGACATCGTGGGAACACATACCAGTCCTCATCGAGGGATCAGCACTGGAAAGGGTGAGCAGTTTCAAGTTCCTGGGTGAAAACAGCTCTGAAGATCTATCATGCTCCCAACATATCCAAAGAAGTCACAACAGTGGCTATATTTCATTAGGAATTTTAGGAGTTGGTATGTCATCCAAGGCACTTGCAGATTTCCACAGATGTACCATGGAGAGCATTCTAACTGGTTGCATCACTGTCTGGTACAGAGAGGCCACTGCACAGGATCAGAAAAAGCTACAGAAAGTTGTAAACTCAGCCAGTTCTGTCACGAGCAACTGCCTCACCAGCATCAAGGATGGCTTCAAAAGGTGATGCCTCAAAAAGGTGGCCCCCTAACACACAAGACATGCCCTCTTCTCATTGCTACAATCAAGGATGAGGTACAGGAGCCTGAAGCCACCCAGTCAATGTTTCAGGAACAGTTTCTTCTCCTCAGCCATCAGATTTCTAAATGGACGATGAGTCCATGAAAACTACCTCACTATTGTTTCTTACTATCTTTTTGCACTACAGTACTTATATCATTTATGTTTTAAAATACATACTTATTATAATTTATAGTTTTTATTATTATTCTGTATTGCAATGTACTGCTACTGTAAAACAACATATTTCATAACGAACACGAAGAAATCTGCAGATGCTGGAAATTCAAACAACACCACACACAAAATGCTGGTGAACACAACAGGCTAGGCAGCATCTATAGGAGAAGTGATGTCGACGTTTTGGGCCAAGACCCTTTGTCAGGACTAACCGAAAGGAAAGATAGTAAGAGATTTGAAAGTAGTGGGGGGAGGGGGAAATGCGAAATGATAGGAGTAGACCGGAGGGGGTGGGATGAAGCTAAGAGCTGGAAAGCTGATTGGCGAAAGTGATACAGAGCTGGAGAAGGGAAAGGATCATGGGACGGGAGGCCTCAGGAGAAAGAAAGGGGGGGGGGGGGAAGCACCAGAGGGAGATGGAGAACAGGCAAACAACTGAATATGTCAGGGTTGGGGTAAGAAGGGGAGGAGGGGCATTAACGGAAGTTAGAGAAGTCAATGTTCATGCCATCAGGTTGGAGGCTACCCAGCCAATATATAAGGTGTTGTTCCTCCAACCTGAGTTTGGATTCATTTTGACAATAGAGGAGGCCATGGATAGACATATCAGAATGGGAATGGGACGTGGAATTAAAATGTGTGGCCACTGGGAGATCCTGCTTTTTCTGGTGGACCGAGCGTAGGTGTTCAGCGAAACGGTCTCCCAGTCTGCGTCGGTCTTGCCAATATATAAAAGGCCATACCGGGAGCACCGGATGCAGTATACCATACCAGCCGACTCACAGGTGAAGTGTCGCCTCACCTGGAAGGACGGTCTGGGGCCCTGAATGGTGGTGAGGGAGGAAGTGTAAGGGCAGATGTAACACTTGTTCCGTTTACAAGGATAAGTGCCAGGAGGGAGATCGGTGGGAAGGGATGGGGGGGGGGGGGGGACGAGTGGACAAGGGAGTTGCGTAGATCCCTGCGAAAAGCAGAAAGGTGGGGGAGGGAAAAATGTGTTTGTTGGTGGGATCCCGTTGGAGGAGGCGGAACTTACAGAGAATTATATGTTGGACCTAGAGGCTGGTGGGATATCCTAGTGATATTAAACCTGATTCTACTTCTGATTCTGGTAAAATGACTGCAAATAAGCATATTCATTTTTAAACAACCAGAAGAACTTTCAAAGCATTGTTTAAGAGTAGCCTAGGATTTGAGGCACAACTGTGATACATGCTGCTAACTACAACTTTATGTGCATTTATAAGATGAATTAAGGGGTCAGTGAATTGCTTATAAATTTCAAGTACTTGGCCAGAATCCAGAATGAGCTTTACTTTGTTTCTCCAAACCAAATGGAACAGCTGGTGCAGGATATCCTGTGTCTGATCTTCAGTCGGAATTTTCTGGACCACAGTTAGGCAGAAATTATGTTAAAGTTTACTCCAGTTGGTATGCTAGTCCAGCCTTAAGGCTATTATCTCTAAGTTTTTCACATATATCATTTGATTATATAAACCCAAGCACACAAGTACATGTGCAGTGACCCCAATATTGGAAATATTTTGGGTTATTGACAACTACGCTGGACAACCACCCCTGTCCTTCACAATGTGAGTTGATTATATAGGATCTTCCAGCTTTTTATTTCTTGTATGAATATTTGTGTAAAACATCATTTAGCTTTCCTTTCATAATATGTTTTCAACTTCTGAATGCCAAACTTTGTTTATAACAGTATTTCCCCAATTAAATAGTTTATAAATTTAAATCACATTTTTTTTTAATTTGGAGAGTAGGGTAGCAAATCAGCGTCTTGTAATATTACGCTGGTGTTACCACTACCTCCTACCATTTTATAAATTGAACAAGCAGTCACAGTAAATGGTCAGTGAATGAGCATTTCACTGTTAACAATTTACCATCACAGCAGGAAACTGGCCCTCTTAAAGGGATCTGGGAACTGCAGGGAAATGCACATTCTCATCCCTGCAATGATATATATTTTTTCATTCATTCAAGGGATGTGGGTTTCACAGGCTGAGCTAACATTTAATTATTCATCTCTAATTGCCCTAGAGAAGGTGGTAATGACCTGAATTGTTGCTGTAGTCCTTGAGAAGTGGGATTACCCACAATGCTGTTAAAGCGAGTGTTCCAAATGCTTTGAGCCAGCAAAAGTGAAAAATAGTGGTATAATCTTAGTCAGGGTTGTGCATGGCTTCGAAGGAAACTCCCAGTTGTTGGGTAGACTAATAGAGCACTACAGCACAGGATCATGTCCTTTGGCCCATCTCGTCTGTACTGTGCTGTTATTAAACTAGTCACATCAACCCGCACCTGGCCTATATCCTTCCATACTCCCCTCATCCATGTACTTATCTAAACTTCTCTGAAGTCCTGCAATCAAATCAAATCCACCACTTCTGCTGGTAGCTTGTTCTACATTTGAACTACCCTCTGAGTGAAGAAATTCCCCCTCAGATTCCCCTTAAATATTTCACCATTCACCCTTACCCCATGACCTCTCGTCCTAGTCTCACCCAACCTCAGTGGAAAAAAGCTTGTTTGCATTTACTTTATCTATATCCATCATAATTTTGTAATAGCTGTATCAAATCATTGTCTATGCTCCAGGAATAAAGTCCTAACCTATTCAAGCGTTTCCTAGAATGCAGGTCCTCAAGCCCTGGCAACATCCATGTAAATTTTCTCTGTACTCTTTCAGTCTTATTGATATAAATTCTGTACGCAAGTGACCAGTCCAATACTCCAAATTTGGCTTCATCAATGTCTTATACAACTTCAACATAATGTCCCAACTCCTCTACCCAATACTTTGAATTATAAAGGCCTCTGTGCCAAGAGCTTTTTTTTATGACCCTATCAACTTGTGACTCCACTTTTAAGGAATTATACATCTGTGTTCCCAGATCCCTCTGTTCTTCTGCACTCCTCAGTGCCCTACTGCTTACAATGTAAGTCCTACCCTGGTTTATCTTCCAAAACTGCAAAACTTCACGCTTCTCTGTATTAAAATCTGTCTACAGTTTTTAGCCCCTTTTTCCAGCAAGTCCAGATCACACTGCAATCTTTGATAGTCTATTTTGCTGTCCACTACATCCCCAATCTTCGTGTCATCCACAAGTTTGTTGTTCCAGTTTAACCGCATTATCATCCAGATTACTGTTGTTGATGAAAACCAGCAGTGGACCCAATACTGATTCCTGCAGCACTCCACAAGTCACAGGCCTCTAGTCAGAGAGCCAACCATCTACTACCACTCTGGCTTTTCCCAGGAAGGTAATGTCTAATCTAATTTACTACCTCATCCTGAATGCCAATCAACTGAACCTTTCTGACCGACCGGCCGTGTGAGACCTTGTCATTGGCTTTGCTAAAGTCCACGTAGACAATATACACTGCCTTACCTTCATCAAATTTCCTGGTAACCTCCTCAAAGAATTCTATAAGATTGGTTAGACCCAATTTACCACACACAAAGCATGTTGACTATACCTGATCAGTCCCTGTAAATCCAAATCCTTGAATATCCAGTCCCTTACCCTTTACTGATGTCAGGCTCATTGGCCTACAATTTCCTACCTTATTCTTAGAGCTTTTCTGAAACAACAGAACAACATCGGCCATCCTCCAATCCTCCCATCCTCCACTACTATGGATGTTTTAAATACTTCTACCTTTTAATACTTTTGTCTGCAGTAGCATCCAACTGGTACAAATTAGCACACACAAGATGCTGGAGGAGCTCAGCAGATCAGGCATCATCCATGATGCCATCGTAAGCAGTCAATGTTTCAGGCCGAGACTCTTCATCAGGGCACTTGTGAGGCCCTGGGGATTTATCCATCCTATTTGCCTTATGACACCAAAAATACTCTTCCTCCATAATCTACATATGGTCCAAGACCTCATTACTTCATATCTAGACATTCTATTTTCACCTCCCAAGCAAACACAGATGCAGAAAATCTGTTTACGATCTCCTCCATTTCTTTCAGCTCCATGCATTGATGACCATTCTGAACTTTCAGAGGACTAATTTTGTCTCCTGCAATCCTTCTGCTCTTAATATATCTGTAGGAACCCACAGAATTCTCCTTCAACTTGTCTGCTAGAGCAGTCTCATGCCTTCTTTTGGCCCTTCTGATTTCTTATATTCCACAAGCACCTCTTTCCTGCCTATACTTACTATGCACCTCCTCTTTTTTCTTAACTAGAACCTCAATATCATTTGACTGACTAGTAATGTCTCCCCTCTCCCTTTAATCCCTCCCGCTCTTTCATGTCTAAAACAACAGAACCCCAGAACACTGAGCTGCCAGTCCTGCTCTTCCTGCAGCCAGGTTTCATGAATGGCTACAAATGTCACAGTTGTCAATGTCATGACTACATGCTGATCCATGTCCTAAGGTCATCTACCTTTCCTACAATATTCCTTGCATTGAAATATACACACATCAGACCCACCAAGCTCAACCTTTCAATTCCTGACTTTGTATGTAAGCTTAACAACATCTTTCCCCACAACCTCTCCACTGTCGGCTCTGGCATTCTGGTTCCCATCCCCCTGCAACTCCCACTGCCCTGTACAGCAATACCAAACCTTCCCGCAACGTTATTAGCCCCATTCCAGTTCAGGTGCAAACTGTCCCACCTATACAAGTCCCAACTTCCCTTGAATGATCCGAAACTCTGAAGCCCATTTCCTTAGCCATGTGTTAAACTGTAGGATCTTCCTTTTTCTGGCCTCACTACCATGTGGCACAGGTAGCAGTCCTGTTCACAACCCTGGAATCTTGTCCTTTAACTTAGCACCTAATCCACTGTGCAGGACCTTGCCCCTGTTATTGGTACCGACATGGGCCACAAACACTGTCTGCTCACCCTCCCACTTAAGAATGCCGAGAACTCGACCCGAGGTGTCCATGACCCTGGCAACAGTTAAAAGGCAACATACCATTCAGGAATCTCCTTCTTGTCCATAGAACATCCTGTCTTTTCTCCTAACTAATGCATCCCCTATCAATACATCTCGTCTCTTCTCCCCACTTCCCTTCTGAGCCTCAGAGCCAGACTCAGTACCAGAGACCAAGTGACCGTGACTTTCCTATGCTAGGTCATCTCCTCCCACAGTATCCAAAGTGGATACTACTGTTGAGAGGAATGACCACAGGCATAATCTGCACTGGCTGCCTATCCCCTTTTCCCCTGCTGCTTGATGAATGTGCCTTCCTGAGGAGGGTCTTCCTCCTCCTTCCAATAGGTTACCCTGCGGGTAAGGATTCCTCTCCTTCAAATATATTATGCTGCAAACTTTCAGGAATTGATATTAAACAAGCCATCAATAGAAAGAGTACATTAGTGCATACACTTTGAATTCAAGACAAATCCCCCAGTTCCTGGTAAACCACTAGCTGTATGTTTAGTAAATTCTTGAGAATCTGGGCACTAGACACACAAGCCTTGACACCAGAGATATCCAGGTAAAGGATGATCCCTTTGGATATTGGTAGAAGTGGAAAGCAATGGGTGCTCTCTGCCATTTATCTTTGCATGTCTGATATGTTAAATTAGCTGCAATGCCTTAGCATTAGCAACTAAAGTGTTTCACTTTAGATGCCGTCAATCCTCCTACACATTTATAGTATACGTTCATCACAGACATTAGCACTCATGCTTACTAGTGAGTGTAGTACCCAATTATATGGTGCTTGCAACCAAGTTTTGTAGCTGTCGTCTACAAATTAGAGATGTATAAGCCTTATACTTTCTTTTTTTACCCAACCAAGATATGCAAACTACAGTGAGAGTGATCATCAAATTTGCCTGTTGAAGCACAAAGCCTGCAAGCATTTCCTCTACAAAATGCCTATTTATGGTGTCATTAACTATATAGCAAATGTTTCATATAATTCAGGAGGGCATGCAGATTGAAAACATGCAATTGTTTTTCACCCTCAGGAGGTAACAATTAAAAATATAACCCATTCAATAAATGGTGTGCAAAGATTTCCATGCACAAAGACTTTGGCACAGAGCTTAAATCCGGCAATCTCCTCAACAGGTTTATTGTTTAATTGAAGAGTAGTTATTAAACTAATGAGCTTCTAAAGGAAACAAACTCTGTGGAGTCATTTTACTTTGGTAAGACTTTTATTTAAAAAGATTATTTCTGTTTGATTGCCTGAGCTTAAGTATGTGCGCACTGCCTCTCTTTCACAGGGCCTGAGTATTTGCAGGATAATTATAAATGGAGAGGGGAAGTCAGTCAGTTGCGTTGTAAGCTGGAAATGAAGCAGAGGGAAAACATAGTGACCAGGTTTTCCCCATCTGTTACTTATGAAGTGGTTTTATATTCCTTTAAGTACAAAGGAATGAGATTAAACAGTGAATTCTGGCAAATCTAAGGTTGTTTTCAGCCCTAAATGCAGTATCTGCATTTATAAAGTTGCACCTAATTTCAAGAAATCCAATTTAGGACTGATCGCCCTGCACTCATACCACCTATTGGGATGTTGATGCAGAAACCTGCTCCGTCTGTATCTGCACTTGTAACTATGCTATCAAACTTCTGGTCAGTCAGCATTCGGCTTTCCATTTCACACAATCCCTTTTGCAGCTTAGACACAGTCTCATTGGGATATTTGATGTACATTTTTGCTGAATGGAACTTTTCCTCTCTTCTGTCTCCTGCCCCATCTCCTATTCATTTTCCAAGAAGCACAATCTTCTGGCCTTCAGTTAACTTTGTTTCTTCTCACCTGGTCAGGTTTGACTGGATCATATTTAATAAGGTCGCACTCCCCTCTACCAAAATTGCTCGTTGATTCAGTATTAGCTTGTTTAAAGTAAATATATATTAAAATGCTTATAATGGTACTAGGTACCACCTTGAAATTTATTTCTTTGCAGGAGCTTACAGGAAAAAGAAATACAAAAGAACTTTGTTACATAAACAGACAGAAACTGGCAAATAAATGTTGTGCAAAAGAAGATAAATTGTAAATCAAAAATTAATGCTGAGAACATGAGTTGTAAGAGTTCTTGAAAGTGAGACTGTAGGTTGTAGAATCAGTTCAGAGTAGTGATCATTGCATTAGGTTTAGGAGCCTGATAGTTTAGGGTAAAACCTGTTCCTGAACCTAGTGGTATGGGACCTAAGGTTTCTGTACCTCCTGCCCAGTGGTAGTAGAGGGAAGAAAGCAAGGACTGGATGGTTGGGGTCATTCATGATGAATGCTGCTTTCTTGTGGCAGTGTGTCATGTAAATGTACTCAATGGTGGGGATGGATTTTAGTGTGATGGACTCGACTGAGTCCATTTTTTTTTGTAGTCTTCTCCATTCCTGGGCGTTGGTGTTCCCAAACTTGACTGTGACGTAACCAGTTAGGACTCTCCATTGCATATCTTTCAAAGTTCGTCATAAGCCTGAACAGAAAAGCATTACTACCTTCTTCTCCCATTAAAAACTACATTTTGGCATCTTCATTCCTGCCCCCTTCTTTTCCAGATGTAACTTGCAAATGGTCTCAGTACTAGTGATGAACTATTCAAGAAGTTGGTTGTTTTTGCTACTTTTATTCCTTTTCATTTCACAGGCACAAAAAAAACTTCCAGTGATGAAAACCTCCCCATTCCCTCACATACACTCCCAACCCTGGCTTTATGTCTGAATCTTTCTTTAAAACTTGCCTTTATTTATTTACTTTGAAGATCACCAATAGTTCCAATGATCCTCTTCCCCCAGAACAATTGACCATAAAACTCTCATTTCTATCTTCATCATGCATTTCCATTAAAGTCATAGATAGCCTCTTCCCTTGAGAAAAAGTAATCACCAATCTCACAGTCTACAAAATCATTGAACCTGAAGACATACGCTCAATGTTTTAGGAATAACTTCTTCCCTTACAACATCAGATTTCAGAACCAATAAAGAACCAACCCATGAGTGCCCAATTTTTTAACTATTCATTTAATTTATTTTATATTTTTATATATAATTTATTTAATATATGTGTGTATATGTATAATTTATTTAATATAGTGCATACATATATTTCTCCTCATAATTTATAGTTCTTTATATATTGTATTTTTCTGTTGCCACAAACAACAGATTTCACAAATATGTCAGAGATATTAAACTTCATTCTGATTCTGAAACTTCTACCTCAAATCTGACAAAATCTTCCCTATCTCATACCCGGCTTTCCACTCTATATTCTTCAAGTACAATGTACTTCATTAGGGGTCTGAAGAGATTTGATATGTCAACACATACATCCAAAAACATCTATAATCGTACTGTGGAGAGCATGCTGACAAGCTGCATCACTGTCTGGTATGGAGGGGCTACTGCACAGGACTGAAAGAAGCATCAGAGGGTTGTAAATCTAGTCAGCTCCATCTTGGGCATTAGCCTACAAAGTACCCAGGTAATATTCAGGGAATGGTGTCTCAGAAAGGCAGCATCCATTATTAAGGACCTCCAGCACCCAGGGCATGCCCTTTTCTCATTGTTATCATTAGGTAGGAGGTACAGATTCCTGAAGACACACACTCAACAATTCAGGAACAGCTTCTTCCCATCTGCCATCCAATCCCTAAATAGACATTGAACCCATGAACGCCACCTCATTTTTTAATATATGTTATTTCTGCTTTTTGCATGATTTTTGATCTATTCAACATACGTGTACTGTAATTGATTTACTTTTTTATTTATTATTATATTATGTACTGCAATGAACTGCTGCGGCTAAGTTAACAAATTTTGTGACATGTACTGGAGATAATGAACCTGATTCTGAATCTTTGTCTTTTTTTCACTAACTCCACACAGTTGCCAATAGATCCATCTTCTTCAATTACTATGGAAATGTGTAGAAATTAAATAGGGAAATTAGGAATGCAAAGAAAAAGTATGAAACATAATTGGTATAACATCAAAGAGAAGCCAATATTGTTTTAACATTATCAAAGAGCCAGTGAAAACTAGGACCTATTATTGACCAAAAAGCTAGCCTATAATGTGAGGGTAGTGGATGAGGTCACAATAATGTTTTTTTTTCAATTTTCTTTAGAAAAGAAGGAGAATGTTGTAGTTAAGGCAAATGAGAGTGAAATATGGGATGGGATGAACATATTAAAAGACAAATTATAAGGAGCCTTATCATCTTTAAAAATAGATAAATCACCAGGCCCAAAGCCCATCTGAATAGTAAAAGAGAATATTACAGGTACTTGAGCTGCATTGTTTTTTTCCATCGTCCCTGGCTATAGAAGGTGTGCTGCAGTCTCAGAGAATTGAAATGGTGTGCAGTGGTTTAGAAAGGGAAATAAAGAGATAAACTAAGCAATTTCAAGCCAATTACTTTAACTTCAGTGAAGAACACCATCATGGACTCCATGTTAAGGGAAAAGATAAGTCTTTATTTGGAAAGATACAAATTAATCAGGGACAGTCAGGATACATTTGTTAAAGAAAGTCATGTGTGACTAACCTGACTGATTTTTTTAGTATACAAGGACCTAACAAGGGGGATTGATGGGGCACCTTTTGAAGTGGTCTAAACGGATTTGACAAGACTTCATATCCCAAGCTGTTCAAAACATTAAAAGCCCGTGGGATTCAAGGGAGAGTGTTCCAAGATCCAGGCAACACTCTGACACGGACATGCGAGTGGTAGGTAACATTCACACAACACATGTCCCAGAAAATAAAAGAAAAAGTATGAAAAATAATTGGTATAACATCAAAGAGAAGCGAATATTGAAGACAATCTTTTCCCAAACAAAAGAGAATCTATCCTTGTCATTCAAGGATATTTCCATTAACAAGCTTCCCATCATCAATTATCTTGGGAGTCATCATTGACTAGAAATTCAAACTGATCAGCAATGGCTTCAAAGGCAGGTTGAATGCAGAGCAAACAACTTAGTGCTCCACAAAGCAGCCTATGTGATCAGCTCACTACCAATCCCCTTCCACCATTGGCAAACAATGGCTACAATAGTATCATCAACAAAATGCACTGCAGTCACTTGCCAGGTTCTCTGACAACATAGTCCAACTGGTAAGATGAACAATGACATCGGATGCATGGGAAAAGCACCAATTTCCAGTTTCATTCCAAGTTAATCATTTTGATTTTTGTTTTTGTCATTCAAAGCATGTAGGCTTTGCTGGCCGAGACAGCACATAATTAAGTGTTCCCTAATTGGCTTTAAACCACTGGTAAGCTGATTTGAAATGTTGCACTCTTTTAGGAGTGGGTACAGCCACCAAGCTGCAAGGGAGGGGGTTCCAGCATTTTGACCCAGCAATTGTAAAGGAATGGTGATATTGTTCCAAGTCAAATGGTGTGTGGCTTGAAGGCAACTTCTGGATAGTGAAGTTCTCATGCTTCTGCTGCCCCTGTCCTAGCTGGTAAAGACTGTCGGTTTGGGAGGTGTTGTCCAAAAGTTTTGGTGAGATGATCCAGTGCATCCTGTGCAGCAGGTTTATCACTTTCCATCATCACTGGATCCAAGTCCTGGTCCTCCCTCGCTAATAACACTGAAAGAGTACCTCGATGAACTGCTTATCAAGGCTGATATCCATTAGACTTGGGTAAGAAATGTGAGCCTTCCCAACAGTGCCCAGATCCCAAAAGTTAAAAAAAAAACACAGCTGTCACTACCCTTAGAAAGTTTTCACCTCTCAGGAGGGTTAATCATCATCGGGTATTTCTGTCAATTTAACTCATGTGTGGCCTTTTGTGAAAGCTCAGGCATCTGGACACGACAATGCCAAATAACACATTTTAAGAGATTTAGAAAAATGATTTTTGTTTTTAATTATGAAGAAACTGAAAATGTACTTTGGTAGAAGTAGATTGCAGTTGTAGATCCTTTTCATAATTACTCTCAGTGGCCACTTTATTAGGTACAGGAATGAAACCCAGAGTGGTCTTCTGGTGCTGTAGCCAATCCACTGCAAGGTTTGAAGTGTTGAGCTTTCTGAGATGCTCTTATACATGTCACCTTTGAAACGTGTGGTTATTTGAACCAGCCTGGTCATTTGGTCATTCTCATCAACCCCTCTCTCATTAACAAGGCATTTTTGTCCAGAGAACTGCTGCTCACTGACATTTTTTTTTGTGATTTGGACCTTTCTCTCCAACCTCTAGAGACTGTTGTGCATGAAAATCCCAGGAGATCAGCAATTTCTGGCGCCTACAATCATTCCACAGTCGAAGTCACTTCAATCACACTTCTTCCCCATTGCAATCATTTTAAAACAGGTTGCATGGAGGTCATGGGCATATGTGAAATACTTTCTGTGAAACACTCAAATCTCATTAAGTTATCATTCATTAGAAAGTCACATTAGAAAATAAAATAGGTAAATACATATTTCAAATGTTACCTGCCTGTGCTAATTCAGGTTTGGAGTAGAAAATCAGGGGATAAGGAAAAATAAAACATAAGTGATTTTGCACACTATTTGCTCCAGAATCAGCAAAGACACGCAGAGCATAATTTCTCCTGCAATATTGTGTATTGAGCAAAACACAGCCGGGTTTTCAGACAACAAAGGAGCAAAAGAATGATCATTGTTAAAAATGAGTTAAAACTGGTGCTTAACTTTCATCTGATCAATCTTCCAAAATTGGCCCAACACAAATTACTAATTAGCATCCTCACTGTTCTGTTTTTGAGGACTTAATTACAGATGATTAAAGCCAATGCAGATCTTACAAAACCAAATTAAGAGTTCTTTAAATTACTTTCTCTGTAAAGAATCACAAAATCAAAGACCACACAAGATTAAGCTCCTTTCATGGTGATAATAGTTCTAATAAATAATTCTCCACAGAGACCTAGAAACAGTTAGAATCCGCTCAATACCAATATATGGAAAGTGATTTCCTTTATCTTGATTAAAACCACAGTCCACATTATTAATGGTTTGCATATAGGCTTGTCTATACCCACTGATCCGTTAAATCATTTGACTTTTATTTACCTATAGTCTTACTGCCAATGCATCAATTGTACCTAGGTATCCCCATTTACGTAAATGGCAATAAATCACAAATGACTAACTTTAAGAAAAGTATTGAAGGAGAAAGAAAACCAGTAATTTCCTGCTTCATTGATCTTGTAGTAGTCCCAAAGAAAGTGTTTGAAAGGTAGCCAATCTAGAGAACAATCCTTAAGAAAAAGTTGCTCCCAGCTCCTTCATCAGAGGAAATAGATTTTTATCTTTCTACCAGATCAAATTCTACCAGACAACAGTTTCCACCAGCAGCTGTTTGAAATGGAACTGGTTTATTATTGTCACATGTACCAAGGTATGTGAAAAGCTTGTGTTGCTTACAGATCAAATCATTACACAGTCCATTTGAGGTTGTACGTGTAAAACAGAATGCAGAATAAAGTGCAAAAGCCACAGAGAAAGTGCAGCACAGGTGCAAGATAACAAAGTAGAGAGCATTGTCAATAGTGTCACATCTTACTTTTCATTTGTATAGTACAGAAGTAGAAATTGGAGTTTAATAAGTGTGGTTTTCTGTACTATCTTCTGAATTCAGATGCTGGCAGTTGCTAAAAAGTATGTTCCATCAGCACTTGAATAATTCAATGCTCTTGACCCATCACACATTGAAGGCCTTGACCAATTTTTCCAATGGAGACACAAGGGAATCCTGGGCATTTTCTGAAAAGAGCTACAGGTGTAATCAATATTGCTGAAGGATCAAATGACTGGGACATCCCAGGTAATTATAGCCTTTTCGGCCTAGGTGGGAAATTACTCACATTATGGCCAATGGGTCCCTCTAATTTTTAGTAGTCACTGTGCACAAAAATCTTACATTGAGCAACTTTTTTTCCTGTGACAAAAGTATGTGTGCTCTGAATGCACAAATGGCACAGTTTATGTAGGTTTACAAAATATTTGACATAAAACTGCACAGAATAACAGCAAAATAACTTACATATTTAAGTCACTAAGTTATTTTTTCTCTCTCCTGTCTTTGGCATTTACCCATTCTTTGTAAACTCTATCTCGACTAATAGAACTTTCATCCAATTGATAGCTGTTGATTCTCATTAACATATCCAAATGACATTCACCTAAACGGTTTCTCAGCTTATTTTTGAGTTGATTCATTAGGCTAAAACCTCACTCACAGTCTGCACTAGATGCAAGAAAGGTTCCTCCAATGTCCAACAACTGTGCAAGTTCACAAAACTGTGCATTTTGAAGTACAAATGCCACCATTTGAGTAAAGTTTGAAATCAGTTTGGATTTAATTTTTTCTTGCACAGAAAATTTGAAATCATTAAACTGTCTAACTATTACAGTATTTTCAGCTAGAAAATCATGATATTTTAGACACAAGGCATTAACTTGTTCATCGCCAAATGTGAAGTCACCACCTCCAATTGCGGGGAAATCAAAAGCTGACCATTGTTGTACCTCATCTTCAGGAAACCTTTCTTCTAAAAGAACACAGACTATTTATAAAAGCCAACAGTGAACCTGTATCTACTGTGACGTTTTCTTCACATTGTTGGCTTAGCAAAACTAAAGTAATAAATAACAAACTTATTACGTGATTTTAGGTGACTAACCTTTTGTGCGCACATTAATTTCCTTTGTGCACTGGTTGAAAAACCTGTGTGCGCACGCAGATGCACACGGTTTAGAGGGAACATCGATTATGACCATGTTGAGCTAAGAAGAAAGCAAGTCCAGATCATGACATCAATTTAAAGCATGACTTTTGGAGATTACAAAAAGCATAAGAACAATGTCAGGAATTTATTGTACAAAGAGTATCATAATTTTGTGAGGAACTCTGAGTGGGTCATGAAGGAGAGCAATCCTGATGTGCACAAGAAAACGCTGGATGTGGAAATCAAAGGTTCTTTCTAGATACTGGCAAAAATCTTAGGTACATAAATACAGCTAGGGTGTCTAGTCTTTCACAGAGTACTGTAGTGTAGCAAAAAAAGACACATTTTATGACAATGTAATATGGGTCTGAGCCTGACATCGGTCTCTATTGTGGACTGAGAGTGGGAAGGGGCCAGGGAGAGGGGAGTCATGGTTGGGAAAAGGGGAAGGGAGAGGGAGGAAGCAGGAAGCACCAGAGTGACATTCTGTAGTGATCAATAAACCAATTGTTTGAAATTAAATGGCCTTGCCTAGTGGCTCAGGACTGGGTGTGGCTGCACCCATGCCACTCCCCGCCCCTGGCATTCCTACTCTGCCACCTGTCCCACACCCCTCACATGATGTTCCACCTTTGCCATTCACAACATCCTTTGCACACATCAGATTTACAACCTCGCTGTCCGCTCCACATTGACAGACACAGTACTGTGTGAAAGTCTCACGCACCCTACCTATATGTGTGTGTGTGTGTGTGTGTGTGTGTGCCCAAGACATTTGCACAGTTCTGTAGAAACCTGGATCACAAAAAAGAAAAACAACTTATTGAACACAGATTATTAATGCAGTACTTGTGCTGTAGTATGTCTATTAAATTAGTCCATCGAAAAAAACACATGAAACCAAATAGGCAACATGGTCTAAGCCTGAATTTCAGCATGCATGCGAGCTCTTTGTGGAGGAAGAAAAAGGGATGGTGTAGGTGAAGGTGCCATCTCAAGTCCAAAGTCTCCAAGAGCAGATAGATATATATTTAATGGAATAAGTAAAATCATGAAGTGGTTTGTAGAATGTAGGAGAATGGAGCCAAGGTTGTTGATTGCTCACGTTCCTGGTTGGATGAGATCCTGGTCATGATCAGGCTAGTCCTGATTGTTATGTTTTATAACTCCAAAACATAACAAATGAATTAAGAGAAAAACACGGTGCCGGAAGATAACTCATGTACGCTCATTTTCACTTTAAGTGAGGCATATATGCATGACATGGTGGCATAATGATATATGCCACCTTTGTACTTCTACATATTACCTGCAATTATGTATATAACAAAGAACATTTAATCAAACAATATATTTATAATATTACTTAAATATTAAATAGACAACACTGATCAAGAGAGCTACTTGATTATGGTTGGAGAACTGATGGTGCTTTTGAAAGGTGTGTGTGTGGGGGGGGGGGGGGGTGGGGAAGAGACCAGGATTTGGACATGATGAGTAATAAACTGAGTGATGGTTGCGGAGTGGTGACTGATTGCTGGAGAGGGTTTGCTATGCAACTTGGTGCACCTGACAAAAATACCCCTGCTCCTCTGGCCCAGAAGCAGTGCTTTAAAGATGCATATCATCACAAATACAGCGCATCTCATCTGCTTTCATTTGACAAATTTCTTACTGCCAGGGAAACAGCAATCTTAAGTTAAAAATAGAATGATCATCAAAGCAAATGCAAACAGCTTCATTGTACTACCTACTTGTGTTAACCCTTCCTATGCCACACACTGAAAATGGACAACTTTTGTCCATATTACAGATTTCTGTATTTTAACAAATGACTTCATCCTAAATCATACTCTCATTAGTCTTAGTATTCATATCTTAATATTATTCTGATATTTTTGAAATTTGCATTCAAATCAGTAAGATATTTTTTGTCTGAATGTAATTCAGAATTATGTATTGTATCTGCAGTGAAAAATATCAGAAAGAAAATGAGGTTTGTTGGGCACATAACAGTAAACAAATTTATCCAATATTCTGTTCAATAACTCAAATGCAAGCCTTCGCATTTCCATAATCAGTCCTGATGAAGGGTCTCAGCCCAAGACGTCAACTGTTTATCTGCGTTCATAGACGTTGCTTTTGTTTGCTGAGTTCTTCCAGCATTTGGTTGTGTGTTTCTATAATCTCTGCCAATTCTTACACTCAATATTTAATGCTTTATGAACAGTCTAGAATTTGTAAATGTAATGAAAGCAAAAGTTCTTAGTCTTCACTGTCATTCCTGCTATCAAGGTTTGGCGCCTGCGCATGCAAAGTTAAATATTGAAATCCAGAATTCATGTGTATTGATATCCTGACTCTCCACGTTTTGTACAGTTGCATTCAATACAAAATAATCTGTCATTTGACTCAAAATTACTCCTTTTTACACACTTTTCTCCATGGAAAACCAACTTTGAATGTTTAATCTTGTTGAGTTAAGCAAACATAAATCTTAAACACCATCTTCAGTTCTGCCACCATAAGGACTAAACCAAACCCTGTATGTTTTGAGTTCCCTGCTACCTTTTTTCCCAAGGTGCACAAACACATGTAGAACATTATATCAAGTCAACTTGAGTTTACTGGCGTGTGCACATGTGCAGTGGGGAACAGGTACAATGAGAAACTTGCTGGCAGTGGTATGAAAGCCACATAGGTAGAGGTAACAAACAGAATAAAAATATGCAACAATTATACAAGACATTGTCTGCCGTTTTGTAATTGACTTTAAGGCAAGAAAAAGAATACTTATCCTTGAGAGTCTGCTATTAAATGTGATAATTACTATAATAATTATTTTTCCAATCTGTCCTAGATGGAAGTAGAAAGCCATTCAAGTACCTAAGCCAACAATATGTAATAAAGACTTGGAAATATCCTGTCTAAAATAATTTGCTATTCTCAAAGGGAATGGCATCTTTTGTGGTTCTCTAAGTGTAGTAGCATCCATCTTTAATTTCCAATTCTCATTATAAAAACTCCACAAATGAGACTGCTAATCAATTATTTAATCTGTTTTTTTTTTAATTAAGTTATCCTAATATCTCCATTGTGTATTTGGAGAAGAAAAGGGGTGCAGAGTTGATGAAGGTCTATTAGTGGACCACTTCAGAGCCCCTTGGTTCAAGGCCAATACTGAGAGCAATGATGTCAAATAGTGAGCACCTCATTTCTTGGCACTCAGTTCCTATACAAAGCCATTCCTTCCTCACTGATGGTTCTGTTAAATATACAGTATAGCAGTCATCAAACAAACCTAATTATAGACTTAACTGATAAGGAGCAGCTGGACAAACTTGATTGCATTCTCTGGATGATTGGAGACTGAAGGGAAATCTGATAAAAGAATATAAATTATGGGAGTTATTGATCAGGTAGATAGTCAAAATCTTATTCCCAGGGGCAGAAAAGTCAAATACCAGAAGGTATAATTTTAAGAAGAGAAGGGAAGGTTTAAAGGAGATCTGTGAAGCATTTTTTTTAAGTACAGTGATAGATGTCTGGAATACACTGCCAGACTAATTGGTGGAAGCAGATATGATAGAAACGTTTAAGAGGCAGGTGTCTTTAGACAGCTTTTACCCAGCTGTAATAAGCTGTAATGATTCCCTACTACAATAAGATGAACTCTTGACCTGATTATTTATCTTGTTATGATCTTGTATCTTACTGTCTACCTGCATGATACTTTGTCTGTAGCTGCTGCACTTAATACTGTATTCTGTTACTCTTTTACCTTGTACTGCCTCAATGCAGTGTGCAGTAACTTGATCCATATGAACAGTAGGCAAGACAAGTGTTTCACTGTCCCTTGGTACATTAACAATAATAAACCAATTCTAATTCCAATTACTGAATTGATTCAAGCTGAAGAGCCAAATCAATAAAATCCAGAACTAAACTATGTCCATGGGTTCTGCTGATAAGATCAGTTGGTTGTCCTCCTAGATTCCACAGTGAGTTAAAGCGTGAGCCATGGACTGAGGCGCTGAAAGGTGGGGGTATTCAGGGACTGGGTGTACCTGTACACAACTTGCAGCTACAGCAGAAATTAAGAAGACAGGTTATCCTGGTTTATAAATCAGAATTTGAGTGCAAAGGTAAAGAAGGAAAGGTCTGGTCCTTGGGATGAGATACTAAACTGGAGAAAGACCAATTTTGATGGTGTCAGAAAGGATCTGGCAAGTGTAGTTTGGGACAGGTCGTTTTCCTGCTAAGGCCTGCTTGTTAAGTGGAAGGTCTTCAAAAGTGAGAGTACAGAGTTTGTATGTTCCTGCTAGAATAAAAGTCAAGTATAACAAGTTTAGGGAACATTGGTTTTTGAGAAATATTGAGACCCTGGTTAAGAAGAAGAAGACAGAGATGCATTGCAGACATCGACAGGAAGGAACAAATGAGGTACTTGAGGTGTATAAGAAGTAAAAGAAATGTAACACTTAAGATGTGTCCCTAATGATCCTCCAGGCCCTTTTTTACATGCCTGTAAATGTCCTGAATCTAGGGAAGTTGACACCCACAGATTCACTGGGCTGTCCACACCATTCTCTGCTGAGGGAAGCATAGTTCCTATACCAGATGGTGACACAGCCAGCAAGTATGCTCTCAGTGGTGTCCCTGTCGAAAATCCTGAGGATGTGGGGACTTCTGCCATCTGAGATGAAAGAAGCACTATTGTGTTTTTGTCTCCACACAGCCAGTACGTACAGTCCATGTGAAATCCTCGGTGATGTGTATGTTGAGGAACTTGAAACTACTCACTCTCTCAACTGCAGACCCATTGATGTCAATAGGAGCTAGCCTGCCTCCATTCCTCCTGTAATCCACGATCAGCTCCTTCAGTTTTTCAACATTGAGGGAGCGGTTGTCTTCTTGGCACCATTGTGACAGGGCATTGACTTCTATCAACGTCATGTCATCTGCAAATTTGATCAGCAGACTGGAGCTGTGCGTGGTAACACAGTCGCGGGTGTACTGGGAGTAGAGGAGGTGCTCAGGACCTGTTTTGTGGGTCAGAGGGGTGGAGGTGAGGGGGCCCATCCTTACCACCTGCCAGTGATTCAACAGGAAGTCCAAGATCCAGCAGCACAAGGCAGGGTGCGGGCCGAGGTCTCTGAGCTCCTTATTGAGCCTGGGGGGAATTATGGTGTCAAATGCTGAACTGTAGTCCAAGAACAGTATTCCAACATAAGCGTCCCTCTTCTCCAGGTGAGTGAGGGCGGTGTGCAGTCCTGTGGCTATGGCATCACCTGTTGATCAGTTGTGTCAGTGGGTGAATTGTAGGAGATCCAGTGTGGGTGATAGCAAGCTGCAGAGGTAGTCCTTTACCGGCCTCTCAAAACATTTGCTTATGATTGAGGTGAGTACGACAGGACGCCAGTCGTTCAGACATGGTACAGGGACAATAATGGATGTTTTGAAGCAGGAGGGCACTACACACTGGGAGAGGGAGAGATTAAAAATGTCTGTGAACACACCAGCTAGCTGTGCCGTGTACACTTTGAGTACTTGTACTGGGATGTCGTCCTTTAACAATTCTAGAGATTTCTGCAGGCCTTTTGCTGTTACCCCGGGTCCTTTTCCACCTCCTTTAGCTTTGCACATGGTGTGATCTTTGCAGGATGCCCACTCCGAGGGAGAGCAGCTACAGTACTGAGTTTCTTCCTTTTCCGGACAATTTCTCTGACTGTGGACTGATGAACACTCAGGTCTTTAGAAATACTTGTGTAGCCTTTTCCAGCTTTGTGCATCTCCACAATTCTTCTTCTAAGGCCTTTGAAGTTGTTTTGATTGAAGCATGGTGCACATAAACTGATCTTTCTTGAGAAGAGCAGGCTCTGTCAGCAACCTGACTTTATGTGTCTTTTTTTTAAATAGGACGGGGCACCTCTGTAACCCACACCTCCATTCCCATTTCATTGATTGGAACACCTGATTCCAAATAGCTTTTGTAGAAAACATTACCCCAGAGGTTCAAAGGTTCAAAAGTACACTTAATGTCAGAGAAATGCTTTTTCTTTGCAACCATCCATGAAAACAGAGGAGTGCCCCAAAGAATGAATGACAATTAAATGTTAGAACCCCAAAGTCCCCCCCAGCTCCTCTCTCCTGTGCGTAAGTGGCAGCAAGCAACAATCCCCCTTCCCCACCGGCAAAAATAAAGCGCATCCACTACCAGCACTCAAACTTGATAGCAAATAGCAAAGACACAGACTTGCAGCTACCCCAAAGACTACATTGTTCACCCGATAATTCGACATGCTGCAGGCTCTCTCTCTCCTTATTCCAACAAATACATGTAATATTGGATCTTCTTTCTCAATAAATAAATGAACAGGTATAATGCTTTTGTATTATTTATTTAATTGGGTTCTCTTTATCTAGTTTTATGACGTGAAGATCTGATCACATTTTAAGTTATATTTGTGCAGAAACAGAGAAGATTCTACAGGGTTCACAGACTTTCTAGCACCATTGCAAGTATGTAGATATACAGGGACTGATCATGGATTGTAAACATGTCTTTCTATGTGGTAAGTTGTCTTGAACCAGTCTTGTAGAATTTTTCAAGGAAGTTACCAGGAAAATTGATTAAGGTAAGGCAGAAGATGTTGTCTAGGTGGACATTAATGAGGCCTTTGACAAGGTCCCACGTGGGAGGTTGGTCAAGAAGGTTCAGTCGCTCAGCATTCAGGATGAGGTAGTAAATTGGAGGGAGAAACCAGAGAATGGTTGGAGATGGTTGACTGAAAGCCTGTGACTATAGGGATTGGTGCTGGGTCCTTTGCTGTTTGTCATCTATATCAACAATCTGGATGATAATGTTATAAACTGGGTCAGCAAATTTGTGGATGACACCAAGATTGGGATGTAGTGGACAGTAGGGAAAGGTATAAGAGCTTGCAGCAGGATCTGGACTGCCTCCCATATATTCCCCCCACCTTAAATTCCTCCATATACCTATCTCTTAAATTTCACCAGTGCATCTGATTCAGGCAGTGCATACCACACACCAACCACTCTCTCTGTAAAAAACCTTCCTCTAATATCCGCCTTGAACTTTTCACCACTTACCTTAAAGCCATGTCCTCTTGTATTGAGCAGTGGTGGCCTGGGGAAGAGGCGCTGGCTGTCCACTATCCATTCCTCTTAATATCTTGTACACCTCTATCATGGGGTCTTTTCTGGTTTTCCTGTGGATCATTTCTGCTGTAATAGGGAGACTTCCAATTTGGTTTGGAGCAATACATCAAGAAGAGTATTGTTCCTTCTGAAGTCTGTCACCGTGTGCTGGGCTGTTCCGCTGCATTTCTTAGCTCGAATGTCTCAGTCTGCTTTAGCAGGTCAGTAGCCGTGTTGGGTTCATTTTAAAAACACCTTGTCAACAATGTTATCTTTTGTAGCTTCAGAACATTAAATTCATTTAAATGAAAACAGGACTCCAAAATGCGGCTGTTACTTCGTCTTTTGCTTTAAGCGACTCGCGCATGTATCACATGGTAGCGGGAGGCCAAACGCATATCGTGCATTTATACACATAACCTGTAATTAATCATTTAAACAAACAAGAATGCTTTTCAAACAATATATACACAAGGTAACTCAAATCTTATTGAAATATTAAACACACACTAACTGTTATTAGAGAAGGGTGGAATGAAGCAGTCTAATTGTATTTATTTCTTCATAGCTATATGGAAACTCAGGTGGCAGGGTGCAGTTATATCTCTATCTAAGGAGATGTAAGACACTTCTTCCCTTGTTCTTTGGACAAGGTGTATCTCCTGCTTAGTGCCCCCCGCCCCCCAAAATTAGGGTTGCATGGAGCCATGGGAGCAGGTGGTGTATATCACAAGTCCTGGTTATGTGATCACTGAGTTAATTGTTGAGGGTCACCCATCTAGTATAGGCACTGCCCAGAATAAGGCAATGGAAAACCACTTCTCTAGAAAAATTGCCAAGAACAATCATGGTCAATAATCATGCCGTACGACACATAATAATGATGATGCTGATATCTGGATACAGCAATAAACTCCTGTTAAATGGGATGAAAAAGGCAGACAATAAGTGTAAATTGCTGTACACTTTTATGCAGTCACCTCAGACACACTGTGACTTTTCACATTCCCAAGTCAATAATAATCATAGCATTCCACACACTTAATCAACAATGCCGGCTAGACTTAATTGAAAATATAAAATATGCATAAGTATTATTAGTATTGCTACAGTTCTTTGTATCTCCAATAGGAAATATAAGTGTCATTAACAATGTAATCTGGTTGAATGTTGAATGCAGGCAACTATTACCTTACCAGTAAACTCTAACATTTACACTCCTCGCAAATGGGAACATTAGTGAGTAGAATGTGAAAAGCACTGCCATAAAGATTTCTACAACATCATGAAGAGCCTAATTATACAGGGATATAACTAATGTAAAACAGCACCATTGATCAGCTTCAGGGCAGTGAAGGAAACCTGGGGCAATTTACCTTTCAACAACTTGGTCACAGGAAAAGATTGCAGCTGAGTCAGGAGCTTCATATCCAGCCTTCCCTCTCCTCCATTTAACATGACGGTGCCCTACCTACCCACAGGAAAATCACACACAAAAATTGATAATCATGAAATACTGGGCTGCAAATTTGTATCATTCTGTAAAAAAAATCTTTTGGGCCATCTGAATAAATTGGAATGAGAAACATGAAGAAGTGTTTAATCAACTCTAGTTATCTCAGCTATCTAAAATGTAACACTTTAAATATAAAACCTGTAGGAGCCTTGTACCTGTTTTCTAGATCATTCCAGATTTTTCATAGATGTAAGCAGTTTGAAGTGAAAACTACTATTTGAAACTGGAAAAACTGACATTTATCTTGAGATATATTTTCTTGTAACTTTATACTTAAGTCAATATCTCTGACATACTTTCTTGAAAAGTTATTCTGCAAGGTTGTACCGAAAACATTCCAAAAAGTGAAAATAGAACTTAACCTTTGTTCTGCCTGATGAGTGCTTGCATTCCAGGTGTAAGAGAAGGGAAACAGAAAAGACTGCAGATGGTTGAACGTGGAGCAAAAAGCCAAACCGATGGAGGAACTCAAGGGACCAGGCAGCAAGTTGAGACGGAAATGAGCAGTCCACCTTTTGGTCTCAAAGCCTTCATCAGGAATCCTCCATCAGCTTGTTTTTCCTCAAAGAGAAAGGAAAGTTAGGCTGTTAAAAAAAAAAGTGTATTAGATTACAGTTTTACTCTTTTCTTCTTGACCAACTATTGGATTTCCCAGCAAAGGGACTGTCTAAAGGATCCAGAAGCAGATTATTTTTTACATCTCTTTTTTCCAGTCCCGATGAAGGGTCTTGGCCAGAAAAGTTGACCGTTTACTCTTTTCCATAGATGCTGCCTACAGAGTTCTTCTGTCATCTTGTACAAATTACTTTGATTCCCCGCATCAGCAGATTTTCTCTTGTTTCTGATGCAGAAACATTTATTTTAGTCTATCAAGTAAAATGTGTGATTATATTACTTCTACTGCCCATTATGTATAGTGCCTGACTGAATGCAATGGAACAATTTTCCCATTTTTAAGCTTGCTGATGACACCACTACAATGGGCCAAATTAAAGATCAGTGTAAATGGGTGGACACTGGGAGATCCTGCTTTTTCTGGTGGATGGCTTCTCCCACTGGCCACCCTTTTTAATTACACTTCCCATTCCCATTCTGACTTGTTGATCCGTGGCCTCTCCACTGCCGCCATGAGGCCACACTCAGGTTGGAGGAGCAACACCTTATATTCCGTCTGCACAGCCTTTGACCTGGTGGCATGACACCTTGTGTTTCACCTATCACCTCGCGTTTCTTCCCTTCCCCTCCCAACTTTCTAACTCGTCTTTTTTTCTCTTGTTCTGAGGAAGAGTCTCGGCACGGAAAGTCAACTATATTATTTTCCATAGATGCTGCCTGGCACGCTGAGTTCCTGCAGCATCCTGTCTGTGTTGCTTCCTCTTCTTTTATTGTTTACATTTACCAGATTTTGTTTCCCAAGCTCCCTTTAAAAGTACCAGGAACTCTGGAAAATTTACCCTTCTGCTGTCTTAATGCCATTGAAAACTGAATTAAAGGTGTGCCTGAGTCACTTAGAACATCTGTCAGTCCAGTACCTCCAAAGTCCAGGGTGTGGCAGATTGATGGTGCTTTCCGGTGCTTGGCTGTGTGTGGCCGCTCATTCTACTCTGCTGTTGAAAGTTAGTTCCTCTGATTTTGAAGGGATTACGTTTTATGAATGGAATGGATTGGGCAGGTTATTTCATGCTGCTGCTCAGAAATGACTTTTTTAGATATGTATCGACGCTATTTACCTAATGAAAGGACAATAAAGACTCAACTTCTGATGAAGTACTTCTGTTGCCAGAAGATTTTGTATCATTCCATATCTTTAACTATAAGCTGTTTCAGTTGCTTTCATTTGCTTTTATAACAGTAACTCCTGCCTGCGCACTGTTCTATTAATATTGTCCGTCATCCAATAGCTTAGCCAGGATTCCATTTTTTGCATAGTTTAACACTATTAGCAAAATGTTTGTTCTTAGTTTTGCAGAACTAAACCTGCATTCTAGTCAATGGAACTGAACTTCAAAGGCAGTGTACAACATGCAAATTCTACTATTTAAAGTGTTTCCAGTTCAAGGACCAATGTTTCCATTATCCCACTAACAGGCGTCTTTGATTATACAAAAATGGTGTCAATGCTCACAATGCTTTTCCCAGGGTTGGCAATGAAGAAATAGAGGGCATAAGGTGAGAGGTGACAAATTTAATAGTAACCTGATGGCCAACTTCTTCACCCAGAGGGTGGTCAGAATATGGAATGCATTGCCAGAGAAAATAGTTAGGACAGGTACATGAACAATATTCAAAAGGCATCTGCCTCTACCACTGCCCCTGGCAGAGCGGTCCATACACCAACCATTTTCTGTGACAAAACCATGCCTTTTACAATTGCAGTGTTTTTTTTAGCGCATTTTGGAAAATTATTGTTTTTCCTGACTGGATATAGAATCTGGGCCTCTGTACCTCGCTCTGCAATTGGATCCTTGACTTCCTAACTGGAAAACCACAATCTATGCGGATTGGTGATAACATATCCTCCTTGCTGACAATCAACACTGGCGCACTTCAGCAGTGTTTGCATGGCCCACTGCTCTACTCATGTATACACATGACTGTGTGGCTGGTCATAGCTCAAATACTACCTATAAATTTGCTGATGACACAAACCATTGTTGGTAGAATCTCAGGTGGTGACGAGAGGGCATACAGATATGCCTACTAGTGAAATGGTGCCACAGCAACAACGTGGCACTCAGCATCAGTAAGATGAAAGAGTTGATTGTGGACTTCAGGAAGGGTAAGATGAAGGAACACATACCAACCTTCAAAGAGGGATCAGAAGTGGAGAGAGTGAGCAGCTTCAAGTTCCTAGGTGTCAAGATCTCCGAGGATCTAACCTGGTCACAACACATTGATGCAGTTATAAAGAAGGCAAGACAGCGGCTATACTTCATTAGGAGTTTGAAGAGATTTGGCATGTCAACAAATACATTCAAAATCTTCTATAGTTGCATGTGGAGAGCATTCTGACAGGTTGCATCACCGTCTGGTATGGAGGGTTTGGCTACTGCACAGGACCAAAAGAAGCTGCAGAAGGTTGTAAACCTAGTCTTGGATACTCGTGTACAAAGTACCCAGGACATCCTCAAGAATCGATGTCACAGAAAGGCAATGTCGATTATTAAGGACCTCCAACACCTAAGGCATGCCCTTTTCTCACTCTTACCATCAGGCAGGAGATACAGAAGGTTGAAGACACACGCTCAGTGATTCAGGAACAGCTTCTTCCCCTCTGCCATCCAATTCCTAAATGGACATTGAATCTTTGGACAACACCTCACTTTTTAAAAAATATCCATTAGTTCAGTTTTTGCACATTTTTAAAAAATCTATTCAATGTACATAATTGATTCACCTGTTTATTAACTTTTATTTTATTTATTACTATTATTTTTTTTTCTTTCTCTCTGCTAGATTATGTATTGCATTGAACTGCTGCTGCTAAGTTAACAAATTTCACATCACATGCCGGTGATAATAAACCTGATTCTGATTCTGGAATGAGATAGCTTTTATTTTTAAATCAGATCAAAATCACAACAGAATCTATACTGGAAATTTACTACCACAATTCACAGATGAACAAATGACCTCATTTGTTCTTAGAATGCACAGCAAGAATGTCATCTAATGCTTGATAGCAGCGTCGTATGGAGAGGTTAGGTCATGTTGTTCCAGCATTGACGAGTTAGTGGTCAGTCCCACAGAACATGCTTTCTCCATACAGCTGCGGGATAAAAAAGGTCACCCACTCACTTTGCCAAACATCTGTTGTTAGCTACAGAACATTCTGGAGGATGATTCCAAACCCAGTTCCTGTTGACCACAGAGATTTTGAGGTCATCTACCAATTTCACAGTTGAAACCACTCATCATGTAGGGATCTGAAGTTTGCTAATGTCTAAAGATGTTAGTCACCCTTTGGTCCCAGTTTTAGCTTGCACCCTGAGGGAAGAGGGCTCATGAACACTGACCTTCTCAGTCCAGAGTCTACTGATCTCCTCATTTCCATTTGAATCTCTCTGAAAAGCAATGCACTAAATGCCAAGGTTTATTAAATTAGTGGTGTTAGAAATCTGACCTTGAGAAAGCAATTTCCAAACACATGGCTTGTTTAAACATTTCTGCCCTGAAGGCCATAAGGAACCTTAGCTTTCTAACTTGTAGGCTAATCCAGGCAGCACAGGCCTGACTTTGCCAGAACTCCCAGCAATCTGCCCACAACCACACATTGCCACGTACCACACTTCTTCCCCTCTGCCATCTGATTCCTAAATGGACATTGAAGCTTTGGACACTACCACACTTTTTTTTAATATACGGTATTTCTATTTTTGCACTTTTAAAATCTATTCAATATATGTAATTGATTTACTTGTTTATTTATTATTACGTATTTTTTCATTTATTATTATTTTTTCTCTCTCTCTGCTAGATTATGTATTGCATTGAACTGCTGCTGCTAAGTTAACGAATATCACGTCACATGCTGGTGATAATAAACCTGATTCTGACTCTTCGCCAAGTCCCTGATTCCCCCTACTCGAGGGAAAATGACCATAAGACACAGGAGCAGAATTACAATATTCAGCCCATCCAGTCTGCTCTGCCATTCCATCATGACTGATTTATTACCCCTCACAACCCCATTCTCCTGTCTTCTCCCCATAACCTTTGATGCCCCAACTAATCAAGAACCTATCAAACTCCACTTTGAATATACTCAATAATTTGAGCTGTACAGATTCACCACCCCCGGCTAAAGAAATTCCTTCTCATCTCTGTTCCAAATGGACTTGCCTCTATTCTGAGGCTATACCCTTGGTCCTAGACTCACCCACTCTAGGAAATATCCTTTTCATATCCACTTGGTCTAGGCCTTTCAATATTCAATAAGTTTCAATGCAATCTGCCTGCATTTTTCTAAACTCCGGCAAGTACAGGCCCAGAGCCATCAAATGCTCCTCATATATTAACCCTTTTTTTCCTGAAATTATTCTTGTGAATCTCTTCTGGACCCTCTCTGATACCAGCACATCGTTCATCAGATGAGGGGCCTAAAACTGCTCACAATACTCCAACTGAAATCTGATCAATGCCTTATAAAGCCTCAACATTACAGTCCTCTCGAAATGAATCCTAGTATTGCATTTGTCTTCCTTACCACCAACTCAAACTGCAAGCACTCCGGTCCTTTTGAACCTCTGATTTGTGAATGTTTTCCCTGCTTAGAGAATAGTCGACATCTTTATTCCTTCTACCAAAGTGCATGACCATACACTTCCCAGCAAGATATTCCATTTGCCACTTCTTCTCTCGTTCTTCAAATCTGTCTGTCCTTCTGCAGATCCCTGTTTCCTCAACACTACCTACCCCTCCACCTATTTTCATATCATCTACAAATTTTGCCACAGTGCTGTCAATTCTGTCATGCAAATCATTGATATATAACGTGAAAAGAGGCAGTCTCAATTCCAACCCCTGCGCAGCCAACGGAAATAAGACCCTTTTATTCCCACTCTTTACCTCCTCCAGTTAGCCAATTGTCTAATCATGCTAGAGTCTTCCCTGCAATAGACAATAGCCAGTAGGTGCAGGAGTAGGCCATTCGACCCTTCTAGCCAGCACCACCATTCATTGTGATCATGGCTGATCATACACAATCAGTACCCCGTTCCTGCCCTCTCCCCATATCCCTTGACCCCGCTATCTATAAGAGCTCTATCTCTTGAATGCATCCAGAGACTTGGCCTCCACTGCCTTCTGGGGCAGAGCATTCCACATATCCACCACTCTCTGGGTGAAAAAGTTTTTCTGCATCTCTTTTCTAACTGGCCTAACCCTTATTCTTAAACTGTAGCCTCTAATTCTGGACTCACCCATCAGCAGGAACGTACTTCCAGCCTCCAGCGTGTCCAATCCCTTAATAATCTTATATGTTTCAATCAGATCCTCTCTCATCCTTCTAAATTCCAGTGTATACAAGCCCAGTCACTCCAATCTTTCAACATATGACAGTCCCACCATTCCAGGAATTAACCTTGTGAACCTATGCTGCATTCCCTCAATAGCAAGAATGTCCTTCCTCAAATTTGGAGACCAAAACTGTACACAATACTCCAGGTATCTCACCAGGGCCCTGTACAGCTGCAGAAGGTCCTCTTTACTCCTATACTCAGTTCCTCTTGTTATAAAGGCCAGCATGCCATTAGCTTTCTTCACTGCCTGCAGTACCTGCATGCTTGCTTTCATTGACTGATGTACAAGAACACCTAGATCTCGTTGTACTTCCCCTTTTCCTAACTTGACTCCATTTAGATAGTAATCTGCCTTCCTGTTCCTGCCACCGAAATGGATAACCTCACATTTATTCACATTAAACTGCATCTGCCATACATTCACCCACTCACCTACCCTGTCCAAGTCACCCTGCATTCTCATAACATCCTCCTGACATTTCACACTGCCACCCAGCTTTGTGTCATTGGCAAATCTGCTAATGTTACTTTTAATCCCTTCATCTAAATCATTAATGTATATTGTAAACAGCTGCGGTCCCTGCACTGAACCTTGCAGTACCCCAGTGGTCACAGCCTGCCATTCCGAAAGGGACCCGTTAATCACTACACTTTGTTTCCTGTCAGCCAGCCAATTTTCAATCTATGTCAGTACTCTACCCCCAATACCATGTACCCTAAACTTGCCCACTAATCTCCTATGTGGGACTTTATCAAAGGCTTTCTGGAAGTCCAGGTACACTACATCCACTGGCTCTCCCTTGTCCATTTTCATAGTTACATCCTCAAAAAATCCAGAAGATTAGTCAAGCATGATTTTCCCTTCATAAATCCATGCTGACTTGGACTGATCCTTCTACTGCTATCCAAATGTGTCGTAATTTCCTCTTTTATAATTGATTCCAGCATCTTTCCCACCACTGACGTCAGGCTAACCGGTCTATAATTCCTTGTTTTCTCTCTCCCTCCTTTCTTGAAAAGTGGGACAACATTAGCCACCCTCCAATCCACAGGAACTGTTCCTGAATCTATAGAACATTGGCAAATGATTACCAATGTGTCCACGATTTTGAGAGCCACTTCCTTAAGTACCCTGGGATGCAGACCATCAGGTCCCGGAGACTTATCAGCCTTCAGACCCAACAGTCCATCCAACACCATTTCTTGCCTAATATAAATTTCCTTCAGTTCATCCTTTATCCTAGTTCCTTTAACCACTATTACATCTGGGAGATCGTTTGTGTCTTCCCTGTTCAACTCATCTGCCATTTCCTTGTTCACCATAATAAATTCACCCGTTTCGGTCTTCAATAGCCCAATTTTGGTCTTAACTATTTTTTTGCTATTCACCATGGGCTCTTATTTGGTTAAGCAGTCGTGAGTGCAGCACCTTGTCAAAGGCCTTCTGAAAGTCCTAGTAAGCAATGTTCACTGACTCTGCTTTGTCTATCCTGCCTGTTACTTCCTCAAAGATTGGTCAGGCAAGATTTCCCCTTAAGGAAATCATCCTGAGTTTGGGCAACCTTGTCATGTGCCTTCAAGTACCCTAAAACCTCACACATAATAATGGACTCCAGCCTCTTTCCAACCACTAACATCAGGCAAACTAGCCAATTATATCCTTTCCTCTATTTCCCCCCCTTCTTCAAGAGTGGAATGACATTTTCAATTTCCCGTCCTCTAGAAGCATTCCAAAACCTAGTGATTCTTGAAAGATCACTACTAATGTCTTCACAAACTTTTCAGCTACCTTTTTCAGAACCCTGGGGTGTAATCCATCTGGTCCAGGTGACTTATCTACTCTCAGACTTTTCATTTTCCCAAACACCTTCTCCTAAGTAATAGCAACTACAGTCACTTCTGCCTCTGACACTCTTGAATTTCTGGCATATTGCTAATGTGTTCCACAGTGAAGATGGGCACAAAATACTTAAGTTTGTCTGACATTTCTTTCTCCATATTATTACCTCTCCAATTTTATTTTCAAGAGGTCTGATATTCACTCTCACCTCTTTGTTACTCTTCATATATTTGAAAAAGACTTTTGGTATCCTATTCTATATTATTGGCTAGCTTTTATTCATATTTCATCTTCTCTCTCTTTATGGCTTTTTAGATGCCTTCTGTTGGTTTTTAAACATTTTCCAATGCTCTAATTTCCCACTAATTTTTGTTATTTTTTATGCACTCTCTGTTGCTTTTAAGCTGTTTTCACTTTCCTTGGCACTCACAGTTTTCTCATCCTCCCTTCAGAATACTTATTCATCTTTGGGACACATCTATCCTGCACCTTCCAAATTACCCACAGAAACTCTAACCATTCTTCTGCCATCATTCCTGCTAGTGTTTGTTTCCAATCAACTTCTGCCAGCTCCTCTCTCATGCCTCTGTAATTCCCTTAACTCCACTGTAATGCTGATACATCTGACTTTATCTTCTCCCTCTCAAACTGCGGGACAAATTCTATCATATTGTGATCACTGACGTGTAAGGGTTCTTTTATCTTAAGCTCTGTAATCAAATCTGGTTAATTACATAACACCCAATCCAGAATTGCCTTTCTCCTATTGGGCTGAACCAGAGGTTGCTCTAAAAAGCCATCTCATAGCCATTCTACAGATTCTCTCTCTCGGGATCCAGCACCAACCTGATATTCCCAAACAACCCACCTATTGAACTCCTCCATCACTATTGTAATGTTACCCATATTACATGCAATTTCTATCTCCATCTGTAATTTATATCCCACATCCTGGCTACAGTTCAGAGGCCTGTATATAACACCTATCAGGGTCTTTTTACCTTTGAGGTTTCTTAATTCTAGGCACAAGAATTCTACATTTTCCGATCCTATTTCATCATTTTCAAAGGATTTGATTACATTTTTACCAACAGACCTACCCGACCCCCTCTACCTATCCTTTCAATACAATGTGTATCCTTGGATATTAAGCTATGAACTTCTTTCAGCTATGACTCTGTGACACCCTCAGCATCTGCTAATCTTCAACTACACTACAAGATCATCTACCTTATTCTATATCCTGCATGCATTCAAGTAGGACAGGCTCAGTCCTGTAGTCTCCACCCTTTTTGATTTTGCCCCCATGTTACATTTTAACACATCCCACTGACTTTAATTTTACCCTATCATCCACCTGTCCTTCCTCACAGTCTCACTACACAATGGATTGACTTGTATACCAAATGTCCCATTCTTAGCCTATCACTCCAGTTCCCATCCCACCTGCCAAATTAGTTTAAACACTCCTCAGCAGCTCTAGCATATCTGCCTGCAAGGATATTGATCCCCTTTGGGTTAAGGTGTAACCCATCCTTTCTGCACAGGTCATACCTTCCCTAAAAGAGATTCCAATGATCTTGAAATCTGAAAGCCTGCCCTCTGCACCATTTCCTCTGCCATCAATTCATCTTAACTATCACACTATTTTTACCTTGACTAGCATGTGATGCTGACAATAATTACGACCTTGGAGTTTCTGCTCTGCAGCATCTTCCCTAAATCCCTATACTCACTGAGCAGGACCTCTTCCCCTTTCTTCCCATGTCATTGGTGCATACGTGCACCATGAACTCTGGCTGCTCACCCTCCCAAGACATCTTAGACCCTAGCACCTGGGAGGCAATGTACTGTCCTGGTGTCTCTTTTATAGCAATGGGATCTCCTGTCCTAACTGTTGTCTTTCCTTTTGCCATCGCTCCGTCTGACTTTACCCTTCACTTCTTAACCTCAGAGTCAGCCACAGTGCCACTGACTGCCGTTGTGCACTAAAAGTTGCTCTAACAAGCAAAGGGGTATTCTTATTGCCACAGCAGAACCCTGCACTGACAGCTTATTCTCCTGGTGGACACCCATCTGTTATTCGAAGCCCGCACTCAGGGTGTGATCACTTCACAGTCATGAACACCCATGAATACAACTAAACAAAAAGGCATTCCTCTGCACTCAAGATGCAAACACAATACCAGCAGTCATACACAGCACAAGGCACATATAGCACATGTAAGAGAGCAATAAACAATAAAATATATAGCCCAAGTCCATGGGTGGCACATCCTGTAAATTGATGGTGCATGGGTACTTTGGTGAGAGAAAATGTTTCTCAGCAGCCCGCAGATAAATATATACATACACACGCACCTTCACAGACGAGTCCCTTGAAGCCATTGCGAGTTAGACAACAGGAAAGGTTTCCAGGTATCCATACTTTTTGTGCTTTCTCCTCTTTGTCAGGCAAACTGTGAATGGATGTAAGAAGGCTATTATAGTGAAGATGTTTTAGATACTATCAGGTCTGCAAAAGACCAATACAGAGAGATATAAGGAGCAGATGGAAAATGATAGGCTGTTAACACAAGTGGGAATCAGGCTGATAATAGAAATTTCAGAGAGAAAGTAAACTACAAACTAATAGAGGCATAGAGAGCAAATATAAAAAGGATTCCCAACATATCCTATACACAAGAATTCTGGAAATGAGTTACAAATTAGAAGTATAGTCAATCTAAGACCAAAAGAAAATGAACTCCTAGAGACCCTGTACTTTACTGAGGAAGAAGATTCTGCCGGTGTCTCAGCAAAGGAAGATGTCTTTGAGATTCCAGGAGGACTGAAAATGGAGCAGAAAAATAAAAAGAACATAAATTGGACAAACATCCTGGTGCAGAAGGGATGCAGGCTGAAGAAAGTAAGGGAGGAAAGATTGTAGAGGCCCTGAAAACAAACTCTCAGGTATCCAACATTTGGAAAATTGCATACTGTGACGTTTGGAGGGGCCGTGGCCGACAGCCCGCCCCTGCATTTCTAATGACCAGTGCTGTTTATTGTTCATGTGTTAAAATACTTCTGTGGGATTATGGTGGGAAGTTCCAGTTCATTTATTGTTACATTTTAGCTTGGGTTCTACAGTTATTTGCTTGTGTATTTGTGGGTCACCCTGACCGTAACCGGAGTGTGTGATGGTCACCTCCCCCGTCGGTGTGAGAGTGGATGGGTTCTCTCCAGGTTATGGTGCCTGGTCTGTTTTGTGTGGTGGGGAAGGACCACAGTCTAGGGTTCTTCTCCTATGGGAGAAACAAGTGTATGTAAATATGGAATAACAGAGTGCCACATGGGTGGTGAGAAGTGTGAAAATGTAAAGACAGCAATGGAAACAGTTGTAAAGGATTGAAAGTCATTGAATGGTTTATTGTATATAATTTTATTTTTGAATAAAGTATATTTTGTTTAATAAAAAATATAAAAACTGTTGTTGAGTTAAAGAGCTTCCTCGTCTGTCATTATGAAACAAAAATCAACAATATAATTCACAGTTGATTGGAAAGTGTGGATTAATTACAGAAAGCCAGTATAAATCTGATTAAGGTTAATTTGTTTGACCGGCTTGTGAGAGTTTTTTTTGATAGAACAGAGAATGTTGATGATGGCAATCTGCTTTGCTTAATATTTATGGAGCTCCAGAGAAGCTTGATAAAGAGCTGTAAAACAGGCCCATGAAAAAGAAGATGTCCTCGCTGCATGGTCAGGGAATTGCCTGAGTAACAGGAGATGGTGGCAATAAGAAATTTTCTCTTGGACTAGAGCAAAGAACACAGCGGAGTAGAGAGCATTGTGGTGGGTACAAGAACACAGAACATCGAACAGTACAGCACAAGGACAAGCCCTTTGGTCCATGATGTCTGTGCCAAACATGGCACAAAATTAGACTTATCCCCTCTGCCTACATATGGCCAATGTCTCTCCATCCTTTGCTGTTTCATAAATCTACCTATGTGTCTCTCCAATATTGCCAATGTATCTGCTTCCATCACTGCCCCTGCAACTTTATCCTCACTCATCACATGATAATGATTCAGAAGGGGTACTATTTCATAACTGTAGATGACACAAAACCTGGAGACATGGTGAACTGTGAGAAGGAGATCTAGATTTTACGGTGATGCGAATAAGCTAATGAAATGGTTAGAGAGGTGGCAGATGAAACTTGATGCTGAGACCTGTAAAGAGTTATGTATAGGTCAGAAGAATGATAAGAGACAAGGTGAACTAAAGGGCTGTTAGGGATTCTAGCTACGAAGCATTCTCATAGGTACCAAACAAATGTAAAACAATGGAACTATGTTAATTGGCCTATTTCAAACCAGGCATCAGATATCTTGAGGTAAGTTATTTTGCATCATTGCGAATGAGATTGAGGTAGCATCCAGAAAAGACACATTTTGTTAATTAGCACATCAAACATGGTTATGTGTATATTTGTTCTATCCGCTAATTACTGGGATAGTTGGCCATTCAAAGATTCAGCCCTCACAAAACTAATTTTGGGTGTCTGGGGCCTCTGTCCACAGAAACTTTAAGACCATCTACCTGAATTATTTTGTTCCAGCAAAGTTGTTTGAACATTTAGAAGTGTCTCATCAGTTACTGGAAGCTCCATTGTGATTGTCAATGGAACCATTTGTTAGACTCAACATATTAAAGTAAATGATGTCATTATAGCCATTGAAAATGTTATAAAAGATTAGGTTAATAAACTTGCATTCAAAGAGATTCTAGTGAGAGTATCTCCAAAAGATTGTCTGTGTGCATTAGTGAATAAAGACTTCTTGCATCAGCTTCCAACCTCCACTGATTTAGTCACCTTCACAACACAGGTACAACAGGGAAGTGTGGAGGCAATATTTTATTGAAAATGACACACTGCATTAAGAAAATAGTTTAAACATCATGTAAGATCATAAATGGAGGCATAGAGCACAAGAGGAAGGAAGGCACGGTGAAGCATAAAACACTGGTTCAGCCACAGCTACGGAACTGTGGAGAGAGTGCAGTGGGTCCAGGCATGAGGTACTTCAATTATGTGGATGAACTGGAAAAATTGGCCTTGATTCCTCATAACAGCTTGTGAGGGATTTGTTAGAGAAATGGGTAATGGATCAGTAATAGCATGCAAAAGGGAATTGTATAAACATCTAAGAGGAAAGAATTTGCAGATTGTTGTTGTGAGAACAAGGGAGAAGGACCAACTAGATGGAGTTTTTGAGCCAAATGGACTCCTTCCACACATTAACTATCTCCTTATTCTGTCTTTAGTAAATTAAATTGCCCTGCATTTATGCTCCAATTATGCACAGAATTTATTTACTGGTCATATTCAGAGAATATTGGTAATTTAACAAGCTGTACATAATGAAAAACATAAATCAGCTTCAAAAGTACAGATAGTCCTTCATAGGAGATTAGAATGGAAGGCAGGTCTTTCTGCGAGTTTTGTGAGGAAGATTGATTAAAGGCTTAGATGAAAAGAAGTGCTTAAAAGCAGAAACAGAAACAGATTTTGGGAGCGTTCCTTAATGCACTAAACTTGTTAAAAATCAGGTTAAGATGTAGTTGACAAAAGGATTTAAAATAATGAGGGTTTTAGAGTGGGTACGAAGAAAGAAACTGTTCCTAAAGATGGAAAGATTAAAAACTAGGAATGGAAGAAAGGTGACTGGAAAAAGAATTAAGGAGACACAAGGAAGTCTGCTTTATATGGATATTGGCTCTGTGGATGAAGTTAAGGAACTTGTGGCTAACAGGATAACACAAAGTAGTTGGGACAAGCAGCATTTCAGCAGAGCAGGATATAGCTTCAGGGTTTTGAAGCTGGCATTTGTGGACTATCTGGGGTCAAGCTAAAAGTACAGGTAAGAGAGTAAGTGACAAATGTTCTCAGTGTGGGGCATCACGCAGGTGAGAAAAGGATGTATTCTTGTTACCCTGTTTCGACCATATTATGGGTCCTTTGCCAAAATACTGTATGTAGCCTAAACATAAAACGTGTACTGATACAAGGCATGTTGCTCAGGATGCAACAGTCAGTATTGCCTTCATCCAGTCCAGAGTTATACTGGTTGAATCTGATAGAAATGAAATAATTGAAGGCAACCTTGCAAAATTAGACTATGCAGAAGTGGCAGAAGCCAATATTACAGCATTTTGCTAAAGTTGGGCATATTCCACTTATAGCATTTGGCTGATAGAAGTTCACCCTTACAGAAGTTGCAAATCAATACCAAACAGTTTGAGATACAGATTAGCAGCTAACACTCATAGAACTTGGGTGTTATTTTTAGTTTAATTTCAGTTCGTGTTTCTTAGTACCTGCACAGATGATGTGGCTCTGCGTCATTTAAAATTGTCGTATGAGCATTTTCCTGATAAGATACCTAGTGGAAGAAAGGCCTGGCATTCTACTTCCATATCTTGCCACGAAAACCCTATGGACAACTACACTATCCATTGGGTCGCCATGAGTCAATAGCGACTCAAAGGCACTCTACTTGCCAATAGTCACAGATCCTGACTGATACTGTTTTGGAGAATGCTAGAAGAAAATAAAGCATTAAAGTAGGGCTAGAAATACTAAATCCCTAAATATGTCTTTAAAAATAACAGGATTTTGAATGTAGGGTAAATATGTTTGAGAAATGAGTCTTGAATTTAGTAAAAATGCTCATTAGTGGAAGCAGGAATGGATATGAAAGAAGTTCATAAAATGACCAGCCAATAAATTTCATCAAATAAAACACATCAGCTGAGTTGGGCAGAAGATCACAGGTTTATCAGAGTCCAATGTTAAGAAAACACAGGAAAATGTTTGGGGAGCAGGTGAATGGCATAAAAATGTACAAAGTAAACATTGCTATCATGAAAATCACTAACTCAGATTTGCCATCACTCAAGTAGCTTGAAAGCAATTTTTACTGGATGGAGTCCAGTAGTTAAGTGTTTGTCTAATTCCTTGATTGTTGTGTAACTTAACTCAATGTGGAAAAAGTCAATGACAGTTTTCCTGTATCAGTGCAGTGTACAAAACATCCACTTTTATAATATTTTGAAAAAACCCACCCATGTGGAGCAGAAGGAACACCTGAAGATGATGATTAAAGAGATTACTCTTTTAGTGTTCTGAGAGTGAGATCATTTAGGAACTGGGAGAACTTTATTGTTTTTTAAGGTCAGATATGGAATGAAATTTGGTGCTCACTGCCTGTTCTCCATTGCCACCAACTGGCAGCATTAACTTGTCCTCCATTCATCGGTTTCAGAAATAAAGACACTGGTAATGTTGATCGATCAAAGGCACAGAGGAAAAGATTTGCATTAGTGTCAGACTTTTACCCCTTTTCCAATTAGAAGGTAAAATTGACACTGAGACCCAGGATTTACGGTTTGCTATTTGCAAAGCTTGAAAGAGGAAATAGAAATCCTGCAGAATTTTTGAATAATGTTTTGTTGGTAGTTTTGGGAGGAAAGGACTTTATTTGGAATTTGGGGTGAGTGAAAGGTCTCATGCTATTAATTCTGTTTTTCATTAACTTTCTAAAACAGTTTTTTTACATATATTTAAGAATACTGTCAAATTTTACTACATCCAGTGGTTATAACAAATGAATTAATTTAGCAAAGTCCAGCTAAATTGAGATTAATGTAAACTCTAAATTAAGAACATTCCAATGAAAAGCAGAGCCTCTTACTATTGCATGACTTTCATATTGATCTGCCAATTAAATCAGGAAACAACTGCTCCCAAGCTAATGGTCTGAATGTAAGGGCAGGAGAGTTCTGTCATCACTCATATGACCTTAATGGACACACATCTGTTTCCTATTTTGATTTATGCAAAGGCGTAGCAATGTCTTCATTAAGGGAAACATTTCACAGACCTTGATAATTATTGATTATAAGGGTTTTGGGGATGGTATCCTCACTGTAAGCATTCAACTACTTTAGGCAATTATGCTGCAATAAGTACCTTTACTTAACTGCCGCTACAGGTTCATTGCAAATGCCATTAGGCAACATTCTTATCACCGGAGCATGTTAAGGGGTTCAATAGTCACACAGCTGCAATAAATAATGATCAGCACCCAAAGAAGCAGGAAATGAGGCAATTGACCCATACAAGTTAGCAGGCAGAAATTACACTAGCAAAGTTGATTAGAATGGAAAGTATCACCAAGTAGATGAAAGACCAACTTACCAGAACAAAGCATGGTCCCAAACATGGAAAAGGCTCGCAGTATTTAGAATGGTCTCCGTTTTTTTTTCCCTTCCTTCTCACTCCTTCACCCCTACGTGAGCTTCTTTCTCCACACGAGGAGAGGAGACAACAGTTAATATAATCTACAGGAATCACACACAGACGTTAAGATCAGTAACTCATTGGGTATGTCAGATCAGCAGAAGAATGTTCAGATGTGTGACAGAAGAGCTAGCTGCAGATGTCTAGAACAGCTGAAGGAAACTGATAAACTTTATGTCAGTGGTTCACTTTGAAGTAAATAGATGGTTTACAGAAGATGGTTAATAGAAACCTCCACTACAGAGTTCAACCATGCCTGAGCTTCCAGGATTATCTTGTACAATTTGGGAAGTCTAAAAGGTTCAAAAGCAGCTACTTTCTTAGACCATCTGGTTTGTGAACCAACCTTCACAACCCTAGCCCTACCTCAGCAATAGAACATCAAGGCTTGCCTCTTGCACCATTGTGAACTTGTTACTGGTTGTGTCTTTTTGTTGAACTGAAGTCTTGTTTTTGCAGTCTTTTTTTCTGTCTCTTCACTATCTTGGATAATTAATGCATTGTGTATTTTCTGTTGTTGTTTATACCCATGTGCCTCCCACACCTGACAATAAGCTCAGACTATTAAAATGATCTATCACATTTGTACAGAGACTGAAATCGGGTATTATTTCCTTGTGTAACTATTGTTCAGGACACACACTTGAAAAGTTTGACAGTTGTTATAATTCTAATCTTTTCCATAATCTCTTTTACATTTGCCATTATAGGCCAGTCTATGAGGGATGCCTGAATAAAAACTTCTGCATGGTAAGCATATAGGATCGAGTATGAGCTAGCCAATTGGACATAAAATTTGTTTGGTGGAAGGAGTCAGAGTTTCTTAGTAAATTTTATTTTCAGATTGGTGAACAGTATGTGTCTTGGAGATTGGTGCTGGTTCCATTGTTATTGACCTGTTTTAATGACTTCGATAAGAATTTTACATAGGTATCATAATTAGTAAGTCTGAAAATAACACCAAGATGGGTGATGCGGTGAAGAGTAAATGAAGTGGTCTAAAGTTACAATGGGATTCGGATCAATTTGGAAAGGGGCCAAGGCATGGAAGATGGAATTTAACTCAGGCAAGTGTGAAGTGATGCATTTTAGGAAATTAAACCAGGACAGAACATACAAAGTGAATAACACAGCCCTGAGGAGCGTTGAGTAAAGAGAGACCTGGGAATACAAGCACCTAGTTCCCTGAAAGTAGAAACATGGGCGGACAATATGGGGAAGAAGGCATGGGGCACTGAGTACATGAGTTGGGATGTCAAGATGTCAGTGAGTCCACACTAGAATACTGAAATCAGTTCTGGAAGGATATCATTAAGACTGAGCAAGGAGTGGGGTGAATGTGTTGGGAAATACACCCAGTTTATTAGGTACGCCTGCTTTATTAGGTACACCTGCTTGTTAATGACAATATCTAATCAGCCAATCATGTGGCAGCAACTCAATGCATAAAAAACATGGAGACATGCTCAAGAGGTTCAGCTGTGTTCAGACCAAACATCAGAATGGGGAAGAAATGTGATCTAGAAACATAGAAAAACTACAGCAAATACAGGCCTTTTGGCCCACAATGCTCTGCCAGGCATGTACTTTAGAAATTACCTAGGGTTACCTCTATTTTCTAAATTACCTAGGCCCTCTAGTTTTCTAATCTCCATGTACCTATCCAGGAGTCTCCTAAAAGACCCTATCGTATCCGCCTCCACCACCATCGCAGCAGCCCATTCCATGCAATCGCCGCTCTCTGCATTAAAAAAAAACATACCCCTGACATCTCCTCTGTACCTACTTCATCTCAGTGACTTTGACTGTGGAGCGACTGTTGGTGCCAGACAGGGTAGTTTGATTATCTCAGAAATTGCTGCTCTCCTGGGATTTTCATGCACAACAGTCTCCTGAGTTTACAGAAAATGTTGCGAGGAGCAAAGAAACATCCTGTGAGTGGCAGTTCTGTGTGCCTTGCTAATGAGAGATGTCAGAGGAGAATGGCTATGCTAGTTCAAGCTGACAGGAAGGCAACAGTAACACAAATAGCCATGCATTATGGCAGTGGTGTGCGGAAGAACATCCCTGAATGCACAACACATTCAATCTTGAAGTGGCTGGGCTTCAGCAGCAGAAGACCACATTTGGTTCCACTCCTGTACCTAATAAAGTGACCAATGAACGTATGCTTTCAATTCAAATTCAAAATGTAGGTGTTCTCCTGAATTCAATGTAAGAACTCTTCATTTTTATTTTCAGTTCCGGTTCCCACTTATCTGCTGGGATTGAGAAAACCAGTCGGAGAAGTCACAATTTAGGAGTGTTAATTGTAACAGGTTTCACAGTCAGGGTGATGGCTGGTTATGGCAGATTTGCTTAATGTGTCACCGAGATATTCCTCCTCCTCCTCCCGGTCTGCCAACAGGGCTGTAAAGTGCACTTACCTGCCATAAGCAGGTGTTCCCAACTCTCTTCAGCTGTCAGGTTTCTAGAACTCTATAAAAATTGCTCTCAGCTAATCAGTTTTAATAATATCAAGCAAAAACAGGAATGAATGCTTATTTGAACTGTTGAGCTTCCAAATATGCTGTTGATAAAACAAAGGCCAGGCCTTCATGTATGTATTGTTGTTGGGTTTTCCAATTTGCCTGATCTAGTCTGATCTTTGCCACGCATTATAAGAATACCATTTTGGGTATCAAAACTGGAATTATCCATTAGCATTACCAGTCTCAGGATTAGAAGGAAGTTAGAAAAGATATTTATAAATCTTTACTTAGGATCCTGCTGGAATATAATAAACAACTCTAGCATCAATCCTTCAGGAAGATCGTCAAAACTAGGGAAAAGATGTAGAAGAAACATACAAGGATGTTTCCAGAGATGATAGAGTTATGATATAAAGAAGCATTTGATGGCTTTGGGTCTGTACTCACTGGGTTTAGAAGAATGAGGGGGGGATCTCATTGTAAACTATCGAATATTGGATGGTCTAGATTAGGAGTTCCCAACTTGGGGTCCACAGACCCCTTGTTATATGGTCCATGGCATTAAAAAGGTTGGGAACCCCTAGTCTAGATGGAGTTGACATGAACAGGATGTTTTCTAGAGTGTGTCAGCCTAGGACCAGAGGACACAGTGTCAGAATATAAGGGTGTCCCTTATAACAGAGGTGAGGAGGAATTTCTAAAGCCAGAGGGTGCCAAATCCATAGAATTCATTGCCACAGTCAGCTGTGGAGGCCAAGTCATTACATATATTTAAAGCAGAGGTCGATAGGTTCTTGATTAGTAATGGTGTCAAAGGTTATGGAGAGAAGGCAGGTGAATGGGGTTGAGAGGTATAATGATTCAGCCATGATGGAGTGGTGGAGCAGATTTGATGGGCTGAATGGCCTAAATCTGCTCATATATCTTATGGGCTTACAGTCCAAGATGATATCCAAAAGAACCAGATGGGCATTGAGAAGAATTTTTAGATGTAACAAGTTGATTTGTAATGTGCAGCTTGAAAGATGATGGAAGCAGATCTAATATTTATCCAATTAAAGAGAAAATTGGATACATATTTGAAAAGACAAAAATGATAAAACTACAGGAAAGGAGCATGGGGTGGGAGTTATTGATTTGTTCTTTCAAAGACTCTTCAGTGCTGGAAAATATCTGTTTTGTACATTGGGGATGGTTGCAGAAAATTGCAGAAATTCCGATAGAGAAAAGAACAAGCCGAAGAAACGGTGCTTTACTGCATTTAATAAATGAGAAAGCGATAGACATTTATATGTCCAAATGGAGTGCAGGGTTATAAATCTCAAATAACATTCTTAGTGGAAAAATTGGAAAAATATGTCAGATCACAGAAAAATGTTACATACAAAATTTGCCAGTTTTCAAGGTCACAATAAGTTTTGGCCCTGATGAAATTGGTTGTTAAGAAGGCCATGTGAATAGCAATGTCTAATGGACATCTTTATCAAAGACACAAACCACAACATTTCTTTGTAGTCTCATCAGTGCTTTACTATAGCTCCAGCTGGAGTCCAGCAGAACCCAATGGAACCCAGAAGTCAGTAACAACAGAGTCATAGAATCATGGAGTTATACAGCATGGAAACAAGCTCTTTGGTTCAACGCATCTTTGCCAACCAAGTAGCCTTGTTGAGCTAGTCTCATTTGATATATTTGGTCTATATCACTGCAAACATTTCCTATCAAGAAAACTATAATGCCAGTTATTTTGGGAGTAGTGATTTCCACACACCACTTAGCTAGTATATAATATCAAGGAGAACATCCCGAGTGTGGAAACATCCTAACAATGAAATAACATCCTTCTCCAACCCACCATCAGCCAACTCACTCTCATATGGATGATTAAGAATTACCTTATGGAGTTTAGGGTTTGTGGTGTGGAATGATGAAGAAGGATAGTGATGAGGAATTCAAATATAAAGTTATAGAACCCCACATCACAGAAGAAAGGACGTGGACAATCCTTGACCAAAAGCAGCCAATGCTAAACTGTTTTGAGTGACGAGTCTCTAGCCATCTGCAGTCACAGTTCAAACTTGGTATTTTACCATTGACACAAAAATGTAAGTTTCTATTGTCCCCTGAATGCAGTTAAAAAAAAGCATTACAAAATATTTTCCCACATGTCACTAGGACCAAAATTAAAATAGATCAAAGGCATTATTAATGATGAAGGGAACAAAATCAACAGAATGCAGTTGATAGATGCAAATGAATTGAATTCAGGAAATGTCTGATAAAACACTTCAACTGGAATCAACAGTGTTCATTCCTAGCATTGAACTTTAAGTTATGGGAATGGATGACAGATTAAAGGTTCTGGAAACAGAAAGAGAAGTCTGTTTAATGAAAACTATTTTACTTTGTTGGTCAACTTCAGTACTTTAAATATTATGATAAAAAGAATGACAGGAAAGGTCTCAGCCTAAAATGTTGACTGCTTATTAATTTCCATAAATGCTGCCTGAACTGCCGATTTCCTCCAACATTTTGTGTGTGTTACTCTGGATGTTCAGCATGTACAACATCGCTTGTGTTTAAGAGAGGGAAAGTGTTCAAAAACACATGTTTATAGTAAAACAAGAAATGAAACAATTTTTGTAGTACAAGAACAAAAAAAATGCACTCAGAGATTACTTTGAGTGGATGGGCAGATTAAAAGTGGAGATGAAATTGAGATGCTTTAGTCAAGAAATAATCTTAAATGGATAATGAGGTCATGGAATCCCCATTTTATTTTTGCCAGAGTGCACCAGTGTAGGAATAGCAGCATTAAAGCAAGAGGCTAAAGAAAGGAAAGAGGAATCTGCTGGCAGATGAAACAACCTCACAGATGTGTCTTGTAAACTGTGTTTAAAGAAATAACTTGTAACTTCACAGTTTGGCTCAGTTTTAAACTGTTCAGTTTGTAAACTTTGGAGGATGCCCCATTTGATCTTCTCATCAGTCAGATCTAGTGTCACATTTGCACAGGTAGTGCTTCAGCTTTCTTGGTCTGGAGCTGGGCTTAGTACTGGCATTAACACCAGCAGGACCTGCAGTGGCAGGGAGGTCTGATACTGCAGTTCCTCATAGCACTCAGTTCCACAGAATGGTGGGACATTAACACCAGCAGGACCTGCAGTGGCAGGGAGGTCTGATACTGCAGTTCCTCATAGCACTCAGTTCCACAGAATGGTGGGACATTAGCAGTGTGTTAGTTACAGCCTGCAGGAAACCATATTCACAAGAGAAAATGTATCACTGGATAAAAAGCTTCTGAACATGTCTGGATGCTGGTGCATCAGGAAGCTAAGGTACCGTGTTGGCAGCAATCGGCAGGAAGTGAACCCACAGCCATAAGCCAAGTAGCTGACTGTGTTATCCCAGTGGCTTAGAAAATTTGCCCAGAAATCAACTTTGTCTCAGAGTTAGTCTGGGGTTATGGTGGAGAGGTTTTAGGATCTCACAGCTGATGGCATGCAAGTGAAGGAGATGGATGAAGGAAGGTGTTCTGCCAAGATAAACATCATCTCAGTTTGGCTTCCAGTGAGATCAGTCAGAATTCTTTGGAGACTGGGTTTGCACTCCAGCTTGTGGGAAATCACTACTTGTATTCATGTGTCAATCAAAGCATCCAGCCCTGATGTGTAAGTAGCATTTGCTAAGTACCAGTGTTTTCACTCCATCTGCAATGTGTGGGCATGCACAGAAAGCTTTCCTTGGAGGAACGTGCAGAGTTCCTGGACAACCGCCACTGATGCCTTGTTCTAGCAAGGTTCCCCACTCTCTGACATCTTTGCACCTCCAAATAAACTTCCCAGCTACTTGCTTTATGAAATAGGAGTTAACTTTAAAACATGATTGATGACATTGGTGAAGCCCGTGAGTGGTGCAGCAAAAAACATATGGCATCTAAATGTGCCAGAGAGCAAGCCATCAGCATGTTGAGAAAGAGCTTTTAGAGCTTTCAGCTTACTCACTTCCCCCATCCTTCCATTATAAAACACCATACAGGCAACAGCCACGTGGGCCTTCTTGCAAACTTTCAGTACGACAATGCCATCTTACCATTCAACACAAGTGATCCATTTTCGAAATCCTAGCTAAAGATCTGAAGCACATGAAAATGGTTCAACATTTAATTTAGATCGAAATTATGGCTGAAACATTCTAACATTTGCAAAACATACACGCCCTCATGCAGCCACAGATCTTTACACTTTTTCTTTGTATCATCTCTGAGTGATCGATTTCCTCAAGCTCCAGCGGAAGGGGAGATGAGCTCTGTGGATCTTTGTTCTACCTGTGGAAATGTTTTTTGTCCAACATCCTGTGAGGTCTGCTCCCTTTTGTGTGCGTGAACAACATTTACTTCTCTCACCAATCAGTGTTGACATTACCCATCTCCCCAATACCAGTCACGCACGCCAATATTCCAGTATCTGTGCACCCTTTCCACTGCAGATGTGGTTAGCCAATTGACTGGAATGCCATCCTTTGTTCCCTACATTCCCCATGTACTCTGTGCCTTCCGGGGCTGAGGATCGGAAAAAGCTTATTGATGAGCATTGAGCAAAATGATACAAACAAAAATGGATGGATGGAAATGTTTATTTGTCAACAAATAACTTTACTTAAAAATAAGTGATAGATAAGGATGTGCAGAAATATATTGACAGAAAGGCTTGTGAGAAGTTAGAGTGAGGTGCTTGAATTGACTGGAGTAATACACACATCAGTGTATATTGTCTTCTCAATGATGTCACGAAGTTACTTTTAACACTGAACACCTGTGCATGGAAGTAGACTCCATTCCAAAATCTAGTCATTTGTTCTTGATGTCCCATAAAGGTTTTTTCCCCCATCTGTCAGTAAGGTGGATTATCATACGCACACTCATCTAATCATCACATCCAGTGACATGTCAGCTCTTGGCTTAAAAACACATGTTCGTGCTCCACTCTCAAAATTAATTTGTAAATAGTGGGCTGTGTTCAAACATTAATTTTAAGCATAGTTCAAAATCCACCTCCACTCAACTCTCATCAGCCTAAATAGGAATTATAATTCCCTGGTGATGTGCTAAACTTTGAAAGACACAATAGGCATTTCAAGATCGCATCTATTATCACAGTCAGTGGAAGATTCACCATAACACCACTACTTTAGTTCTTCAATTTAATACAGATTATGATTGTGGCCTTTCTTTTTTCATGTGGATCACAATCTGGTTAAAATCCCTGCAATGTCTAAGTTACCATTTTAGCCTCAGATTCAATAACTTCTGCCACATCAAACAAATAATTCTACAAACTAACAAAAGGCATTGATGTCTTCCCCTGCATGCAGATATCTAGACTTAATTGAGAAACTGATGATTTTAGTGGCTGACTTGAATCCTTTTTCATCACCCCAATTTCTCTCTTAATCTAGGATTTGCAATTATCCTATTTATATTTGTAACTGCTAGAGATTCTATAAGTACATGCTGACAATTTGTAATTTAAATTTGCTCTTTGTATCCTTCATACCAAGCAGGGTCATTTGAAGGTCTACAGTTGTTTTCAAGTATGTCATCTTCCTATTGACATTACATCACTAGCAATTTTTAATTTACCTAATCTAATACACTTTATCATGACATAGTCATAGTATCTGATCCTAATGTCTTACTTCAATTGGTTAATTATTACAGTGTGGAGTTGTTGTTTTGAAATTCCATATCCTCTGTCCTTTAGTCACTTTGATCCTGAATTAATTATTCTCTTAACCTAAGTGGATTTCTCAATTAAGTTTCAGATTTCAAGAGCTCTTTCTTATTTGTAGCTTATTACACAGACCGTACCAACCTGCCTGGTTGTTTATTTACTAGATATCTGCTTCTTTCAAGAGCCCAGCAGCTCAACTTACTCATTTGTACAGCTGTGTTCAAGTGTCCTATTCAGCTGAACGATATTAGAATTTAAATCAGCTCATGCTTGCAGGTGCAAGGACTGATACTTCCATGTTTGGACCACTCTTGCTCTGAGGTACTTCTGTTACAACGTCTGTGCGCGGCTTGGGATTTACCTAACAGATGGAGAGTAGGCATAGTTGCCAAATACAGAGGATTCTGTTCTCCAGAAACTCATTTCAGCGGCATCTATCAGGGGACAGGTTTGGCAGTGCATTCCAAAGTGGAAATTAATTTTATTTGAATTCCTGTTCATTATTCCATTGCAAGAAATAATTTGACATGAAATATGCATAAACAACCTGTTTGGCTAATTGGTCTTAAATTTTCCAGCATTTTTAACGATTAGCTGGACCTCAGCTTCATTCCATAAAAGTGTTTAGAACCTTTCGATCATTTGTGTATTTGTTCGTAACATTGATATTATTCTAACCTTAATTATCAACTGATAAGCATAATATTTCAAAAATTCACTTATCCAGATTATTAGGCCCTTTAGTTAAAGTTAAAATGTGCCCTCTATGAGACTCTTCACTTCGAAGTGTCTGACCATGCTCAGTCAGGCACAAGTAAAGCACTCAATTTCTGAGGTAGGTGGGCCTACAATATTCTCAGGAAAAAACTCACCACAATCCTGGACAAGGAAACCCCTGCCTCCATCCTTAGTATTCATTTTCTCTTTCACTTATGCAATAGGTTGGCCATGTGTATCAGAACACATCAGGGCATAGTATTAGTTGTGATCCTTCATGTTTAGTTTCACAAGCTGATTATTTGTGTCAGGTTCAAGAAGAGTTGCTGAGCTGGAGGAATTTATTTACATAATTATTTGTAGGACCAGGTTATTTTCTTTCAGCCAACCCACAAGATGCACATCCTTGGAACCATTTCAATGAAGATGGAGGGTGGGAAAATTCAACCACACTTAAAGATGTGTGAAGCCTATGGTGACAATAAAGACCCTCTAATGCTGAATATGACAATAGGCACAGTACTTAATGGTGAAGACCAGTTGTGGACATGGAAGTAAGCCCACTTGCTATGAGGTTTTGTTCACTTTCCCTCTTGGTTTCTCTGATTGCTTATTTCTCCCAAATTAACATAATAGTGACAACTGAAGATAAAAATTAGCTAGGAAGCTCCTGATACAATTTTCAGTCCACTCAAAACATGTAGAGTGCCTCCTTCTTCTGCTTTGGACCAAGAGAGTGTATGATCACTAAACATTGTTGGAAGAGAAGATCCTGCTACTTTTACAATCTTAGGGTTTAAAACCTATGTGTATTGATGGTCCTCCAAGAAGACCACAGCTTTTTCGTAGGATTTGGAAGCTTGCGCTCCTCAGTAACTTGGAGTGCTATGTTGGCTAGAGTCAGGGCATTGTGCTTTGACTCCTGGCAGGGTCACCCATGTCAAACAGGTCAAAGGGTAAAGGGCCAGACTAAGAGTGGTCTACCGGTCCTCCAAGTACGGGGTTTCAGCTCAGGGCTCACAACCCAGACTGGTTTAAATAATTGCTGTGGAAACAGCAACAAAGATTTCTTCTATATCTGTGTGTATTGGTACGGAGAGACAGAAAAGGGGAGAACCTTCATTGCTGCCCTAAACACCAGGTTATAACAGACAAATAAATGAAAAATAGTGCTTGTAAGCTTTCATTTCCCATCTCCATGTTGTTCAGTTATTTTAATCCTTAGTCCTTTCAAAAAACACGAGCAAGGTATTTATTCCCTGCCTTACTAGTGATGTTATTTAATTCTTCCTTTTTTTTCTCTCCCTCTCTCTGGGTACCAGGCATGAATATCAATCTATGGCAGAACAACAAAGATTAATGAATAATCCTCTGATGAATCACCCTCAATAAGTTGTGTCACGTTGACCATGATATACATCGCTGTCATGTTATGCCATAAATTTATCACTAATATTGTTTGGGTTATTGACAAATTATTGTCTTGGCCACCAAGGCAACCAGCATGCTGATATTCAATTTTTAGGCAATTCTTTATCAGTGTTGTGTCCACATAGCTGACTTTGAGAGAATTGGAAATAAATAATGCATGAGTTTAGCTTGAGTGTAAGCTATGCGCTGCAGAGGTGTTGCTTGAATGATGCTCTTGAGGAGGTTATATGTTTGACAGTTTATTAGACTGTAAAGAAATGCAAATTGTAACTTAAGATGCAGGGTGAAATTAAATTTTGACTTTGAGTGAAGTCAATGGAAATAAAAACTCGAAGAGAGGCATAACGACCGGCTTAGAACCAATCTTGGTTCAAGCATCTCTATGTGACAAAGAATAGGAATCACAGTTTTTGCTCTTTCCAGTCAAGCAATTGTGAAGATAAGCTGTGTAAGTGTGCTAACGGAACTGTTCAGTCAATTATTCTGAAAATTATCTGGTAACTTGGAAGTAAGTTTTACTAAATAGGACTCTTGGCACAGAGTTGTACAATATTAAGAAAATTATAATACCCCTCATAATTTTCTATTCATTAAAGAGACAGTCTCTTCATGAGGGGATAAAGGGAAGAATTAATTTGCAGCCATGATGAGATTTTTTTGTTCAAATATATTTGATTTCCTCTAATATTCTACATTGTGCAATGACAGAAAAGAGGAAAAAGGGAAAGGAATTATGTAAGGAAACTGACGAGTATTTTAGTGTAATTTTGCATATCACGGATTTTGCAGGATCACACGTTACAGATGAAAGGGAGGCAGTTTGGCTCCCTTGACTCCATAAGGGTTCCATAGAAGAGCAGTCCAGCTAGACCCAACATGGCCCTTCCACATGCTGTAGTTCTGTAAATTATGTCCTTCCAGCTCCCTTTGAACACCGTGCATCGGCCTCCAGTAGTACACATACCAGTGCATTCTAGACCCTACCCTCTCACTGCGTAAAAAGTTTCCTCTTATATCATTTTTAGATCTTGTTACTCCCCTCTATTCTGTGTCCTTAATGTTTGACTCTACCGCCAAAAGGAAAATTATAATTACACTCTCGATGCCCATCATGTTTTAAATACCCCACAATCTCCTCTGATCTGTGAACAAAGCTGCTTTTCCTTTTTGTCTGCATCAAAAATGTTCCTCAGTTCCAGGAATTATTATAGTAAACCTCTCTTTCTGATGCCCTAAAACCTTCATATCTTTTCTAATATGTCATACCTAAAATGGACTCAATACTCCAGTTGTGCTGGAGACAATGTTTTAATCTGCTCTTGATTTTCCTGAATTATGTTTAATGTATTCATTTTATTTATAGCTGAATATCAAAAATAAGGCAATTTGAAAAGCTGAATAGCATTCTTTGTAGTATAACAACTACTCTTTAGTATGGAGCTTAGAGCTGAGACACAGCATTAAGATACTACAATTCCATTGCTGGAAGGCAGTAATTATAGTGTGACAAATGTATGGAGGAGGCTTCCATTATAAATGAGAATATAGGAATTTATAATAAGAAAAGATGACAGGAAGAATGATAGGTTTCTGAATGATGCGGGGAGACAAACGATTTCTAATATATTATTGATCAATATATTCATGGAGTGTTTTTTCTATCTTGTGTCATTAGTTGAGGTTAAATAAAACTTTCTGCATCACAGCAGTTAGCTTGGCAGATAGTTTCACACACTATTCATGTATTAGGAATCTTTCCCTGAGCTGAATGAGAGTTTATTGATCAGTGATTAGGGAAGTTATTTTCCCTCGTCTGGATGAAGCAGCCTAACAGCCTTCCTGACAAAGAATGGTGTGTGAGGTGTAGGAACATGGGAAATTTAGCAACAGAGGTTAATGTGTCCTGTACACCTTCACAGCAGTAAGTCATGAGCAATTTGTTGGCCAAGTGTGTGGTTTGATGGCAACATTTACTTGCCAGACCTATAGCATGATCTGAACTGCTCTGCCTAAGCAATAAGCTATCCAGCAGACAGGACATGGAGCAGATACCTGTTACCTTTTCCTGTAGTTTCCTTTCATTTATATGCTGACATTTCTCATCCACCAGTCAGTGAGCTCCTGATCAGAGGCACCAGGAAGAAGTTGATCTAGCCTGCATCAAGGTTTTGCTGGTTATTCACCAGCCACCTTCTCTCATGTGGAAGCCTGATTTGAAAATCTGCATGAAAGTTTACCCTAATTTAGATTGATCACCATACTGAAGATTATTACCCAATAGCATTGTTATTTTCTTGCCATTTCTGAGTTGAAATTTATGAAAAAGAGGAATAAATATTAAATATTGGAGACATTTACATCAATAATCTAAACCCAAGTACAACATTATCTGGAAGGTAGGTAAGGTGTTATTCTAAATTCAGCTGTACATCAATTACTATATTATTTTAGTGGGCTTTCTTTGATTTTCAAGATATTTTAATTGGAGTTTTCCTTATAAAAGACTAACACATCTCTGAGATCTTGTGGTCTTCATAAAATCCAGAAAAACTCCTGATTATTAAAGCAACAAATCAGAAGGCACTCAGAACAAAATACATAACAGCAATTAAAGAGCAAAGTGATGGGTGTTAAACTGGAACCTAAAACAAAATCATTAACAATGGGAAATTGTTTCATAAATTGTTAATACTATGAATAAAGAATACTCTTTTTCTCCTGTGTCCTTATCATCCTTCTAAACCATATTTCCATCTTATATATCATAACAATATCATACAATTCTAGATTTATTACAATCATTGGTAATAATTTGCATCTGGAGAATAATGTTTGCATGTAAATGTGTTGCATTTTAATAGATTTGCTGTTACCCAGTCCTTTAATATACAAACTAAATGAGATAATGCCAAAATGATCCTTGGGCCAATATGATGTGAAAGTAACATAGGAGGTATACATTGGGTTTCTGTGTTCTCTGACATAGTATCTTCAGCCTCGGAATGTCTTACCAAGTAATTCTTCCCTACGTATGACTAGGGATTTTTAACTCCTGTGATGATGATGATGATGATGATATATTCTTTTCAGGAGATTTTTGGGGTATCCTTCAATGTTTTCCCCTATTATCCTTATAATTGTGATTGAGTTCAGAATAGAGTGCTTGTTTAGGGAGCCTGGTCTTAGGAAGGTGGACCATATAGTCTGCCTCACTGGGCCAAATGAATGCAATTAAAGGCATAGTGCTGAGGAAGGTGGCCAGAGAGAGAAAACAGAAGTTTGTTTACTTACCTTTCTCCAGAGCTTTGAGGTTCCTGCAAGGAATAGCCCAACTCACTAGAAACATATAGAATAGCAGTAATCACTGCTCTTCAGTAGACAATGGTTTTTGTGTCATATACAATGGCTTTATCTTTAAAAATCATAGGGAGACCAAGGGCTGAGTTGTATACCGAATGTGTTGTGTATTTCATCATCAAGGTCTGAGCTGCATACTGAAGGTGTTGTGTATTTCATCATCAAGGTCTGAGCTGCATACTGAAGGTGTTGTGTATTTCATCATCAAGGTCTGAGCTGCATACTGAAGGTTTGTATTTCATCATCAAGGTCTGAGCTGAATACTGAAGGTGTTGTGTATTTCATCATCAAGGTCTGAGCTGAATACTGAAGGTGTTGTGTATTTCATCATCAAGGTCTGAGCTGAATACTGAAGGTGTTGTGTATTTCATCATCAAGGTCTTAATATTTAATACTTCACCTGTGAATCTGATGGGCCCCAAGCAGTCCTTTCAGGTGAGGCAACGCATCATCTGCAAATCTGTTGGGGTCCTTTTTTATATCCAATGCTCTGATGTGTCCTCCTCTACATTGGTGAAAGCCAACAAAAATTGGAAGACCACTTGGTCAAGCACCTCGGTTCCATCTGTAAAAAGCAGAATTTCCTGGTAGCCAACCATTTTAATTCCTATCCCCATTCCTATTCTGACATGTCAGCCCTTGGCCTTCTCTTCTGGCATGATGAGGCCATTTTCAGGGTGGAGGAGCAACAGCTCATATTCTGTCTAGGTGGTCTCCAAGCAGATGGCATGAACATCAATTTTTCCTTCAGGTAATTTTTCCCTTTCCCTTCTTCTAATCCCCAATCTGACCTCTCACCTCTTCTCCTCACCTCCCTATCACCTCCCTTCGTGCCCTTCCTTTGCCTTTTCCACTTACCACCTTCTCCTCCCACAGCCACCTGGCTTCATCTATCATCTTCTAGCTTGTCCTCCTTCCCAACCCCCACCTTTTTATTCAAACATCTTCAACCTTCCTTTCCAGTCCTGATGAAGAGTCTTGGCCCTAAACTTAGACTGTTTGTTCATTTCCATTGATGCTGCCTGCTGTCCTGTTAAGATGCTCAAGTAGTTTGTGTATGTTTGTCATCAAAGTTTGTTAAAAGTGACAAATGGAAATTAATACAAACTAATACTACTGGGAAGATGCACAAGGAAAGGAATTGTATAATAAATGGGGCCATATTGAGTTTCTGGACAGGCAGAGAGATTTTGGAATGAACTTCTGCTGATGTATAAGAGGATGAGTGCCAATGACCATATGGATAGCCAGAGGCTTTTCTCCAATGGCTAACAGGAGAGGGCATCATTTTAAGGTGCTTGGAAGTAGGTACAGAGAAGCTGTCAGGGTTAAGTTCTTCGTTCTTCCACACAGAGTGGTGGTTGCGTGGAATGCACTGCCAGCGACGGTGGTGGAGAGAGATACAATAGGGTCTTTTAAGGGACTCATAGATAGGAACATGGAGCTTAGAAAAAATAGAGTGTTATGTGCTAGGGAAATTCTAGGCAGTTTCTAGAGTAAGTTACATGGTCAGCACAACATTGTGGACCGAAGGGCCTGTAATGTGCTGTAGATTTCTATATTCTATGCAGAAGGATGTTGACAGTGTAAATGCACTGAAAAGACATATTGTGTGTGCTGCTCCTTCAGGCAGCGGTGGGAACTGAACCTGAGTTGCCTGTACTGTAAATCATTGTGCTGACCACTACACTACTATGCCACCTGCATATGTCAATAATAATAAGCATGAATCTGATTCTGATTTTAATTGAGGATTATAAGGTTATGAGCGCCTAGGATAGCAAGGACTTACTTTCTTTATCAGAGGGACCAAAGACTGGGAGGGAAAGATTTAAAGTAATTGGTGAAAAACTTAAAAAAACTGGGGGGAAAATATCATGCAGTTGGTGTTAAAGGTTTGTAGCCTATTGCATGAAGTTACAGTGGAAGCAGAAATTGTAGAACATAAAACGGTGCAGCACTGATCAGACCACTCATTCCAGATGCTGTACCAATCTCTATGCTACTTTATATAAAATGTCTTCATCCAGTGTATCATCTATATCCTCAATTTCCTTCATATTTACATGTAAAGGCCTCTTAAACTCCACCAAACTACCTGCTTCCACTACGACCCCTTGTAACCTATTCTGTTAAAATACTTAACTCGCTGTCATATTTCAACTTCGCCCACCTCACCACCACCAGCCTCAGAAGAACGTCCTCTGGTGCTTGAAAGTTCTACACTGCAGAAAAAAGATTCTGACTGTCTACCCTATCTCTGCCTCTCATAATTTTAAAAACCTCAATCGGGTCTGCTCTCAGCCTCTGATGCTTTAGGGAGGACAATGCAAATCAATCCAGTCTTTCATTGAATGTGGATCATACCCTCTAATTCAGGCAGCATCCTGGTAAAGCTCGTCTTTGTCCTCTTAACAGTCTCCACATTCTTACTATAATGGGGTGGCTAGGACCTCATACAATCCTCCAAGTGTGGTCTAACTACAGTTTTATATTGCTTCAGCATGGCTTTTCTGTTCTTATACTCAACACACCTAGCAATGAAGGTAAGCATTCCATACACAACCTTTACCACCTTATAGCCTCTTCTAGTGAACTATGGGCCTGAACCCCAAGATTCCTCTGTACCTGAATTAAAGGGCCTACAATTAACTGGATACTTTTTTTTACTTGGCCTCCCAAAGTGCAACATTTCAGACATGCCTGTATTGAACTCCACCTGTCACTCGTTTGCCTATATCTGTAACTGATCGATATCCCTCTGTTTTCTTTGATAGACCTTTGCAATGTCCATAATTCCACCAATCGTAGTGTCATAAGCAAATTTACTAATGAGCCATCAATAGTTTAGTGAAAATTATGGAGGTAATCAAATAACGGAGCTCCTAGCACAGATCTTCATGGACCACTGCTGTTCATGGACCTTCAGCCAGGATAACAGCCTTCCACCCTTCTTCTGGTGTCAATTGGCAACTCAGTTCAGAATACAAATTTGCAATTCACCCTGTATTTTGTGCATCTTTTATTTCTGAATCAACCTACCATGAGAGACCTCATCAACTGTTTTACTTAAGTCCTAGTAGATAAAGTCTACTACTTTACTTCATCAAGCACCTTTGTCATCTCCTCAAAAAACTCAATCAAGTTTGTAAGGCATGATCTCCCCACACAATGCTGACTGTTGCTAAGCAGAATCATGAATCAGAATCAGGTTTATTATCACTGGCATGTGACGTGAAATTTTTTAACTTAGCATCAGCAGTTCAATGCAATACATAATATAGAAGGGAAAAAAACATAATAAAATACTAATAATAAATAAATAAGAAATCAATTATAGTATATGTATAATGAATAGATTAAAAACCATGCAAAAATCAGAAATACTATGCATTAAAAATGTGAGTTAATATCCAAGGTTCAATGTCCATTTAGGAATCGGATGGCAGAGGGGAAGAAGCTGTTCCTGAATCACTGAGTGTGCCTTCAGGCTTCTGTACCTCCTACCTGATGGTAACAGTGAGAAAAGGGCATGTCCTGGGTGCTGGAGGTCCTTAATAATGGACACTGGTTTTCTGAGATTCTGCTCCCTAAAGATGTCCTGGGTACTTTGTAGGCTAGTACCCAAGATGGAGCCGACTAAATTTACAACTCTCTGTAGCTTCTTTTGATCCTGTGCAGTAGCCCCCCACATACCAGACAGTGATGAAGCCTGTCAGAATGTTCTCCACGGTACATCTATAGAAGTTTTTGAGTGTATTTGCTGACGAACCAAATTTCTTCAAACTGCTAATGAAGTATAGCCGCTGTCTTGCCTTCTTTATAACTGCATCGATAAGTTGGGACTAAGTTAGATCCTCAGAGATCTTGACACCAGGAACTTGTAACTGCTCACTCTCTCCACTTCTGATGCAGACAAAACCTTTCCAAATGTGCATAAATCTGATCCCTCAGTATCCTCTCCAATATCATCCCTACCATTGATGTGACACCAATATTATCTGGATTATCCCTATTTCCATTCATGAAAAAAGGAACATCTCTGCAGTCCTCAGGAGCCTCTCATAGCGAGTAAGGAGGTGAAGATCCTTGGCATCGTCTCAGCCCTCTGTTCACTCTCTTCTTTCAGTATTCTGAGATATATACCATCAAGCTTTGGAGACTTATCCAGCTTAAATCCTTACCACATCTGTAATGAACTTGGATGTGTAATTGAAAAGCAGTGACCTGCAGGACTGGAAATTAGGATTAGGCTGAAGTAGGCTTGGGCATGATAAGGCACGCTGGTATAGCAATTACAGTATTACAGTGTCAGTGCCTCAGGTTCAATGGTTTAATGGTTCAATTTAATATTAGAGAATGTATGCAGTATACAACCCGAAATTCTTCCTCTTCACAGACATCCACAAAACAGAACAAAATCTGCAAAGAATGAGTGACGGAAAACATCAGAATCCCAAAGAAGCCCCTCCTTCTCCCATACACAAGCCACAGCAAAAGCATCAAGCCCCCCACTCCATTTGCTTCATGAAAAGTATCGACCCCACACCACCCAGCACGCAAGCAATAGCAAAGGCCTCAAAGACCATGGTCTAGAGTCCGTCAAAGGCTACAGTCTCTCCCAACACTTCAACATCTCAGACAGGCTCTCTCACTAGCACTCCTGCAACAATGAGAGGGGAGGCCATAAAGAACTCCTGCCACTGTCTGTAATAAGTTTGTACGTTTTCCCCGTAACTGTATGGGCTTCCTCTGGGTGCTCCAGTTCCCTCCAACATCAGAACATAGAATAATACAGCACATTACAGGCCCTTCGGCCCACAATGTTGTGCCGACCCTTAAACCCTGCCTCCCATATAACCCCCACCTTAAAATCCTCCATATACCTGTCTAGTAGTCTCTTAAACTTCACTAGTGTATCTGCCTCCACCTCTGACTCAGGCAGTGCATTCCACATGCCAACCATTCTCTGAGTAAAACACCTTCCTCTGATGTCCCCTTGAACTTCCCTCCCCTTACCTTCAAGCCATGTCCTCTTGTATTGAGCAGTGGTGCCCTGGGGAAGATGTGCTGGCTGTTCACTTTGTGTATTCCTCTTAATATCTTGTACACCTCTATCATGTCTCCTCTCATCCTCCTTCTCTCCAAAGAGTAAAGCCCTAGATCCCTTAATCTCTGATCATAATTCATACTCTCTAAACCAGGCAATATCCTGGTAAATCTCCTCTGTACCCTTTCCAATGCTTCCATATCCTTCCTACAGTAAGGCAACAGAACTGGACACAGCACTCCAAGTGTGGCCTAACCAGAATTTTATACATCATTACATCGCGACTCTTAAACTCTATCCCTCGACTTATGAAAGTTAACACCCCATAAGCTTTCTTAACTACCCTATCTACCTGTGAGACAACTTTCAGAGATCTGTGGACATGTACCCCCAGATCCCTCTGCTCCTCCACACTACCAAGTATCCACCATTTACTTTGTACTCTGCCTTGGAGAGTACCAAGTGTACTCCTTCCAAAGTGTACAATCTCACACTTCTCCGGGTTGAACTCCATCTGCCACTTCTCAACCCACTTCTGCATCCTATCAATGTCTCTCTGCAATCTTCGACAATCCTCCACACTATCCACAACACCACCAACCTTTGTGTGATCTTCAAATTTGCCAACCCACACTTCTACCCCCACATCCAGGTCGTTAATAAAAATTGCAAAAAGTAGAGGACCCAGAACAGATCCTTGTGGGACACCACTAGTCACAACCCTCCAATCTGAATGTACTCCCTCCACCACGACCCTCTGCCTTCTACAGGCAAGCCAATTCTGAATCCACCTGACCAAACTTTCCTGGATCTCATGCCTTCTGACTTTCTGAATAAGCCTACCATGTGGAACCTTGTCAAATGCCTTACTAAAATCCATGTAGATCACATCCACTGCACTACCCTCATCTATATGCCTGGTCACTTCCTCAAAGAACTCTATCAGGCTTGTTAGACACGATCTACACTTCACAAAGCCATACTGACTGTCCCTGATCAGACCATGATTCTCTGAATGCCCTGTTACGAAACCCCGTAACTGGGTCACTTACCAGCAAAGATAGAGAGGTCCGTTGAAGTCTGATGGTACTATTTTTAAAAGTATTTATTGATAAAGGGGCACAAAAATAAGATTAATGCAAACATACAGATAATATACGTCGTCAATACAAAATCTAAAAGCGCGGGTATAATAAGTATCAATAAGAAATAGCTCTATCATTGTCTAGGGGATAATGTATTGTCTGATGGAGATATAACAGTCACTGTTAGTTCGTTCAAGCTGCAGCGTTTTGGGTTTAAGAGAGGCAGTTTAAACTTGCCCAGGTCTTTTATGAGGCCAATCCGTTGAGTCAGGGGAGTGGGTTTCCCCGTTGGTAGCTAAAAGCTGTTTTCCGTGGTTCCAACCACCAGTTCCAGCAACGGAACTGAACACACGTGGCCTCCTTCAGATGACTTCCTGCTATTATGTGGTCGCTTAACATTTCTTCTGGTGCGTCTGAGGAGCTGTTCCTACAGACCCTCTTTTATCCTGACTCGCAGGGTCGTAGATGTCAATCAGGTTGGGGGTGATGCAATCTCTCCCTCAACCAGCCCACTTTGCCTGAGGGCGTTCACATAGCATAGTCTCCAATCCACAACTTCGCCTTCCGGAGACAATGGCCATGTCCCGTAGCTTTACATCGCCGGGGAAACGAGACATTCTGCATGTCTCTCTCTCATTTCCTGGGCCCCTTGACTCAACCCAACAATGATCTTGTGATTCTCACAAGGGGGGGGCTACCCCGCACCCTTCGGCCCCTCAGAGCTATGGTACATTCATAACAGCCGATAGAACCTATCTCTAAGAATCATTTCCAACACAGCTTTCCCACCACAGATCACTGGTCTATAATTATCCGGACTATCCTGACTACCTTTTTTGAACAAGGGGAGAACATTCTCCTTCCTCCAATCTTCTGATACCATTCCCATGGACAACGAGGACATAAAGATCCTAGCCAGAGGCTCAGCAATCTCTTCCCTTGCCTCATGGAGCAGCCTGGGGAATTTTCCATCAGGCCCCGGGGACTTATCCATTGTAAATGTATTTTAACAACTCCAACACCTCCTCTCCCTTAATATCAACATGCTCCAGAACATCAACCTCACTCATATTGTCCTCACTATGATAATGCTAAAGGCCAGGGAGCGGTGGTCACTGTCCCCCAGATGCTCACCCACTGAGAGATCTGTGACCTGACCCAGTTTGTTAACTAATACTAGATCTAGTATGGCATTCCCCCAGTCGGCCTGTCAACATACTGTGACAGGAATCCATCCTGGACACACTTAACAAACTCTGCCCCGTCTAAACCACTGGAACTAATCAGGTGCCAATCAATATTAGGGAAGTTAAAGTCACCCATGATAACGACCCTGTTATTTTTACACCTTTCCAAAATCTGCCTCCCAATCTGCACCTTGGTATCCCTGCTACAGATGTATGAGTTAGTAGGTTAATTGGTCACATGGGTGTAATTGGACAGCATGAGTTCATTGGGCCAGAAGGGCCTATTAACAGCCATAGCTCCAAATGTATATAACAGATCATCTTCTGAGAATGGCACCCTACTTTACTTATTTAAAGAGCTGTGGACACTCATTAATTCAAAACTTGCATAGAAAAGATCAATTTTTTTGCAGTTTGTTTAATTAGTTTATGTGGATTAAGCTGAGTAGAAAAATGAGTTGAAAGGTATGCATGATTTTGTCAAATAGCAGACTGATTCTGAAAGAGTGTATGATTTACCCTTGCCTAAATCCCTATGCTCCCTTTGCCATCAATGCCTTATCGCTGAAATGCATAATACTTAGGTGATATAACTTGTCAAGGCTTCTTTGACAACTCTCTGAATGCTGCAGTCTAACTTGGAAGAAGAAAAGCAGCATCGACCTCCAAGTACTGCCATCTCTATCAACGTCCGATACTACCCAGACATGGAGATATGCCCCACTTCCTCGTCGGTCAGCATTCTGGAGCTCCTTAACCAACAGCATTGTGGAGTCAGTTGATCAGAAAGAACCACAGCTATTTAAAAAGACACCTCTCACCAGCTCCAGATCAATTATGTAGGGAAAGTGAATGCTAGTCTTGCCAACAATCTTCATGTATGTAATATATGAATTAAGTCTTTCATTAAATCTACTATTTGGGGACAAATATTTGAGATGTACAAATGAGATTTGCACAGGGAAATAGAAATTCTGTGTGGTTTTCTCAGTGTCTACTATGAATTTGACGTGTTCCTTGGGAAAACTGCATCAGGGCTTCTGTCAGTCTCAGTGAAGCTACAGTGACAGATTTGCCAAATTCTCAGACTGAAATGTCCCATGTCAACAAGGAATCTCTCAATTTATGATAAACATTTCATATCACCAGCAGCCGTTAACTGTGACTTCTGTTCAATGTGATTCCTTTTGCTCTCAAGCAGTTCTCTGCTATTTTTATATGAATATTTTCCGCATTTGTTCATTTTCCCATTTTGTTTTCTATCTCTCTGTTGGATTTTTTGTACAGTGCACTGATGCCCGAGGTATGTCAAATTTAGTTTATTAATGCTTGTGTAAAGATAATTAGGATGTTTCACTATATTTCAACTGCAAAAAATATCTAGGTACTGTGTTTGAGGATTCCAGTGTCCATTTACTACTTATGGGCTTTACTGACAAGGAAAATCTATTCTCACCTGACTTTTGCACACATGTTCTTCTCATTCACAGCCACAATTAACACTTGACGGGTCAAACCCTGTTTATTTTCTATTTTTGAGCGCAGGGATATGGGTTAATTGATTCATTTCACTTCCCATCTGACCAGAGATCAGCTAACCCAACACTGCTAATGAAAACCATGACCTTCAGCTTTATGTGGTTATATGTACACAAGATGTTAATTTAACCTACTAGGCCATTAACTGGGCTTCTTAAATGTTCCTGTTTGTTGATTTGTCTTTCCCTATATGTATTCACATATGGAGTTTCCACTGTACAAGCTACCTCAGTTAACACCTGCGGTGTAGGAAACCAGGGGGAAAGTCAAGTGGAAAATCTTTAACTTTTATAGCAATTTCCGAATCTCAGAATGCTCCAAAGCTCCAAGGAGCAAATGAAATATGTTTGATATACAGCCCCTGCTAATGGAGGAAATGTCCCAGCCAAATTATGCAGAACAGGGTTCCATGAGAGGCTCTCAAACAAATGTCAGATCATGTGATTTTAATGTGTCACAACATGTTTGCTTGGGTGCATTGGGGTGAAATTTGTCAACCAGCTTCTGGCTGGTTAAAGGTTCCTAGCTGAGGCGTAGTGCTGAAGACCATTCAGTTGTCTTTCGTTTTAATCCTAAACTACTTAATAAACAGAAATCATTCAGAAAATTTGATAGGCTACTAACAATTGAATCAAAATTGGTAAATGAGCTCTAAAATTAAAGTGTGATATGTAATTGGTGTTTCTTTCATTTATCATTTTCCTTAATCTTTTGTTTCTCATCCATAAGGTCAATTTTTCATCTATTGACATAATTCATGTGTCTTCGTTTCCCATTTCACATTTACTGGGCAATGAACAGAGTCTGGCCCAGACTGTTAGCAAGCCTGAACTCTACAACAATCCTAGTGGAATTTTCTGCAAATCTTGGCCATAGTCCCAGTTACATCTTTGGATTAGTAGTTGTGAATGGCCAGATAGTGGTTGCAGTAATAGATCTATGTTCAACTCCTGCGGCAGAAACTTCCAACCTTTAATACCAAGATGGAGCTTGGTGGTACCTTTTGTGACTGAACAAAGTCACTGGAGAGACACTGAAAGCTGATGGATATATAAGCAAAGATGTATTTAGCAAAGCAAGGAGGCATATCAACAAGTGTCCATGTCAATATTTACATCAACATTTTTAACATAAATTATCTCGTCTTCTTTATAGCTGTTTGTTGGAGTTGCTTTGCACATTTACATTTCCAGATTTCCTTTCTTGTAAAAGTGAATACTCTTCCAAAGTACCTCTTTGGCTGTGAACTTAAGAAGGAGTGTGAAAGACACAATAAAAATATCCTCTTTCTCACAGATAAATTGAATCAATTTTCACATAAGCTTCCAAGAAATGCCAACATTTGAGTCAGTGATATTGACGCCAGTGTAATGGAATGTAGTTATTCTGCAGCAACACAAATTTGCTGTCAATTGGCCCATTTGGGTCTGTTTGATGAATACTTTCATTGAGCCTGATGTGTTTTTTTGGATCGTTCCATCTCTTAAAAACATCAATCCAAGAAGACTGTTGCCAATTAGCTCCACCCTTCTCTGATTCCTTTTAAATAGTTACATGTTTATAAAATACTTCTGCATCCTCTTTTATGTTCCTTACTAATCTGGGCTCATATACTTTCTTTGTCACTCCTATTATTTTTCCTGTCTCCAATTTGTTTTTTGTTATTTAGCTTGGCCTCTTACTGAATTATGCGCACAGTTCTGTTCTTTTAACATTTCAGTTTAACTTTGATATATCTAATCCAAAGATTCCCTCTTATAGGAATATATCTTGGTTGTATGCAAATTATTCCTTCTTTGAAGCTGCTGCCAAGGACCAAAGCTACAATGAAGAAAAAGAATATTTGTGCTGATTTTAACTTTTTACTGCAATTTTCACATAACAATCCCATGCATCTAACTGCTGGAAGTCATCTGATTCCTGTCAGAATTCATAATAAATAAATCTGACTATTTATAATGGGCCAGAATTTGCTGCCGACAGTGAATTCCTGAGGGCACCAGAGACATGCTTATCAACGAATGCCTATGAATTCCCAAATGCATTTAGGGCGCTGTCCCATTTCTAAACAACAAGGCTCTGTTCTGCAGAAAATCCACACTAGTCACTATGGTAGCCCAAATTAAATTCAGACCAGAAAATAACCATAAAAGGCTTTGCCACGCAGTAAAGCCATGCGCCCTGACATTGCTGACTGCTGGAGTTGATAAGGACTTAGAGTGCTTCTCTAACAGAAGATCTCAGTCATCAACTTCAGGATACGTGAAATTGTGCAGCAAATACAAATTTTCTGATGCTTATAGAACATAGGACATAGAAAATGGTACAGCTGAAAAAGAACCACTTCTGTCCACAATGCTGTGTCAAATTAATTAAAAGAGTAATTAAGTGCCTAATTGAACTAATTCTTTCTGCTACACAATGTTCATCTACTTCCACTCTCTGCACATCCATATATCTATTCAAGAGCCTCTTAAATGCCCCCATCATATTTGCCTCCACTACAAGTCCTGGAAGTGTATTCTGGTCACCCACCGTTCTTTCATTAAAAAATTTGCCCTACACATCTGTTATGAAATTACACCCTTAAATGTGCATCAGGAAAGCTCAATATCACCTCTGCTTTCTGAGGAGGCTCAGAAGAGCTAGACTCTGCATGACTATACTTGCTTCATTCTACAGATGCACAGTAGAGAGCATCCTACAAGCTGCATCACTGCATGGTGCGGAAACTGCTCTGCAGCGGACAGGAAGGCTTTACAATGGGTAGTTAAAACTGCCCAATGCAACGGCCTACCGATCATCAAGGACATAAATACAGAGAGCTGCCAGAAAAGAGCCAGTGACATTGTAAAGGATCCACCCTCCCTGGTCGTGGACTGTTTGTCCTACCTCCATCAGGGATCTGCACCAGGACCACTAGATTTAAGAACAATCGCTTTCCCCAATTAGTAAAGGTGTTCAACTCTTCTGCCAACTAACCCAACCCCTCCACATCCCCAACCGCCACTACATTATCATTTCCTGTCAGTCACCATATATACAGACACTCATGTGCCAAGTGTCACTTTATGGGCATGTAGTGCCCTGATTAAGAATTTTACTGCAAATGCTGTAAGGTATTTCATTTAATAGCTTTCTGTAAAAGCAGAGTGTCCTGCTGGATGAATGTTTTGGTTTCGGCTAAAGATAAGTGGCAATGATATTCAACTTAGGAACATTGTGTCAGCCAATCAGGATAGCAGAATTGGGAGAAGGTAGCGAGAGCTGGGCGGAGAGAAATATGTAATGGACCGTGGTGGGGTTCGCGGTCTTTTTGGTGGGAGCTGCAGAGAGGACAGGAGAGAAGATGGCTGAGAATGCCATGGGAAGAAGTGTCCCTGTTGCACAAAGTGCTTTCTGCAGATGAATGGCTGCAAAGAGGAAGGGCTGAAGCTCCTGAGGGAGGTCCCATTTGTTTGAGCCAAATTTGAAATGTGGTGTGTACTTTCATGCAGCCTGTGGATCCGGTGCACGGGGAAAAAGGATAACTTCAAGATGAGCTCCAACCTGATGTGCACAATAGGACTGGGTTTACTGAAATGGGCCCTTTCTTTTCTTTTCTTTTTCCACTACCTGTTCCATAAAGCTGAAATTTGTAATTATACTTTCTTTAAATTTTTATGTGGTGAATGATCTGTTATTTCGTACCGATTGACAATTGTGTATAGGCAATATTTACGCAGCATTAGCTCAACTCGAGGTTTCTTTAATCAGAACATCATGAAATTCCTATTTGGCTGAACCCCAAATCATACCGACCCCAGACGTACATTGTTTATGAAAGGTGGTCTTTTAACCACTGAGTCCAGTGGCTGTTGGCGGAGCTGACTAACGAGCCAAGTTTGCATCCAAGCACAGTGAGGTGGTTACAGACATACAATCAATCTATGTATATGAGCTATCTTACATATTTATTGTGTTTTATTATTATTATTGTTTTCTTTATCTAGTTGTTTTGGTGCTGCATCGGATCTGGAGTAACAATTGTTTTGTTTTCATTTACACTTGTGTGTTGGAAATGACATTAAATTATCTTAAATCTTGAAAAAACATTTTCCAACCAATTCCTGTCAACTGTTCTATGTAAAACATTTGATCTTTACAGCTGCTGTTGTTTCAGTGCATGAGTCACATGCACATGTTCTATCATTTTCACCTTCTTAGTCCTGTTTTTATTAATTTCAAAAAGTAATTTTATTCCATAAAACATATACAAGAATTTAAAAACACAATGCATGGTCTTTTTTATATTCATTATGACATTAAGCACCACTAGATTCAAGAACAATTACTGCTCCTCAACCATCAGGCTCTGGAACAAAAGAGAATAATTACAGTCATCTATTGAGATGTTCCCATAGCCAGTGATCTCATTTTAAGGACCCTTTATCTTATTATTTCATGCTCTTGTTATTTATTTATATTTGTGCTTGCACAGTTTGTTATCTTCTATGCTCTTTTGCTCGTTCCTTGATCCTGTTTACAGTTACTGTTCTACAGATTTGTTGAGCATGCCCACAGGATAAAGAGTGTCAGGGTTGTATGTGGTGACATGTATGTACTCTGATAATAAATTTTACTTGGAACTTTGAAGTATACATTCACAATGTGGTCAGGTCTATACATTTTTATTCTATGTGTAATATAATTTTGCTATATATCTGTCTCTTAGTGCAATACAAACTGTAAGTTGTAAACACAAGAGGTTCTGTATTTGCTGGAAATCCAGAGTAACACACACCCAAAAAGCTGGAGGAATGCAGAGTCAGGTAGCTTCTATGGAGAGGAATAAAGAGCCAACATTTCAGGCTGGGACCCTTCATCAGGCTCTTTACTTCACATGAAGCTGGTAGGTAGTAATCTACTGGTCCAAAATTTGATGATGTAGCAAATGGATACATCATCAGTTGTAAATTCCAAAAGACTGTAAGTCATGGGAGCAGAGTGAACTCCTTCAGCCGATAGAGCCTGTCCTGCCATTTGATCATACCTGATTTACTTTCCTCTCTTAAACCTATTCTCCTGCCTTCTCCTTGTAATCTTTGACACACTTACTAGTCAAAAAACCTATCAACCTCTACTTTAAATATATCCAATTACTTGGCATTCACAACATCTTGGAAATGAATTCCATAGATTCTCCACTCGCTGGATAAGAATTTCCTCCTCATCTCTGTTCTAAAGGGGACATCTTCTCCATGTCCACTCTATCCTGGTTTTTCAATGTTCAGTTGGTTTCAATGAGAATTCCACCCCCCCCCACCCTCCTTCTAAACTCCAGTGAGTACAGGTCTACAGTTATCAAACACTCTTCATATGTTTACCCTTTAATTCCTGGGATCACTCTCATTACTCTTCAGAACCCTCTCCAATGCCAGCACATCTTTCCACACATATGAAACCCAAAACTTCTCACCATACTTCAGATGTTGTCTGTTTAACATCTTATAAGCCTCAGCATTATATTCTTGCATTTATATTCTAGTCCTCTTAAAATGAGTGTTAACATTGAACTTGCTTTCCTTAATACTGATACAACTTACAAGTTAAGGAATCCTACCTCAGGGCTTCCAAATCCCTTTGCATCTGAGAATTTCTGAAGTTGCTTCCCATTGAAAAAGTACTCTGTGCCTTTATTGCTTCCACCAAGGTGCATGACCATACACTTCCCCAAGCTGTATCCCATCTGCCACTTCCTTGCCTATTCTCCTAATCTGCCCAATTACCTCTGCAGACTTCCTGCTTCCTCAACATTGCCAGCCCTCCACCTGTCTCTGCATCATCCACAAAACTTGGCCACAATGCCATCAATTCGGTAGTCAGGTGTATATTGTAATTGATGTATTTACTTATTTATTATTATTTTTTTCTTCTAGATTATTGAACTGCTACTGCTAAGTTAACATATTTCAATACTCATGCCGGTGATAATAAATCTGATTCTCATTCTGATCAAAGTCATTAACATATAACATTAAAAGAGGCCAACTCTGACCCCTGCAGAACACGACTTGTCACCAACAGCTAATCAGAAAAGGCCCCTTTTGTTCCCATGCTTTGCCACCTGCCAATCAGCCAACCATCTATCCATGCTCATACAGTACCTTTCCTGTAATGCCATGGGGTCCTAACCTGTTTAACAATACCAATGTACAATTTTTAAAGCGTAAGTATTGGTACTTCACTACAGTACAGTTTGGACCTTTTAGCTCTCTCTGTTTCTTTCCCCAGAAACAAATAGAACAGGTTTTTGTTACTTTGTTCATTTATGGAGATATAATGTATTGTCATGGCTATTTGATCCTGCAAGGAGCTGTATCTTAAATTATGATGAGTTCCTTGTTTTGAATTCAGGTTAAACATTTTTTAAATCTTAATTCTCGGAGGTCCTTCATCCTATCTGTCATGGTGACAGAGAGAAACAAAGAGGTACCATTGAGACTAAAGGAAAATTAATATGTTAATGAGATCATTTGGAGTTAATGAGCCAGCTATTGAAACTGTTATCTGAAACATTCTGGGACAACAGGTAATTCATTATCTCATTATAACCAAGATTGCATGCACAATTAAGAGAGTGGGAGTACTTTTGCAACGGATACGCACAGGAAAGACTGGAGAGCACCATCACCTCTATGCAACATTTTGAATTCACTTTCCTCTTTTTTGAAAAGGTTGTTTTTTTATATATATAAACCATGGTGCATGTTTTAACTAAAACAATTCAACCTGCATTTCCAAGGATCGCATGGAAATTGGACCTTTTGTTGCAGTTGTTGTTACACTGGGTCTAAAGACCGGTAGATGAGAAGTGATATTGTCTTGTATACAGAATAGGACTGGTTATTACAAGGCCATTAATGGGAGACCAATATCTGATTTAATTGCACCCCACCCCTCCCCCATCCTTAGATTTAGGCCATGACGACATGCAGGTTGTGGTTCTACTTCTGGGTTCACAGTAAATTCACTTTCATAACAGACCAATCAGAAGCAAGCTTACATCAATGGCTCAACACTTCTCTCAATTGCACTTAATGCCAGGGAAGCAGAACCTGCCTCAAAGGCTAGTGGAGAACTATCCAATTCATGGTAGCTACACTTCAAACCCAAGCTCAACCTGAGTAACTGAGCTGCGAATCAAAGCTCATCCTTGTACGTGTGTTTGTTCAGAAAACAATCTTCAAATTATCAGCTTACTTATTGAAATACATGAGAGGATGGGTTTCGCACTCAACACCCACAAGACAACAATTCTTCTCCATCTTGTCCCCACTATATGCACCACTTTCTTATTGTAAAGGTCTGTGAAGAAACTAAGAAAAATAATAAACACCCATGTCTCAGTAGCCACCTCCTGGTGAAGGAGATTTGATTAAGAAATTTTTCACCATTTTGAGTATACCAGCAGTCTTTGATGAATCTGGAGAAAGATATTTGGAGACCTGCCAAAATAATTAGTGGACAATGACTAGCAGGATTCCCTCCACCCCCTTTTGTCTCTGAGATCTAGGCTACTTCCAGCAGTCACTCAGTCACCGGAAAATCAACACCGACATAAAGAAGACGCACCAACAGCTCTGCTTCATTCAGAGTTTAAGGATGATTCAGTATGTCACCGAAGACTTAAGAATTTCTGTAAATTTACAGTGCAGAGCATTATGACTGTCTGCATGTGGTTTGGAAGCTCCAATGCACAGATCGTAGGTTTGCGGAGGGTTATGGGCTAAATCAGCTCCATCTTAGGTACAACGTTCCCCACCATGGAGGACCTTTTCAAGAGGCAGTGCTTCAAAAAGGAGGCATTCATTACTAAGGACCCTCACCAACCAGGACATGTCCTCTTCTCATTATTACCATCAGGGAGGAATCTATAGATGCACACAGATGATTCAGAACAATTTCTTCCCCTCTACAATCAGATTTCTGAGTGGCCCATGAACACTGCATCATTACTCCTTTTGTTTGCACTATTTATTGATTTTGCAATTTATAGTAATTTTATGTCCTTGCACTATATTTCTGCTGCAAAGCAACAAAGCATATAAGGCAGTCATAAAAAATCTAATTCTGAGCAATTGCAAAATTCTCCTGTAAGGACAAGTGAACCATTGTCAGTGTCATCCTCCAAGTTTAAATTCCCATTCAATATCATCTAATTATATTCAGTCAGCTTCATTCAAATGCTCAACATTAGAGTCCTGAAAGTGACTGTTTCATTCCCTGACACAGAAACAGGTTACCAGGTTGACACAGGAAGATAATCAAGAATGTTCTCAAAGCCACCTAAAAAATTGCAACAGCCCGATTGATTCCTTGGAATCCATGGACCAATAATGTTCAAAGGAAGAGCATCTAAAATAGTATTGAGAGCCTTGCATCAATACATTTAGGACACACAGACGTCCCACGTAAACAGTGAAAGGAGTGTAGCACCTCTTAAACTATTTACCTCCCACCCTGGCAAGAATCTCCTTCTCCATCTTTGGCAAAATCTCTATCAATCACCCCAGAAATCACAGAAACAAAGTAGACTAAGGAGCTGGTGGTGGACCTGAGGAGGGCTAAGGCACCAGTGACCCCTGCTTCCATCCAAGGGCTCAGTGTGGACATGGTGGAGGATTACAAATACCTGGGGATACGAATTGGCAATAAACTGGACTGGTCAAAGAACACTGAGGCTGTCTACAAGAAGGGTCAGAGCCATCTCTATTTCCTGAGGAGACTGAGGTCCTTTAACATCTACTGAACGATGCTGAGGATGTTCTACGAGTCTGTCATGGCCAGTGCTATCATGTTTGCTGTTGTGTGCTGGGGCAGCAGGCTGAGGGTAGTGGACACCAACAGAATCAACAATTCGTAAGGCCAGTGATGTTGTGGGGATGGAACTGGACTCTCTGACGGTGGTGTCTGAAAAGAAGATGCTGTCCAAGTTGCATGCCATCTTGGACAATGTCTCCCATCCACTCCATAATGTACTGGTTAGGCACAGGAGTACATTCAGCCAGAGACTCATTCCACCGAGATGCAACGCTGAGCATCATAGGAAGTCATTCCTGCCTGTGGCCATCAAACTTTACAACTCCTCCCTCAGAGTGTCAGACACCCTGAGCCAATAGGTTGGTCCTGGACTTATTTCCACTTGGAATAATTTACTTGTTATTATTTAATTATTTATGGTTTTATATTGCTATATTTCTACACTATTCTTGGTTGGTGCAACTGTAACAAAACCCAATTTCCCTCAGGATCAATGAAGTATGCCTGTCTGTCTGTCTGAAGCAAGATCTACCCAAGGAAAAGAAAAAGCTGATTAATTGGATAATCTAGTGGCTGAACTTTGAACAAGAAAAAGTCAGATCCACATTACCAATTATCCTCTGCAAAGAACAAAACAAAACAACTAATAGCTTGTGTGCTCAAAGATCTGAAAAGGATAAGAAAATCACTTTAAGATCTTAGGGTGCTCATAATACATGGTCATATATTCAGTGATAAAAGTGGCCTAAAACAGTCTTCTGAGAAAAACCTTAATACACATTTTCATTGTTAATTAAGAAAGATTGAGGTTAAGTTCATGTATGTTGTGAATTACTACCACTGTTACTCTGTACACTTAACAATTTCGTGATTCACATCTAGTGAATTCAAGAGCTCATTATAGTGCCTCCTTAGGTTTAAGGAACCTGTACCATCTGTGACTATTGATAGCTAATATCAGAAAGTGGTAAGTTCATGTCCCATTCTAGGTATCTTATTCAAAAACCTGGGCAGTTCCAGTGAAGTTTTAAGGGATTGCTAAAGTTTTGGAAGAGTTGTCCTTAAGTTAAAGTAAGGTTCTTTATGATCCCTGTCATTTGAACTCTCATGGGAAAGCAGTCCAGTTATTCCTGGTGATATAGCTAGCTTTATGGAAACTGCCATCCCACTACTCTTTGTAAGATTATGCTGTGTATAAATTGACTACAACACTGACTGTTCCTAAAACACATTGCATCAGCAGTAAAGTACTTCTGCATAACCTGAAATTGTGAATGGCACTATGTAAATGTAATCTTCATCTTTCACTTGAAACAGCCAAAGAAATTTACTTGTTCATTCAGTTAATGCCAAATATTGTCATTCCCCTGAATCCACTGTCATCCAACAGAAATTCTTTGTTAGAAACGACACTGACTGATTTTTTCAGATAGACCCTAAAATGCATAGCAATAGAAAATGCTGGAAGCACTCAGCAGATCAGGCTGCATCAGCAGAAAGAAAAAAAGAGTTTAACATTAAATATTTCTATCATCTGATATGTAAACTTTTTTATTTTATTTACCAAAATTTATAGCCCTTATCTTGTACCAGATTATATTTTCTATCTCTTTTACCCTGCCTGGGTGCTCTGTCAATAGTATTTTCTTTCCAAGAGGTCACCTAATCTATTCATCATTATAAATTCCAGTAATCCTTTCATCGCTTGTACTTAGTTGCTGGTCTTTCATGCCTCATAGCTTTTTGTTTGAAAACAATGAAATGATTTTCCAAATAAGATAATGTTTGCAAAAGACCATGCAACTGTAAACTAAAGAAATTATCATAGTGAAATCAAGACTGTTCGAGAGGGAATAATAATAGCATGAACACTCGGAAATCATTAAACTAAAGAGTAATGTTTACTAGCAACTGCTATGGAGTCTCTCTGTGATTAAGCAATTTACTGGCACTATGGGCTCAAATTTCAGACAGCTTCACATAATTTGCAGCCAAAATATTGGACTACTGCCAGCAAACCTGAATACCAACACAATACTATCAGAACAGAACTTAAGAGCGTTATCTTATTTTCATGGTTTCCAGATGCTATAGTGATTTATAATTTATTTGAATTAGTGTCCTGTTGATAATCTGTTTCTTTTTTATTTTCCTGTTATTTTAATAAGATAAATTGTGCTATTGAATTTTTAAAACTAGTTTTCCTTCAGAGTATTAGCTAGGATAAAAAAAAGATCTAAATATTTAAATGAGATAGGTAGAATGGAGAATGCAATCGGGAAAAATGTGGAGATGTAATCAGAAAAGCTGAAAAACAATTTCTTAGAACTTTGTAGCTGATGATAAATGTAAATCTTTATCAGAGTTAGGCAATAAAATGTGATAACAAACAGGTTGTTTCACTCCCTTCCAGAAACTCAACTGGACAGTTCTTGCAGATATTCATGATTGAAATGTTTTCTATGCCAGCAGCATATGGGATAATGACATCCCCGTACAACTTGGTCCACATTGCTGTGGGAATATCCATTATTGAGAGCAATTGGAACAACATGGTCTCACTGACCCATGGTGGGACACTGACTGGAAGTGGTCATCCTTGGGCACCAAACTACGTTCCAGCAGACTCCAGTGAATCCAGAGAATATCACCTTCCCCATTTTCCACCCCCTTTCCAGCTTGCAGCCCAGACACTGGCCTCCACAACCCCCTTCGCACTTCCAACAACAGCAGAGGGATTTCTCTCTGCCTTTTCAACAATGCCAGTCCACTGTGTACCTACCCTCCACCCACATGACCAAGCCTAACCTCCAGCAAAGCTTTCATTTAATGGTTGTGCCAGACAATGCTGTTTTAATGCATCCTAGAATACATACTCATTCCTTCCTCAGTAGCATTGCTTGTATAAAATACTCTTTAGTTTTGAGTTCCAATAGGTTTACTTTAATAGCAGGTCTGCTGAAACTTGTAAATCATGCCTATCTTATTGCTAGCATAATCTCAAGTAGCTACACCTGCCCTTACACTTCCTCCCTCACCACCACTCAGGGCCCCAGATAGTCCTTCCAGGTGAGGTGACACTTCACCTGTGAGTCAGCTGACCTTCATCTCCTTACAGGCAGCCATGAAAAGAAGGACCCCGACAGAACCCATTAAAAACAAAAAAAACCGCCAAATGCCCAGTGTGCAGAGAGAAAAACAAATTGTGCAAACAATAAAGCAAGCAAACTGCATTCAGAAATAAAGTTCACAACACCAGACATCAGTGCAGCCGAGTCACCAGAAGCCTACTCAGAAGGCTTCAGTTCAGCACAGTCGATTACCCTCTCTCCTTCCTTGATGAAGATCTGAGAAATCTACCCCTGCCCCTGAATGGCTTTATGTTGATAATTGTCAAACCCACATATTCCCACGAAGCACACTTGGAATATATTAGCAGATTAAGATTAAATTGTAGTAGCTGCAATTTAAAAAATATTGTAAAAATAATTCAGGTAGTATTTTGTGAAAATGGGATGATGTTTTGGTTAAAATATAGATTTGATTTTAACTGTCCTTTAAAACCTGTGCAGAAGCTAGTTTAAGCAGCAATAGTTAATCCAAATATGTTTATAGAAGATTAAAACACTCCTGAACATGTTGTCCAGGCTGGATTCAAATATCTATCTTAAGGGTGATTTTATATGTATATCATGGGATGGGGTGAGGTGAGGCAAGTGACAATATGTAATCCACAACAGTAAATTGTTGCAAGGTGATTATGGGCAAGGCTTGAGATTTCCTTGTGGGTCCTAGAAGAACAATCCTGCTATTCCAGACACACAAAGCAACCAGGAAAACGTTCAAAAGGTGAAACTTGCTGCCACCTTTCTCCCACTGGGTCCAATTTAAAGCAAGTGTTCCCCAGGTCAGTTGATGCTGTTTGCCATCTCTGTGTTCAAGAGATTAAACTTTGGGAAAGTGTTTCTATTTATAAAGCCCACTTTCTGGTTATGTGCTCTGGCTCTCTAAAGTTGGGAAAAAGATGCATACAAAATGCTGGCATAACTCAGCAGATCAGGCAGCATAAAGATATGAATGACCATTTGATGTTTTGGGCCGAGACCATTCATTTGGACTGGAAAGGAAAGGGGAAGAAGCCAGTATAAGCAAGTGGGGGTGGAGGGGGGAAGGAATACAGGCTTGGTGAAAGGTGAAACCGGGTGGTTGGGAGATGGGGGATGAAGTAAGGTGTTAAAGTGCGATGAAGTAAGATTAAAGTAAGATGAAGTGCGAGGTGTTAAATGGAGAGGGTAAAGGGCTGGAGAAGAAGGAATCTGAGAGCAAAGAAACATGGACCAGGGGAGAAAGGGAAGAGATGATAAACAGTGAGGAGAAGCAAAAAGATAGGAGGGGAGCCAAAGTGGGAAATGGAAGAAGAGGGAGGGAAGGGAGGAAAAATAACCAGAGGTTAAAGAAGTTGATGTTCATGCCATCAGGGTGAAGGATACCTAAATGGAATATGGGGTGTTGCTCCTCCAACCTACCGGAGCAGACTCGATAGGTTGAATGGCCTACTTTTGCTCCTTTGTCTTGTGACCTCGTAATCTTGTGAACCTGAGAGTGGCTTCATCATGGCAGTGGAGGAGACTATCATCTGGGACATGTTGGAACAGAAATGGGGATTGGAATTAAAACGCCTGGCCATTGGGAAATCCTGCTTTTTGCAGATGGAGCTATAGTGCTCTACAAAGTGGTCCCCAACCTACGTCAGGTCTCACCAGTGCAGAGGAGGTTGCGTCAGGAATCCCGAATTCAGTAGACCCCAACAGACTTGCAGATGAAGTGTTACCTCACCAGGAAGGACTAGTTGGAACCCTGATTGCAGGAGAGGGAGGAGGTGAATGGGCAGGTGTAAAATTCTTCCACTTAAAGGGATAACTGCCAGGAGGAACAGTAGTGCAAGGAATAAATGGACAACGGTGGGGGTGATCCTTGTGGAAAGCAGAAAGTGGAGGGAAGGTAAATATTGAGTCCTGTCAAAGGGTCTCAGCCTGAAATGTCAACTGTACTCTTTCCCACAGATGCTGCTTGGCCTGCTGAGTTCCTCCAGCATTTTGTGTGTGTTGCTTCAGTTTCCAGCATCTGCAGGTATTCTCCTGTTTGTGAGTGGAAATATAGTTTGGTGGTAGGGTCCCATGGGGTGGAAGCTAAGGACAAGAGGAGCTCCATCCCTGTTAAGGTGGCATGAAAATGGGATGAGGGCTGATGTCTGAGAAATGGAGGAGATGAAAACTCTGAGGAAGAGTTCGTAGTTGTGACAGCCACCCACTACTCGACCCCCCGGGTGCAGCCCCTAAGGGACCAGAGACCTGTGCCCACTGGAAGTCCCAGATGAGGGACTTGTCCAGGATGTCATGAGTCTGAATCCAATCCATGAGATACTGGACGTTGTCCCACATCCAGCCAGATGCCAGCAAGTGGTGCACAGAATTAATTAGGGATCCATTCACCAAGTGAGGAGGAGGGGGAGGGAAGTCACTGGCTTGAGATGGAAAACATGGGACAATGGGTGAATCTTCATAGATGATTATAGATGGCAGGCTCAGTTGATAGCCTTCTCCACTATGAATGGCTCACATAGCGTGGGACCAGCTTGCAGCTCTACTCTCAAAGGAATATCTCTAGATGTAGCCAAAAGTTTTCCTCTGCTCAAAAGGCCTTACCAGTTGGCGGAGCCGATCAGCCTGCCAGGTATATCGTTTCTGGTTGTGCAGCCCTAGCATATCTCCATGTGCCCCTATTTTTCATTTCAATCTCTTGGTCAGGGAAGAGTGGAGGCTAGAAATCATTTTGTCATTCAAAGGAGGACATGCCAGTGGAGGTTATTGTGGGCAATCTTTGTCCAAACTAGTTGGGAGCTCCAGGTTGTGGGGTTGGAAGAGTCAAGGCAGCATAGGGTTGTCTCCAGCTCCTGGTTCACTTTCTCAGACTGGCTGTTAGATTGGGGGTGAAAACCTGATGAGAGGCTGGCTGTGGCTCCCAAAAGAGAACAGGAAGCTTTCCAAAAATGGGGCATGAGTTGTGATTCTCAGTCAGACACTATACCCTGAAGGAAGCCGTGCAGCCTGAACACATGCTGAACCCTGAGGGCGGCAGTTTCATAACCTGACGTGAGCTTGGGGTGGTTTAGAACATGGGTCCACAATTACCAGGATTGTAGTGTTCCCATGTGATGGAGGTAGGCCAGTGATGAATCCACCGAGAGAGGGGACCGGGGCCGTGAGGCACAGGCAGCAGGCAGAGCAGACCAGCAGGGCTTTGACGTGACTCCTTGTTCTGGCCACAAGTAGCTCAGGCAGAGATGAAGTTATAGACATATTTGGAAATAGACAGCCATCAAAATTGTTTCTTTATAAGTTCGAGGGTCCGTTGAATCCCGGGATGGCCAACTAGATGGGCAGAGTGATCCCACTCCAACGCTCTGGGATGCACAGTGGCAGGGACAAACAGCCGGTTGGGGGACAGGCCCCTCCCTGAGCCTGGATCTGACTGCTGGACAGCCCTCCAGCTGCTCCTGCCAGAGGCAAGCAGGGGAAGAGGGTAGCGCTTCTTCACTGTGATGTTATTTAGGGGCCAATAATCAATGCAGGGTCAGAGCTTACCATCCCTCTTGCTCAAGAAAAAAGAAGCCTGTCCCTGCTGGTGAGGTTGACGGATGGATAAATCCTTCGGCAAATGCCTCTTTGATGTACTCTTCCATGGCCACTATTTCAGAATGAGAGAGGGAAAAGAGCCAGTTCTGGTGAGGACTAGTAACCATATAACCATATAACAATTACAGCATGGAAACAGGCCATCTCAGCCCTCCTAGTCTGTGCCGAACTTTTAATCTCACCTAGTCCCACCTACCCACACTCAGCCCATAACCCTCCACTCCTTTCCTGTCCATATACCTATCCAATTTTACCTTAAATGACACAACTGAACTGGCCTCTACTACTTCTACAGGAAGCTCATTCCACACAGCTATCACTCTCTGAGTAAAGAAATACCCCCTCGTGTTTCCCTTAAACTTCTGCCCCCTAACTCTCAAATCATGTCCTCTCGTTTGAATCTCCCCTACTCTCAATGGAAACAGCCTATTCACGTCAACTCTATCTATCCCTCTCAAAATGTTAAATACCTCGATCAAATCCCCCCTCAACCTTCTACGCTCCAATGAATAGAGACCTAACTTGTTCAACCTTTCTCTGTAACTTAAGTGCTGAAACCCAGGTAACATCCTAGTAAATCGTCTCTGCACTCTCTCTAAGTTATTGATATCTTTCCTATAATTCGGTGACCAGAACTGCACACAATATTCTAAATTTGGCCTTACCAATGCCTTGTACAATTTTAACATTACATTCCAACTTCTGTACTCAATGCTTTGATTTATAAAGGCCAGCGTTCCAAAAGCCTTCTTCACCACCCTATCTACATGAGACTCCACCTTCAGGGAACTATGCACTGTTATTCCTAGATCTCTCTGTTCCTCTGCATTCCTCAATGCCCTACCATTTACCCTGTATGTTCTATTTGGATTATTCCTGCCAAAATGCAGAACCTCACACTTCTCAGCATTAAACTCCATCTGCCAACGTTCAGCCCATTCTTCTAACCGGCATAAATCTCCCTGCAAGCTTTGAAAACCCACCTCATCATCCACAACACCTCCAACCTTAGTACCATCGGCATACTTACTAATCCAATTTACCACCCCATCATCCAGATCATTTATGTATATTACAAACAACATTGGGCCCAAAACAGATCCCTGAGGCACCCCGCTAGTCACCAGCCTCCATCCCGATAAACAATTATCCACCACTACTCTCTGGCATCTCCCATCTAGCCACTGTTGAATCCATTTTATTACTCCAGCATTAATACCTAACGACTGAACCTTCTTAACTAACCTTCCATGTGGAACTTTGTCAAAGGCTTTGCTGAAGTCCATATAGACTACATCCACTACCTTACCCTCGTCAACATTCCTCGTAACTTCTTCAAAAAATTCAATAAGGTTTGTCAAACATGACCTACCACGCACAAATCCATGCTGGCTACTCCTAATCAGATCATGTCTATCCAGATAATTATTAATACTATCTCTAAGAATACTTTCCATTAATTTACCCACCACTGATGTCAAACTGACAGGTCCATAATTGCTAGGCTTACTTCTAGAACCTTTTTAAACAATGGAACCACATGAGCAATACGCCAATCCTCCGGCACAATCCCCGTTTCTAATGACATCTTAAAGATCTCCGTCAGAGCTCCTGCTATTTCTACACAAACTTCCCTCAAGGTCCTGGGGAATATCCTGTCAGGACCCGGAGATTTATCCACTTTTAAATTTCTTAAAAGCGCCAGTACTTCCACCTCTTTAATTGTCATACGTTCCATAACTTCCTTACTTGTTTCCCACACCTTACACAATTCAATATCCTTCTCCTTAGTGAATACCGAAGAGAAGAAATCGTTCAAAATCTCTCCCATCTCCCTTGGCTCCACACATAGCTGACCACTCTGATTCTCTAAGGGGCCAATTTTATCCCTCACTATCCTCTTGCTTTTAATATAACTGTAGAAACCTTTTGGATTTACTTTCACCTTATTTGCCAAACCAACCTCGTATCTTCCTTTAGCTTTTCTAATCTCTTTCTTAAGATTCCTTTTACATTCTTTATATTCCTCGAGCAATTCCTTTACTCCATGCTGCCTATATCTATTGTAGACATGTACCGGGTACCGGGTAAGAGGTCAATGGCACAGTCGTCTGGTGGTATGAGGCAGGGAAGTGGGCTCTTTTGGACTGAAGACTTCAAGACGTTCAGCATATTCAGCTGGAAGACCAGATAGGTCTACACTAGCAGTTGGCACAGGAGGGGATATGTTCACAGGGACTTGAGATGAACCCAGACAGGTAGACATTTGCCAGTCCCTACTCTTGAAACACCTTTAGGGATGTATCAATCCGTGGGTTGTGTAGAGACAGCCAGGGAAGGCCAAGCGCCAGCAGCCGTTCAGATGAATGAACAAGATAGGAGAGGTGTTCCCTGTGATTGCCTTCTAGCACAAGTTGAAGGGGTATTGTGGAAAGGTGATACTTGCCAGTGCCCAGAGGCCAACCACTCAGAATCTCAACATCAGTCTTCTCTCTCATATGTTGAGTGGGAACTTCCCATCTTTGAGTCAGAGAGATATCCATGAGGTTCCCACCTACCCCCGGAGTTCAATGTCAAAAGTTCGTGGTTTAAAATCCTCCAGTAGGGAAGCTGGGAGGATTATTCAATTAGGGGAAGATGCTTGCAGAGGGAATTGACCCATCAGAATTCCCCTTTTTGCTGATGGGTATTCTCTTCTACTGGGTGCTTGGGACATGATGCCCAGAAGTATCCTGGAGAGCCACAGAAGAGGCAGCAGCCTGTTCTCCTGCACTGATCTTGCTCCTTCTGAGATAGGTGCTGGCCCCCCAACCTGCATAAGCTCCTCCACGGATTGTGTGCTGGGGGACGAGCAAGAGGGTGAAGACAGACGATCATCCAGGCTGTCCTTTCATTATTTCTGCCACCCAGCCTCTATTGACTTTAACTTCCACTGAAAAGACTGAAACAAAAAGAAGGGTGTTAAATACAATCACAAAGAAACCCTACTTGGCTGGAATGTGCATACTTACAAATGTGACTCCAACCCCTTGTCAGCTGCCTGCCTGAGATGGTGTCCAGTAGCGTCTGTGGTTGGCCTTTGTGAAATGGCAAACCGACTAGCACAGCTGAACAAAAAATGAAGATTACAACAGAGCCTTTCCAAGATGACTTTCTCCAAAGAGTTTCAAATTTTAATAACTTTTATGAAATAAATATGATCCTGCATTTTGAATCTCGATAATGTAGCTTGAGGAACAATGCATTTTCTTCCAAATATCAATGTAACAGCTCCCAGGACTTCATACTGAATCTCAGCGCAGAGTTAATGAATTAATAACTTCATGTAGCCACCCCTTTTTTGTTTCTCTTACAACTGTTGCTGAATATTTCAATTTGTTCCTTTGTTTCTTCTTTATATTCTCCAACTGACAGTGCTAAAAGCAATTGTTTCCTGGTCGACTGGAGTCTGCATCATCACACAAACATTTCTCCTCTTGTCTTTGTCCCTTCTGCCCTCTCTGCAATTTAATGGACACCTGTTATCTCAATCTTCCTGTTCTGATGAAAGGCAATTAACCTGAAAATTAAACTCTCTTTCTCTCCATAAATAGTACCTGACCTGCTCAGTGCTTCAAGCATTTTCTCTTTTAAGATTTCCAATATTTGCAATGTTTTGCTTCAACTGCAGTTCCAATTGTTTAAAGAAATGTCACATAACAATTGCAGACGTGAAATATAATTTTGTATTGGAATCATCAACTCAGGTATCCAAGTTTGCAGTGATTGAAGTTGACAAGCCATCTGGGAGATGTTATACTGGAATGTTGCTAAAGGGTCGTTAATCTGAAGAAAGTATTCCACTAATGGTTGTCCTGTAGATACTAAATACCAGCCAACAGAGAAGAACCCTTCAAGGGCAGATTCTCTTGATTGTGAGTTCCTGCTTTATTGGTATCTTCATTCTACCAATTTATTTCTCACCTTTTCTACGTGACAAGCTAGAGAATGACACTATGCAAGAAACATGCATGTTTTACTTTGTGGGAAAATAGAATATCCCTCCCATTTACTATCACTATGAAACCATACTTCAGAACCTCGTTTGTGTTCCTAATGGCCTAAAACCCCCATTTCCTGTCACTAACCACTCAGGCTGTGCCTTACATTTCAGTGGAGAAAATCCAAAATTCACCGCCCTATCCCTCTGAATTCACCCTCCCCATTGCTGACCCCATAGTAGCACTAACCTTTTCTAACACCTAATGACCTTGAGACTGATCTGTAGATCAAGTAACAACCAGGGCACTTGATGTCACATCCTGTGACTTCACTCACTCTTCCATCAATGTACCAACTCATACTGCCAAAGAACTGGTCTAATATCCTGCAGTTAAAGTCTCTGATTACCAGAAATTTAAAATAAAAAAAATCGAAAATTATTTCAGTGCATGAAAAAGTTAGAATTATATAACAAAACTCAATGAGCTAAAACATATTTAGAGAATAAACAAATATAAAAGTAATTCTTAACTAAAGCCCATGTTGCTAACGAAGACCAATGACTTTCAAAATGAAAGGATTGTGCGAGATGTGACTGTAGCTGCTGTAACATTAAGGCACCAGGTGCACAGTGTATCCAGCCCCTTGGCTCCAAGAAAGTTACTGAACAGCCTGACGCACACTAATGACTGCAGAATAGAGACTGTCAGATGTGTGAACATCTGATCTCTGGCCTGTTCAGAACGTCAAATGCTACGCAACTCAGGTGGGTAAGTTTAGAAGTCTTTGCTGTAAGCAAGATTCACCCCAGTGTAAAATTCCCTGAATTTAAAATGCAAGGTAAGGCAGTGAGACCTTAAAGACAACTTGATATTTCCCTGCTTTTTTTTTAATAAATGGGAGATGCTTCAAGTTTCTCAAACATCCTAATGCCTTCATTCTCAAATGTCTATTCCACCTTAGCTATGAGAATCACAGCAACAAAGACAAGCCTATTAAAATCAATGAATTTTAAGTGCCTGACAAAAAGTTTTCAAAGTAAAAATAATTCCTGAAATATGCACCACATCCGACACATGACTAAAAGGTTAAAGTAGTAAAGGCATTTACATGGAGTGCTATATAAACAGATCTGCTCAAGACCCATCTACACCTTCTTTATCTACATGTAAATCAAATCCAAATCAATTCTGTATGAGGGGAAGACTGATGGGAATGCAGATAGCTGCTGGTATGAATCTCAATCGCAAGTGTGGACCTGTAAAAGGGTAAGTGTGGGTTAGGATTCTTCCTGCAGAGCTGAAACTTGAGCAAAGTTAAACCTTTGACAATTAATGATGTTGGACCAGCACTAAGGTGCAGATTTTCATTTTGTAAATTTTGTTCATTCTTGTTTTTACTGCCTTGCTTCCAAAGTCATTATCCAGTCATTAAAAAAAAACACCAATAGTTCATGTCAACATTTTAAAATATCATCTCCTACATTTTTTTAAGTTGTTAACATTTGTTTTGATGTGATATGGTGACATTTACTACATTAGATAGAAATCTAGTAAAAAATGAAGAGATACATTCATATTACTGAGTTAGCTTGGTACATGTCTAATGTTGCTTAGGGTGCAGTTAAATACAATGCATACTTTTGTTCAATAGCATTAACAACGAAACGTTAATAGGTTGATGTTCCTCCGTGAATCTCATGGTTGTTTTTTATGTGCCATCAATCCACCCCATGCATAATACTAAATGCCATTTTCATAAAGGGCTCGGGCTCTATGAATATTTGTTTCAAGTGCTGTCAGTCATCTATACTTGAGCTGCTATTACAAGGATTGATTGATTCCCTGGAGGTTCATCTCCTACATCTTTAAACAATCCACAATGATATTTTGTTTGAGGGCTAGTGCTGAGCTCATGGTTCTGGAGATCTGCTGCAAAAGTTAAAGACATTTCTCCTGCTGCCAGAATGAATTGTGGAGGGCAAGCACTTTCCATTACTTTTCCTTCCTCCCCAGGCTATACTCAAGTTTTTTTTTATTGATTGTATTTAAACTGGCACAACAGCAGAACTGATGGGCAAACAAAATGTATGGTGACAATCTTAGCTGGGAACCAGTCTCTACCCTGACAGTACTTGTGTGACCTCATGCAGTCAATTTTAATGGACATTCCAGCCGTACTTCTATTTGTTTATTTTGTATTTTTTGAAAAAAGGCAGGGGGGGTTGGTAATGCAACTTCCACACTGTATTAATCTACAGAAAATGACATGAGTAATTCATCCTTCTACTACTCTGGGATGAAAGCTAAGAAAATGTTATCTTTAACAAAATGGCAGCTCATGATATTGGGCAGGCCTGTGCTTTCTATCATAATGAGCTCTCAAGTTTAAAGGGCTCTACTATTTCATTGTTGTCTTTCATCAAAATACTTTACATAAAATCTATTTAACCTTCATCACCTTCATCAAATCGGATGAAGAGCTTTCTAGCTGGCTGCATCACCATCTGGTATGGGGGGTGGGTGCTACTGCACAGGACCAAAATAAGCTGCATAAAGTTGGTACTTAGTCAGCTCCACCATGGGCACTAGCTCTGTGATATCCAGGATATCTTCAAGGAGGATGCCTCAGAAAGGTAGCATCCATCATTAAGGACCACCACCACCCAGGTCATGCCTTGTTCTTATTACGACCATTAGGAACAAGGTATAGAAGTGTGAAGGCACACACTCAAGGATTCAGGAGGAGTTTCTTCCCCTCTGCCTTCCGATTTCTGAATAGACGTAGAACCTATGGACATTACCTCACTACGTTTTAATTTCTGTTTTTCCACTACTTATTTAATTTAACTATTTTTTACCATTTACTGTATACTTACCGTAATTCATGTTTTTTATTCTTATGTAGTGCATTGTTCTGCTGTTGTAATGACAAGTTTCACGACATACGCCAGTGATATCAAACCTGATTCTGAAAACAGTGCTATTTTTCCAGTAAGCACGATTACCAGAAAAATATCTTTAACTTTGGCAGTGGATCTCCAGCCTTCAAACTAAATGGCATGGAGAAAGGATTTCTTTACATGCAATGTGTAGCATTGCATACTTAGAGAGAACTTGAAAACATACAAATGACAAAGCAATGAATAAGTTAATGATCTTTTTTAGATAACATCTACATCTCTATTTGGCATCTTTTAAATGCTTTGAAGGATTGTTGTTTATAATTTTTGTAACAAATTAAAGAATTATCACAAACCTGTAAAGTGTTTTGTGATGAGCAACAGTTGTAATATTCAACAATTAACATGTGTTAGCTTTTTTGATGCTAAAAGTGAATAAGAATAATATTGTAAGGAAAGCACTACTTGTTACACCCACACTACATTTGAATATTTAATCACTGAGATGAGAATGAGAAGGAAATATCAGAATCTGTCAATTTTCTCTTGAAGCTACATTAGAGAAAAAGAATGCCTTGGCATCTTTGACTTTTTATATAATGTTATCAATAAAACAGATGAAACATTCTTTATCACAAGGAGAGCTAATATAATGGCTGCAGCATCAGCTAATGAAATGCGAATCATTTAATAAAAGCTACTTTTGTTGCAATTACCAATACTTATATTTTAAAACAAATTTAAACCCATTTATTAAGATAAGTGAGATTGGTAGGTTGTTGCCTAGAAATTGGATTTTACCCTCTATTCAGGCACTAAACACATTCAGCATTAAGATACAAAAGCTTGTGGTTATAAAGAAATGAATGGAAAATATCTACACTTTGTCAGCTTGCACAAAGGATTGTGTAGTGCACCAGGGACTTGCAGCTTCCACATTGTTGCCCCTGAAAAGAGCTCCCAGACCTTAAAAGCATTCTCCCTACAGCAGACACAGAACAGTGGCATAAAGAGCTGCCTCAGAGGTTTGGGAAATTGAACAGTGGTGCACAGAAATGCACCACCTCCGCCCAACCCTGGCATGTAGGACTGCGCCAACCACTCTTATGGTATCTGGCTCCACAATGCTAAGGGTTGATTAGGGTGCAGAGTTCACAGCAGGCAACTCCAATACAACTTGTATGAAAGAGATGTGGATTCCATTGCCTGAAATTGAGGCTGGCATAAGCTATGTGCAACTCACCAATGATCTCAGAGCAACGAGCTCCTCTGTTCCTGTGAGTGTTCAGCTCATGTTACTCTTGTACCCAAAATATCGGTTTATTCTGGCAAAGAAGGAAATATCCATGGATCAAATTGTGATGTCATTAGATACATGGCTGACAATATTAAAATGTCAGAGACATAATATACAGTCAGGTAGAGGGGCAAAATGAGAGAACTGAAGTAGGTGCATCTGAGCTAGTTTCTACAGTGATGAGAAAACACAAAGTACACTGCAGATCCTGTGGTCAAATCAACACGTACAAACAAGCTGGATGAACTCAGCAGGTCGGGCAGCATCTGTTGAAACGAGCAGTCAACGTTTTGGACTGAGACCCTTCGTCAGGACTGAAGAAGGAGGGGGCAGGGGCCCTATAAAGAAGGTGGGGGGAGGGTGGAAGGTGCCAGGTGAAAAACCAATCAGAGGAAAGATCCAGGTGTGGGGGAGGGAAAGCAGGGAGGGGATAGGCAGGAGAGGTGAAGAAGGAATGTAAGGGGAAAGCACTGTGGGTAGTAGAAGAAGGCAGAATCATGAGAGAGGTGATAGGCAGCTGGAAGAGGAGGCAGAGTGAAAGAGGGATGGGGGAAGGGAGAGGGAGGGAATTACTGGAAGTTGGAGAATTCGATGTTCATACCAAGGGGAATACCATACATGGCCTCCTCTACTGCCAGGATGAGGCTAAACTCAGGTTGGAGGAGCAACATCTCAAATACCGTCTGGGTAGACTCCAGCCCCTTGGTATGAACATTGAATTCTCCAGCTTCCGGGAATTCCCTCCCTCTCCCTTCCCCCATCCCACTTTCACTCTGCCTCCTCTTCCAGCTGCCTATCACCTCTCTCATGATTCTGCCTTCTTCTACTACCCACAGTGCTTTCCCCTTACATTCCTTCTTCACCTCTCCTGCCTACCCCCTCCCTGCTTCCCCTCCCCCACCCCTTGATCTTTCCCCTTATTGGTTTTTCACCTGGCACCTTCCACCTTCCCCCCACCTTCTTGATAGGGCCCCTGCACCCTCCTTCTTCAGTCCCGATGAAGGGTCTCGAACCGAAACGTTGCCTGCTCGTTTCAACAGATGCTGCCCAACCTGCTGAGTTCATCCAGCTTGTTTGTAAGTGTTGATTCTACAGTGATGATTTCCTCGCTGGTAGATTCCAGTTAGTATGGATCGGCATCAACATTTCTTCCACAGTTATCATTCATACAGGTCACCACGGGGCTAAGTGCTTAGCCCCCAGCTCCACTAAATTTATGCTTATGACTGTGTGCACCAGCACAGCTCCAGTGTCAAATTTGGATTTGCTGATGACGCCACAGTTGTTGGCTGAATCAAAGGTGGTGATGAATTGGCATGTAAAAGGGAGATTGAAAATCTGGTTGAATGGTGCATCCGCAACAATCTCTCACTCAACATCAGCAAAACTAAAGAGCTGATTATTGCTGACAAGAGGAAGAAATTGGAGGTCCATGAGCCAGTACTCATTACGAATTGGAGGTGGAGACTGTTATGTTTTCATAACTTCAAAACCTTAAACTGATTGAAAGAAGAACATGGGATAGCGGATAAATACATCTATTTCATTATAACTTTTAGTCAGGCGTGCACAGACAGCATGTTGGCATGATGAAGTATGCCATTCATATACTGATATATATAACCTATAACTAATTATTTAACCAAAAAATGCTTATTCAAACAATATACTTACAACATTACTGAAATATTAATTACACAACACTCCTCCCTACCTAGCAATGAACTCCAACTCCAACTCAATATAGAGAGCATCTCAATTAACATACATATACATAGAGTATACTATATAATACAACAACTACATACATAGACGTCGAAAACATATTTAAATTGTTTCATTCAGGCCTAAAGATTTAATCACTGTGGAGAACTTCTTACTTTCATGGGATAAAGTTTTTCCTGATGGAGTGGAGTCACTCTGCTTGGCAAGTGAGACTTGTGGCTGTGAATTAATCACAAGTTCTAAGGCCTCCTCTGCGGAGGTTGTAGGAGTTGACTCTGGGTCTGACACCACTGGACACCTTTCCTCTGGATGTGTTGGCCTCCCGAACATTGCATGGCAAGCTGATGATCTATCCCAAGCCACCACACAAAACTTCAAGCCAATGTTTTCATTTTGACCATGCCTAGATGACCTGCACATAGCTCCTCCAACACTTTAGTTCTCAACTCTCAGTAGCCATAGAAGGCAACTCCTGGCAAGGCTAAGTTCATCCTGTGCTGTTAAAAATGGGGAACTAGATTGTTTGCTGCACATTCCAGCCACTTGGGGTGTGCAAGTGCACCTGAGACTGTGTGGGGTCTTTTCCAGTTTCTCTTTGGATCAGTGCCATAATAGGGAGATTATTGATTTGCATTAGAGAGAATATCTCAAGAGGAGTGCCCTGATTTGCAAATTTTTCAGGTATTTCCACTTCCAAGTTGAAATGGGACAATCCAGCAGCATTTCCATGATTAGCTGTCCTCTTGAGTTCACTCTTGTAATTGTGTCCTCCAAGAAGTAGAACCCATGTCTGCATTCGTGCTGCTGCTGTTGGATCGAAAATGGAGGCTAGTGGCTGATGATCAGTTAGAGGGTAAACTTCCTCCCATGCAAGTACCAATTGAAATGCTTTACACCCCAAACCAGACTCAAGGCCCAGTGGCAATCTGTGTGTAATCTTTCTCTGCAGAGTAAGGGAATGCGATGCAAAGGCTAAGGGATGTTTATTTCCATCACTCACAACATGTGACATGACTGCACCTACACCATAAGTCAAGGATCTCAGGCAGGTTTCAATGGCTGATCTGAATGATCATGTGTCTGAGGTCACCATTTCCTTCACCTTTTTGAACGCCACCCCACACTGCTTTGTCCATTGCCATTTCTTCCCAATCTGTAGTATTGAGTTCAAGGGGCAAAGCACAGCAGCCAGATTTGGCAGTAATCTGTTATAGAAATTGATAAATCCTAAAAAGGGCTGTAACTTTGACACATTCTTTGGTCTTGGAGTATCCAACACAGTTTGAATTTTCCAGCACACTTATGTAATAATGCTTATACATCAATGGTGTGGCCACAGTAAGTGATACTTGGTTTTAAGAATTCAGATTTGTTGCATCATACTCTAAGCCCATAACCTTGTAATTTTTTTAACACTGTCTTGATATTTTGCATATGTTCCTTGCCCTCCTTACCAGGAACAGTGATGTCATCCAGGTAACACGGAGTGCCTGGGCAGTCTTGCAGCACCTAGTCCATAGAGTTCAGATATAGATGTTACTCTAAAACTAAGCCTATTAAAGCAATAAATCCCTTTGTGAATGTTTACAGCGAGAAATACTTTGGACTCTTCTTCTATCTCCATCTGGAGCTAGGCCTCAGCTAAGTCCAATTTGCTGAAGTGTTTTCCTCCAAAATGTTTGCAAAGATATCCTCTATCCTGAGCAGACAGTATTGATCTACTTTCAGTATTGGGTTGATGGTGACTTTACAATCACTACAGATATAGACAGACACATCCTTCTTCGTTACTGGGACTACCGGCATTGTCCATGAACTCCATTCAACCTTGGAAAGAATTTCTTCAGCCTCTATGCATTCTAGCTCACTGACTACTTTATCACAGATGGTTTTAAGGAACTGGATGGGCTTTGTAAAACTTGGGTGTGGCAATTTCATTTAACACTATTTTACCTTTGTTATGTTTGAGTTTTCCAAAGCAATTCTTGAATATGTTTGGCCCTCATCCAGTACCTTTTGATTTCAGTTGACTCTATTGCAAGGGATGTGGCATGCAAATGGTGGATGGTACAGTCAAGTTATAGTTGTCTCAACTAATCATGGCCCCACATAGCTGACACTCCTGTTTATACCACATACAAGCCCAATGTGGCTTGTTAGTTGTTGTATTTCTTACAAGTGTCATTCCCACAGGAGTTCTATTCTCCATAAAAGTTCTTAGTTGGAAATCTGTAGACTTAAGTTTAGTATCTTGGAAATGTCGCTGAAACTCATTTTGTGGAATGATTGAAACAGCCGAGCCAGTGTCCAATTCCATCTTAATTAATTTTCTGTTTGTTTCTGGTCTAAGCATATGGCCTGTTTATTGTTACTTTTCAGATTGCAAATCACAGGCTACCCAGTCCTGTGTCATTCTCATCATTATCAGCTTTTTCATAGTCTGGTTTTTGAAACTGCAACGTGAGTTTTTATATTTTTTCCTTCCCTGTGCAGTCCATTTATTTTTGTCTGCCCAATATGCTCTTTGTATGTGTCCTATTTTGTTGCACTTTCTGTAAGTTTTGATTATAAACCTATATTGGTCTGGTGCATGTGAGCCCCTGCCACAACAGTAATGTAATCTGTTCTGCCAGGCTGGTTTCTGTTTAGACTTTGCAATTTTGTTCATGCTCACTTTTGTTTCTGTCTGCTGTTTCCTTTGATACAGCAATTTCAACAGCTCTTTTAAATGTGAGTTATGCTTCAGCTAGGATTTTTTTTAATGCTTTCTTGTAAGATTCCAGAAACTAAATGATCTCTCCGGACATCAGTAAACCCATCACTGAACTGACAATGCTCAAGCAATTTCTTCAGTTCAGCCACCTAAGTGGAAATGTACTCCCCTTCGTTTTGATTTTGCTTCTGAAACCTAAAACATTCTGCAATCAACAATTCATGATATTAGCAAAGTTCATTTCAGCTGATTTGGTTGAAGCAGTCAACTTCTAAAAAACTGTATGCCTTTACACCCAATCCTCTTAATAAAACTGGCACTTGCTTTTCATTGGCCATTTCTCTTGCCTCAGAAAACCGTTCAATTCGGTCAGTACTCAAAATCCAGTTATCTCTTGTGCAAGAGATAAGCACATCTATCTTTCCAATGTCGCCAGCCATTTTGGCTTTTTTAAAATCAATGATTATTATCACCCAGTACGTATTGTTTATGAACCCATGGATTTCATTCATTTTCTGACTTGTTTTTTAATTCAATCATCTTTTCCATTAGAGGAGAAAAAGAAGCATTCTGCACTTTTTTAAACTCAAACATCTCGCTACACTTCAAAAAAAATTTAACAGCTCACTGCACTTCAACGGGTAGGTAATTGTCTTGGGTTCACTTAAAAGTTCCTTGTTACCACTGATATGTTTTTTATAACTCCAAAACTTAAAACAAATTGAAAGAAAAACACGGGACCAAGGATGAACGTGTCTTCTTTGGTTTTACTTTTAGTGAGCCACATGCATATGATGTGGTGGCATGATGGCGTATGCTATTCACGAACGTTTACATATAACCATTAGTGAATTATTTAAACACACAAAGAATGCTTATTCAAACAATATATTTACTCAAATATTACTGAAACAACTTTAAATTTCTGGGGGTTATCATGTCAGAAAAGCTGTTCTGGGACCAGCACATAAATGCCATTTCAGAGAAAGCACAACAGTACCTCCACTTTCTTAGAAGTTTGCACAGATGCAGCATGTCATCTATAACTCTGACAAACTTCTATAGATGTACAGTGGATAATATCTCAACTCGTTGCATTACAGCCGGGTATGGAAACACAATGCCCGTGAACAGAAAAGCCTACAAAAAGTAATGGATACTACTCAGTACATCACAGGAAAAGCCCTCCCCACCATTGAGCACATCTACAAGGAGCACAGCCATAAGAGAGTAGCATCTATCATCAAAGACCCCAGTATCCAGGCCATGCACTCTTCTGGCAGCTGCCACTGAAATGGAAGTACAAGAGCGTGAGGTTCCACACCTCCTGGTTCAGGAACAGTTATTAACCTTCAACTATTAAGCTCTTGAACCAGTGTGGACATCCTCACACACCACAACACTCAACTGATCGTTAAGCACAACTGATAGACCTACTTTTAATGACTCTTTGATCCCTGTTTTCAGTATTATTTATGTACTTATTTGTTTATTGTTAGCATTGCACATTTCTTTTTATAGTTGCACAGTTTTTCCGTTTTTGTGTATAGTGTTTCACTGATTCTATTATACTTCTTTGTTCTACTATGAATGCCTGCAAGAAAATGAGTCTCAGGATTGTATTTGGTGAAAGGGTCTTCGATCCAAAAGATTAACTCATAAATGTTGATTATTCAGCATTTCCAGCATTTTCTGTTTCTAATGCAGATTTTTGGCACTTGTAATTTTTTTGACTTACACTATTTGCAGTTTACTTAAGTAAATGTGGTGCTAAATGGGTCCAGTTTCTGTATTTTGTGCCTATTTTTGAATCCAGACTTTGCAAACTAATTTCTAAATTACAGACAATAATGCTTGTGTGGCTTTCTTGGAGTATTGTTTTTCATCATATGTTATTAATACCCTTTAACCTGACAGTGCAAGCTTACAATATAAATGATTCTTCTTAATTTAAAAATATGACTCTCATTGTTTTAAATATTTGGAAGCCACATTTTTCATCAATGTGATTCATAACTTACATTACAGATAGCTTAATTTAAGCCAGGCTAAAGGTTGAAAATGTTAAAAGGTACAAATACCACCCAAAGGGCATGAGTGGGAGAAAGATATTTAAATACAGCAGATCTCAAAAGATGATTAAAGATTCAATACCTGACCTTAAAGGTACTTCCCCTTTGACATCCACAGAACATTGGCATAAAAGGCTGCCTTAACTCAATACCAGAGAATTGGACCACTCACAAGAATAAACTGCTATATTCAAAAGAGATTGATTTTTAAAATTATTGATCGTTTCATTTCTGCAATTTCTTACAAGTGAGGCTGTTTTTGTAATTTGAACGCATGGGCCTATCACGATCTGAGAGTCATTACTCACCTCAGTGTGAACTTATAGAATACTTGAGGAGGAGTATGCTTAAGGGGCCAAATTCCAGCTAGTTATTCATTTTGGAGATCATAGATAAAGTGAGTTCAGTATTCAGTTGTTAGACACCTAACGTTTCAACACTTGCTTCATATATTTTCCCAGATCAGAACAAATTCCAGTTTTAAAACTGAGACACCTTGGGTTCACTCTCAGTATTGCTTTCTGGCATTCTCACATTGATCCCTACAGTTTTAACAAAGCTATTCAATCAACACAATTGGACAAATACTTTGGATGGATGAACATTAAATGAAATATGATTATGTTGCAACACGCACACACACAATGCTGCAAGAACGCTGATGATGTTTCAGGCCGAGATCTTTCAAGAGGACTGGAGAAAAAAAGATGATGTTGTTGCTTGGATTTCCAGCATCTGCAGATTTTCTCTTGTTTATGATCATGTTGCTCTGTTTATTTCAGTGCTCCAGAATGAAACATGATGACAAGTACTTCAGTTGCATCAGTTTGGAAATTCAACCAGACATTTCCTGCACGCTGACTTGATACGGTGTCTGTATGATCCATTTATCACATAGCACCATTCCCCACATCCTGCGGACACTATGAGGGAAATTAGACCACCTTGTTCTAAACGGTGACCATCACTGAACAAATACACTCCTCTAGCACTGAATTGGACTAAGATCCCACCAAATTAATCCCTCAATTTGGTTTCTAATGCCCAATCTAATCCCCACTTGCAATCAGCCTCCCACTGACTACATTGGCACAGTCACTGGCCTCCCTTGAATTCCCCAATGTCTCAAACGGCTGACCAATCCTATCACCTCCAGTCCCTGGCCTCAGACATGACGGAAGTTTGCAACAGCAAGATTACAACTGAAATAGTTATGGGTGTACTGTGAAGTAACTATAGGATAAGCCTTTGAAGCCAATTACATTTTCTACGTTATTTTGATGGTATATCACTGATGTAGCAATCAAAAATAGCATTGAGATTAGCACAGGCTCTATTTAGACTTACTAGAAGTTCTAAATTTCTATAATATCAGCCTTGTTTAAATATTAATGTTTATTTTTTACTGCTAGTGACACTAGTTTGAAACTAGAATACCAGTTGTCTCTCTTGCTTTTGGCTATGTCCTACAGAGGCATCTGAACTGAGGAACAAATCTGTTTTTTTCCAAATGCCATATGAACTTAATCATACCCCCTCACTAAGTCAGTTAAATTCCATCTTTTTATACACAGGAATCTGATATTTTTACCAGTGCTTTGGGGATTCCAATAATTTACAGTTAATGCGTTTGTTTCAGCATGAAGAGATAAATGAAATTCTTGTTTTATTACATGTTTCATTGACATCAATATTTTGAACATAGTGTTCTGTCCATTTGTCAGTGGTCTTGATTATAGTCTGTTAAATGTAGAAATCTGATTGGATTCCTGTAGCTGTCATTGTGAATTAATGCAGACACCAGGAAAACTTCAGCTTTAATTCAGCGCACACCATGCTAACCACACAGTAAATATCGGGGAGGAATTTATGTGAAGGTCCTCTCACTTGACTGCCATAGCTTGAATTAATCATCTGAGAAACTATGGAATGAATGTCTAAATACCAGGTTCTCTGGAGTACCCGTGGCTCTTATTTTGCTTAAGCTACAGAGGCAAGTGGATTGGCACAGCACATCAGCTGACCAGGTATTCCACTCCAACTCCATGAACAGTTAATAACCTTGAGCTTCCTCAGCATGCTTTACCATTACAAGGTGATCACAGTTGGTAGACAGAAGGACTGAGATTTATACTGAACTAACTTAATGCAGATTTGTTCATTATTGATGAGAAATAATTGAAGTTCCTTCCTGAAAATTACATTCAGAAATGCTTGTTAGGGATCTTAACATCTTATTTGAGGGCTGGGGTCAGCAGACAGCTAGACAAGATGGGGCATCCAATGCAGCAGGTCATATACTAAAAAGCAATTCAAGAAACTACTCCCAGATTCCCAATAATAAAATGAGAAAATTCTGAAAATACTTAACAAGTCCGGATTCCACTCCAGAAAGAGAAACAGAAATTTAGATTGAAGACCTTTTTATCAGTTGACTTTGTTTCTCTTTTTAACATGTTGCTAAATCTCACTGTGTTCCCAGAACATCTGTTTTTATGTCACATTTTATGCATCTGTAGTTTTCTTTGATTTTCATTCTTAGACTCATAATGCTACATCCCTTGTGTGTAAATGACTTAACCCTTGAAACTTTCAAGATACTAACTGTTAACATGCATTAAAATGTGTCTTTAAAGCTTTTGTCAACAGCTTATTTTTAGATAGTAGAGTTAGGAGCAGGCAGAAAGTACAAGCACCTGATGTGATAGAATGCTATCACTTCTTGTAACATGTGAATAATTGAATTCAGAATGGCTGATTCTTTCAATATCAGAATTAGAATCAGAATCAGCTTTACTACCATGACATGCAATAGGTTGTGAAACTTCTTATTTTGCGGCAGCTGTATGTTGCAGTGCATAACAAAAAGAACTAAAAATTACAATAAGTATATATAAAAAATAAATTAGGTAGTCAAAAGGAGATGGAAAAATACTGAGGTAGTGTTCATAAGGTTCATTGCCCATTAAGAAATCTAATGGCAGATGGGAAGTAACTGTTCCTGTAAATTTGAGTTTGTACTCATGATGGAGCTGGCTGAGTTTACAACTTTCTGTAGCTTCTTCTGATCCTGTGCAGTCCCGTCCCCCCCCCCATACCATGCGGTCATGCAACCAGTTAGAATGCTCTCAATGGCACATCTGTAGAAATTTCAGAGAGTCTTCGGTGAAATACCAATTCCCCTCAAACTCCTAATGAAATATAGCCACTGGTGTGAGTTGTTTGCAATTGCATCAATATGTTGGACCCAGAATAGATCCTCAGAGATGTTGATACTCAGGAACTTAAAATTGCTCACCCTTTCCACTTCTGAAAACTTGATGAGGACTGTTGTGTATTGCTTTGACATACCCTTCCTCCACAATCAACTGCTTGGTCTTATTGACATTGAGTGCAAAATTGTTGCTGCAATATCACTCAACCAGCCAATCTATCTCAATCCTGTACACCTCCTCATCACCATCTGAAATTCTGAAAACTGTCACCTTATTGTTGTCTGATGTTCTTGGTGAGATTTCAGTTGCTCTGGCTCTACCAATTACATGATGTTCAGCCTCTGTCACCAAATCTAACCATACCTTTCTGTGGTCTGTGCTGATCATAGATGTTACTGTTGTTTGTAATCATAGACATTAAATCTCATTCTCCTCTTCACTAATTATGCCAATTCTACTCCAATAACTCTCCTCAATAATTTCCCATCCTCAAATTGATAGTGCCTTTAACTCTAGGCCAAAAAGTTGTGGGTCAAGAAGAACAAAATGAGAATGACATTCTTATGCATTGATGAGGGGTGGTGTGTAGCTGGAAGCTTGAACTCCAGATGGGCTGTTAAACCAAGGCCCTGCTTGCAGCTGTGAAAGATCCCACTGCACTATTTTGAAGGAAAGGAGTATTATCCACGCCTTCTTGACCTTTATTTATTACTGAACCATCATTGCTAAACCACGTTATTAGTTATCACATTTGCCAAAGCTCTGTGCGTGCAGGTTGGTTGACTCATTGCATGTGTTGCAACAGATATTATGTTTCTATTATACTTCAAGGTATATACACTGCGAAGAAGTTTAAATCCATACTTTAAGGATGTGCTGGAAATGATGCAAATGATGTAAAAGTTACAAAGTAAATAAACACCTTCTTTCTTGCACAACTTTCGAGATGTTTAAAGTTTCGTTGTTTACATTCTCTATTACAACCAAACTGTGTTGATCCATCATTTCCTAACAGAGGAATGCTGAGCCTGCTCACACGGGTGACCAGGTAACAGTTCCATATAAAAGTGTCACCTGGATACAATAAGCTGTATGGATAACTGCAGTCTAGACTAATGACTCTTTGCATTGCAGCTTGGGAGCTACATGCCAGAGGTCAGACAGCGAAAGCGAGTCCAGAGCACCATAACGTGCTGACTTGAGTAGCCACATACACTTTATATTCATCCCCTCAGCATGACACCTCCTTTAGAATCAGATTTATTATCACTGACCTTTGACATGAAACTTGTTTTGTGGCAGAAGTACAGTGCAAAGATATAACATTACGTAAAATACAGTAATAGAGCAAAAGTAAAAGGAATAACAAGGCAGTGCTCAAGAACCATTCAGAGACTTGATGGGGAAAGAGAAGAAGCTGTCCTTGAGTCAATGAGTATGAGTCTTCAGGCTCCTGTACCTCCACAATGATAGTAGTAATGAGCAGAGGGCACCGCCAGAATGGTGAGAATCTTTAATAATGGATGTAACACTCTTGAAGCACCACCTCTCGAAGATGCCCTCAGTGGTGGAGAGCTGTGTCTGTAGTGGAGCTGGGTGAGTCTGCAACCTTTGCAAGTCTCTGAGATCCTGAGCAATGGAGGCTCCGTGCCAGGTTGTGATGCAAACAGTCAAACGCACTCCACGTTACATGTAGAGAAATATGTAAAGGTCTTTGGTGACATACAACATGCACTCAAACTCCAAATGAAGTAGAGCCTCTAGCATGTTTTTTTCCATGGGGACATATCAATGCCCTAGGATATATCCCTTGAAATAGTAACTAGAAACTGCGTACCCATTCCACATCATTGAGAACTGGTGTGTGTTGTCCTGTCTTCTCCGTTCAGACGATTCTGCAATCAATTTATATGTAATCTAGTGGTGGAAGGAGACAAGCTATTCCTAAAACAATGAGAGTGTGACTTCAGGCCTCTGTAACTCCTCCCTTATAGTAGTAATGAGAAGAGTGCATGTTGTGTGTGGTGGAAGTCCTCAATGATGGATTTTGCCTTTTTGAGCTATTGTCTTTTGAACATGTCCTCAGTGGCGGGGAGACAATTGCCCATGATAGAGCTGGCTGAGATTACAACCCTCTTCAGGTTTTTCTGATCCTGTGCAGTGTTCTCTTCATACCAGGCAGTGAAGCAACTAGCTAGAATGCTCTCCACAATACTTGATAACTCAGATTATTCCAATACCTTCCTCATCATCAGGTTTTATTTAAGTGAAGCTCTTGTTTCTAAGAGTTCTCCATGTGCCTCCCTTCTCCAGGTGCCTCCTGTTTCCAATTTCACAAATGCTTTTCAGAAATGCCATGGAAGTAAAGAAGCAGTAAATCCAGGTGGGAACAAATGGGGATGAAGTCAGCATGAAAAATGATTAGCCTAAGTACCAAACATGTTTGAGTGGCAGAAATTACAATGGACTAGCAGCCCATATGTAAAAGTAAACACGTCGATGTTCCCAATCTGGCTAACCATGAAAAACCATATAGGAAATGAAATATCTTGACAAAGTAAATTTGCACCTGGCATCTGGTTTATTGCAATTGTTGTAAGTCTATCCCAAGGCTCCACAGTATTTAGTGAGGTGTTTGGCTGCATTAAAAAGGTTGGGCTGTCTATTCAGCCAAAACAGGGGAACTGGGTTTCTATGCTTTTGATGGTTTGAATAAAAGTATTTTCAATTTAAGTGAACTTCTGATGAAAACACGAAATTTAAATATACCAAGTAATTAAATTTGTTGTAAAGATTTACTACTCCACTCAAAATTAGTTTAATATCCTGACCTATATATATTTTGTATCAGTTCTGTCTATTGGATATTCATACCTATGATGCATTAAACTTCAAGGCAACAGTTTATAATATTGCTCCTCTCTTTTGTTACAATGGCACGTTGTAAAAGATAATTGACTCTGTGTACTTTATTTGGCTCCAGTAATCGTTATGCACTGTGGGTGTGTATAGTACAAGTAATAACAAGCAGGGGGATGTCAAGCCAAGCATGGTGAATCGAAGCTCAATAAAATAAGACTTAATGCAAATCTATGTTACTTTACCTTCAATAAAAGAACTGCAGATATGTGGTGTGCAAAAGTGAATTCTATTTTTTAAAATCTTACTAATTTTTGCTGGTTGATTTCAGTATGATTGCAAGCAAGTAATGTTTTCCAAATTGATTATTGAAGCTGACAAATCATGTCATTTTCAATCTGATATTTAAGTTTTAACACTAACAGGTGAAGCTGGGCTGTTAGCAAGTGTGTGTGTGTGTTAGTTGAGAGCATCTATTTATATGATAGACAATATTCAGAAGATAGGCAGAGTATCAAATTGTTAGTCAATAACGGGGAGGGAAGCGTGTCACTGGGAGAGTTCACACTCTCTTTCTGATGTGCTAATCATGTATCTCATATGACCTCAGACACAGGAGATTCTGCAGATGCTGGAAACATTAAGTGACATACAAGAAGCAAGAGGAATTCTGTAAATTAGGTAGCATCTATGGATAGGACAAGGCTGAGTAAGTTTATCAGGTCCAATATTTTGTATATAATGGACTTTAGATGGTCTATCAAAAGGAGGCAGATACTGTCTTTGTTGGTTTATTGAAGTATCAATATTTAATTTCCTTTCACTTCCTCTTCTACTCTTTGTTGCCATGAAAAGTTCATTCTTTTTTTTCTAGCATTTCTGCACCAGATAACAATTAAAGTACCAGGAAGGAAAATGAGAATAACACAAAGCAAGAGTAGCCTTCAATACATTTCACCCTTGTATAAATTCATGGCAGATTTGCTCCTTACTCTACTTACTGGCTTCAGCAGCACATGCTTAGATACCGTTATTGAACAAAATTGTTCATCTCACTCTTGAAAGCCCGAGAGTCCAGACTAACTTGCAAAGAAAATTTAAGATTGCTCCTTCTGAGATAAAATACTTCTTTTATCCCTTACTTGTCCAATTTTTAATACTTTGCTCCCTCATTTTGTAGTAAGGAATTTTTTCTTTCCTATCAACCTCTTCAAATCCTTCAGCACGTAAGACCAAATCTTGTTCCACGTGAGGGAGTACAAGCCAAGTTTAAACCTTCTGTTATAATGATTTAATCCTGTGTATCATTTCAGATCTCTAGCCTTTCTAACTCCCTCATTTTTTGGCTTCTTCATTGCAGGAAACAATCTGTTTCTATCCCAGGCCACCCTTTCTTAATCTTAACTCATGCAACATATTGGCCAGGAATTTCTGTCCTCAAACAAAGATGAACAGGCTTTTGTTGCCAACATCTTTCTTCATTCCCCACATTTTCCTTGTTTTCAATGTCTGTTTTTGAGAAATCACTTGTTTCTGATAACTAAGCAACAGTCTTGTTTTGGATTTGCACTCCAGAAGTAGGTACACTTTAGGCCAAACCACTCCAGGGTAGTTATTAGACTGGCAACTACCACATCAAAGAAAATTGTTATGTCCTGTCCATAAAAAGAATGCTAGACGATAATTATCCATGAAATTATCCACTAGTGATCCAAAATCCAGGAACCAGAATTCAAATCAGAACATGTCAGCAATTAAACTTAATTTTGTTACTAACCTGGATCCTGGAAAAGCAACAAACAATTGGTCTTATCAACGATGACCAAAAAAGCCACTGAGGTATCATTTAGTTCAGTAATGAACTTTAACCATGTAAATCTGTGACCCTTATCTAGTCTGGTCTCTTTGTAATCCAATGTCTTGAGGTTAATACCTAACTTCCTTCTGAAATGACAAAGCAAGCTACTGATTTTGGATATAATTCTGGATGGGCCATACATCCTGGCTTTACTAGCAGTATTGCTATCCTCAAATAAAGGAACAAGAGCACAAGTAACTTAATCAGCCTTTCCAACCCATTCTGCCATTCCTTAATATCACAACTGATCCAGTTTTGATCTGAACATTACTTCTGTGTGCTCACACTGTGGCCACTAGAATTCCTTGTATTTCAATTCTCTGCCTTGAATATATTCATTGACTGCCTTCATAACTCTCCAGGGTTAGAGAATACAAAACTCTTCACAGCCCTCTGAGAGAAGAAAAACTTTCTCGGCCCTTGTGGAGACAAAGTCTCATCTTCCCATTGAGCACACCCTCCATCGTGGTGTGTAGCACTGTAATTGTGCTCTGAGGAAGGACTCAGTCAGATCAGGCAGCTTATTACTGTGTTTTCACGAGCAGCTGCCAACCATCAGCAGCAGTGGAAACCTCATAACCAATTTTATTCCTCATTCCAATATTACTATCAAGCAAAGAGATCATCGCTTGTTCAATGAAGAGTGCAGAGGGGCATGATGGGAGAAGCACCAGACACACCTACAAATAATGGGGTCCAAGCCTATTGGAGCTGCAATCTAGGATCATTTACATATTAAAAACAAGAGCATGGAATGGATACATCTTAGCCATTGCATATCTAATGGATTAGATCAACAATCTGCAGTCTGGCCATATCTGATAATCAGTGATGGTGGATGATTAGTCAGCGAACGAGAGGAGAGTACTCAATGATCATGCTCTTCCTCAACATCAGTGGGTTCAACATGTGAGTGTGGAAGACAAGGCTGAAGCATTTGCAACATTTTCATCCAGCTGGGCTAAACAGATGATACATACATTAGTTTCTTCCCATGATCCTCATCTTCACAAAAGACCATCTCCTACTAATTCGATTCAATCCATATGATATCTCGAAGCAGCTGGGAGCACCAAATACATGAAAGTTTCAAGGTTACACAACATCTTAAATGGAGTATTGAAGACTTGTGCTCCAGAACTAGCTTCCTCTCAAGCCAAGATCTTTCAGTACAGTTGCTCAGAGGCATCTACCTACCATTTTAGAAAAATGTTCACATATATTCTGTTCACAAAAAGTAGAACAGACCCAATTTTCCTGGTTATCAGTTTCAGTCAATAGTGAAGTGAAAGAAGGATATCATTAACAGGGCTTTCAGGCTGTACCTACACCCCAAAAGCCTTCTCAGCAATGTTCAATTTGGGCTTTCTCCGAATCACTCAGTTGCAGACATGGACCAAAGAACCAAATTCCAGAGGTAAAGTGTCTTGATATGACTCTTGTATTTGCCTGGGAAAGTTCGGTAGAATAAAGTCAGTGAGAGTCAAAGGGAGAAAATTCCAACAATTGAGTTCTTTTGAAAAGGAAAATAGTTGTGGTTTATAAAGGAGTTCCTCTGAACACTATGCTTGGTCCAAACATCTTCACCTGACTCAACCATAACTTTGTTTGACTCACAAGACCAAAAAAAAGGGATATTTGCTGATGATTGCCCAGTTTTTGGGGAGAGGTGGAAAATTCCAGGATTTGGGCACAGCAACAATGAAGACCTGTTAATATACACTCAGTGGCCACCTTCAGAGATACCTCCTTTACATAATAAAGAAGTCCCTGAGTGCATGCCTGTCGTCTTCTGTATCCCATCCACTTCAAACTGAGACATACAGTGCATTCGGAGATCCCTTCTGAACACCACAGTTGTAACACATACTGTAGTTATTTGTATTACTTACTGTCACCTTCCTGTCAGCTTGAAGCAGTCTGGCCTTTCTCCTCTAATTAACAAGGCAGCTTTGTTTGTCCACATTAGCAGGTTAATTAGCTACCATTTATTGTCCCATTGTGTAGAATATGGGTGGGGGGAGAATCAATGGGAATATACAAGAAAATGGAATGTGTAAATGGAAGTTTAATAGTCAGGGAGGACTGTGTGAGGGAGGGCCTTTTTCTGTGCAGTATAACTATAGTTCTATCATTAAAAAGAAACACAGATAGTACTACTAGGTTCTGTAAAAGTAATGGTGGGAATGGTATTTATATAAATCACTACAAAAGGATAAGCAAGTGAACTTACTGAAATACAATAGCCCAATTTGGAAAGGATTAAGTATGAAATTAATTATATTAATCATTTTGTGTGGTCACCTGCTGTCTAAGTTGAAGAAAAAGAGACTAATTAGAGAGAAATAACTAGCTCATTTTTCAGTGAATTACAAATGGATTCTTGTATAATTTAAGTCATGGTTTTTGCCTCACTCAGGAAACAAAGCCTCAACAATGGAAGTGGTTTGTTTCTACATCAAAAATCAATTAGAAACCTGTCTGTTTAATATCTAAGAATTTATTTCTACATTTGGGGATATTGATACTATTTACTGACACATGGATCAGAACAAGTAGCCTTCCTGATTGGGTTGCAATTATATAACCATATAACAATTACAGCACGGAAACAGGCCATCTCGGTCCTTCTAGTCCATACCGAATGCTTACACTCACCTAGTCCCACCGAACTTCAAACAACCCATAACCCTCCATTCCTTTCCTGTCCATATACCTATCCTATTTTGCTTTAAATGACAATACCGAACCTGCCTCTACCACTTCTACTGGAAGCTCGTTCCACACAGCTACCACTCTCTGGGTAAAGAAGTTCCCCCCTCATGTTACCCCTAAACTTTTGCCCCTTAACTCCCAACTCATGTCCTCTTGTTTGAATCTCCCCTACTCTCAATGGAAAAAGTCTATCCACATCAACTCTATCTATCCCCGTCATAATTTTAAATACCTCTATCAAGTCGCCCCCTCAACCTTCTACACTCCAAAGAATAAAGACCTAACTTGTTCAGCCTTTCCCTATAACTTAGGTGCTGAAACCCAGGTAACATTCTAGTAAATCTTCTCTGTACTCTCTCTATTTTGTTGACATCTTTCCTATAATTTGATGACCAGAACTGTACACAAAACTCCAAATTCGGCCTTACCAATGCCTTGTACAATTTTAACATTACATCCCAACTCCTATACTCAGTGCTCTGATTTATAAAGGCCAACATACCAAGAGCTTTCTTCACCACCCTATCCACATGAGATTCCACCTTCAGGGAACTATACACCATTATTCCTAGATCACTCTGTTCTACTGCATTCTTCAATGCCCTACCATTTATCAAGTATGTCCTATTTGGATTATTCCTACCAAAATGTAGCACCTCACACTTATCAGCATTAAACTCCATCTGCCATCATTCAGCTCACTCTTCTAACTGGCCTAACTCTCTCTGCAAGCTCTGAAAACCTACTTCATTATTCACAACGCCACTTAACTTAGTATCATCTGCATACTTACTAATCCAATTTACCACCCCATCATCCAGACCATTAATATATATGACAAACAACATTGGACCCAGTACAGATCCCTGAGGCACAACACTAGTCACCAGCCTCCAACCTGACAAACAGTTATCCACCACTACTCTCTGGCATCTCCCATCCAGCCACTGTTGGATCCATTTTACTACTTCAATATTAGTACCTAACGATTGAACCTTCCTAACTAACCTTGTCCATGTAGAGAACATCCACTGCTTTACCCTCGTCAACTTTCCTCATAACCTCTTCAAAAAAATCAATGATTTGTCAAATATGACCTTCCACGCAAGTACTTCTCAAAAGTGTGTATAATAATTGCAATCCTTGATAGGGATATCCACTTCCTGCTCAGAACTTCAGTAAATAATTGCCCATCACAAATCAAAATCCAAGACAGATTTTATTTGGTTTTGGAATCAGTATAGTTTAAATATTGCATACAACATGTTTTCAACGGACCATATTGACAACCTCATTGGACTAGGAGGACACAAACTTGTTTCTTGAAGTGTAAAGTAAGGGTGACAAGCTGGGGATGTCCTCTCCTTTCCATTTTCATGGTAACTTTGGGATAGCAACTGCTGTGGTTCAGGTCTGACTCTGGAAAAACCCAAAAATCCTTGGATAATTTAACTCCTTTAGGTACTCTTAAGGATCAGTTCCATGTAGTCAAACTTAGTTTGTAGATTAGACCTTTGTGTTATTGCTAAAGCAGAACATTATAGTTTTGATCAATTTATTAACAAAGTGCAGAATTTTGAAGTTAAAATGGCAATCTTGCTTAATGTAAGTTTAAATCATTAGTCTTCCAAATAAAATCTTTTGCCAAATGTTGTAAGCCATCTGTTGCTATAATGTGGGGAAACAAACTTTACTTCTGGGCATTATAGAATCCAGCATTGTTTTTGATCAGAGTAGTGTTATCTGGAAATTCTAATCTCATTATAATCAGTTTCAAGATCTACTATACATCCCTAAAACAATTTTGATAACTTCCAATTTCACATTAATCTTTTGTGGAAGTGCATACTGTTCATCTGCACTACTATAATAGAGCAAGAGAATCCAGGAGGGAGAATTCAACACTTTGAGCTCATCAAAGTAAGTCTTTCAGCACCTGACATAACTATTCCCCTGCACACTTTTGCAACTTACATCAACACCAAAAAAACAACGATCCCTTGCAGAATTGTTGTGACAATCAGAAGCTGAATCAAGTTTATTATTACTGACATATGTTGTGAAACTTGTTGCTTTGTGGTGGCAATACAGTACAAAACATTAAAATGATTATAAGTTACAAAAATAAGTAGATAGTGCAAAAGAGGAATAATGAGGTAGTGTTCATAGACCATTCAGAAATCTGATGGTGGAGGGGAAGAAACTGTTCCTAAAATGATGAGAGCAGGTCTTCAAGCCCCTGTACCTCTTCTCTGATGGCAGTAATGAAAAGAGGGCATGTCCCAGATGGTGAGGGTTCTTAAAGATTTCCTCAATGGTAGGAGAGTTGTGCCATGATGGATCTGGTTGTCTTAAATAATAGGTGACTTTCTGTACTGGATCCTCATGTTTTCGTTTCTGAAAGAGCACAACCTGATGGTCTGATTTACCAAAGTATGGGTGAGGGATGGTACTTTTGGCATTTTTGATAGTTACCTAGCTATGGCCAAAGCTGTTTGGCCCCCTGATGATTCAGGAGATATCCTAGCCCCTAGCAGTATCTTGGTAACACTCTTGGCCTAGTTGAAGCCACCAACTCTGATGAAGAGGGTATCAGGATATCCCATTACAAGTCTGTTGATCATGGAGTTTAGCTCTTGAATGTAGGCTTCATATTCACCTGGGGAGGAATGCAGACTGCAGTCAGGATAATTGAAGTGAACTAATATGGCAGGTATTATGGGTAGCACTTTACTGTTAGATATTCCAAGATGGATAAGCAGGAATTTGCCGGAACTATCATATCTGAGCATCAAAATGAGTTGATTAGGAAGCAGAATTCCCTGTCTCTTGCTTTGGCTGAAGGTGCCTTATGGTTCAACTGGGGAATGAGAAATCCTCGGGCTCATCAGGCTTCCCGTGGTGACAATGACTACGTGCATGTTGCAAAGTAAGAACCATCATTTCCTTAAAGTCTATCATATGATCTCAAACAAGGAAAATGTCGTATCCTGGCAACAAAAGTGATGAGAACGAAATATATTAGAGTGGGAGAAAGCCATTCCTCCCCTTCAAAAGTGCTGCATCATTCAATGTGTTCATTGATAGAATCATGGATCTACCAAATCTGAGCCTTAATTCTCTGTATTCCTGTGATACTCAAAGATATGATCTCCACCTGGACTATTGTCAATGACAAAATATCTAAGCCATTGGGCTTAGAGAATTCAAAATATTCAGAAGCGTGTTTCTGAAGAATCTTCAATATACCTCAGTTGTAAGTGTCAGCTTTTAATTCTGTGGCCCAAGCTCAAGGGCTTCCCAATCATGGAACTACCCTGCTAATACAGTATCTCTCTTATCCAGTCCATTAAAATTTTGTATGTCTCAATGGTATCACCCCTCTCTTAATTTTCTTATCCTCTACCGTGGCCTCAGTGGAAGCATTTCAGTACTGCTCGATATCACAGAGAGTTTATCCAGGGAGAAAATTACTAGGATCAGGAAATTTCACCATTTCAGTTCAGTAGTTTAGAAATACAATATATGTGGCTAGAACCCTGTCAGCATTTTAACTTGAACATATCAGCATCATTCCTTATAAAAACCTGAGACCGGTTGGTACTGGTTATCAAAATGCATAGTGTATCTGAAGCTGGGAGTTTCACAAAGCTACCTCAATTCTGTCAACATTTTGCTTGAAATGTAGTGGAAACTGATTATAGGCATGGTCAGGAAATTGCAGATGATTGTGAGCAACCTAGTGGAGTAGAGGCTTTATATGGTAAGTTTTCAAATTTACCTAAGCCTGTAGTTCAATATAAAAAGAAATCATGTGTCACTAGTTAGCCTATCCACAAGTTTTACTTTACTTTACTTTATTGTCACCAAACAATTGATACTAGAGCGTACAATCATCACAACGATATTTGATTCTGTACTTCGTGCTCCCTGAAGTACCAATCCAAGTAAATATAATAAAAATTTAAATTATAAATCATAATTAGAAAATAGAAAAGGGAAAGTACGGTAGGGCAAGTCAGGTCCGGATATTTGGAAGGTACGGCCCAGATCCGGGTCAGGATCTGTTCAGCAGTCTTATCACAGTTGGAAAGAAGCTGTTCCCAAATCTGGCCATACGAATCTTCATGGTCCTGAACCTTCTCCCGGGGGGAAGAGGGACAAAAAGTGTGTTCTGCTGATGTAGGCCAGAGAAAATTAAGTATTTTCCCTTTATGGCACGGTCAATGTACTAAAATGTTTCTAGCATTAATATTCCTAGCATGGAGAGCAAAAAGTACATTCCTAAATTTAAGAAATAATGTATTGAAACCTACTATGTAATTTTGCCAAGAGATGGTTGCCAGACTAGTCACAATGAACTGCTTAGGTGTGAGGCTCTTATTATATCTCTGTAAAGTGCCAAGGGACTTACTTCTACATCAAGTGTATTATATAAGGATACTTCTCATTTTCCTCATCTGTCTGCAGCAAATCCTACTTTTAGATAGTACATTTTTTCTACTTTCAAAAACATATATCTTTTGAAAGTAGGAGTTAGTTCTTTCCATTCCTACAATACTACCATAGTCAATGTTTATTTAAAGCAAAATCTTACTTGAGAAATGAAGATAATATGAATATTTTTATTTTTGAAATGGAATAGGAAATATGCAATTAATCATGCTAATTATATATTCTTAAACAAATATTCAACTGTTAATGGTTCTCTAACAACAACCAACATAGTAAAACAGGTTAACTTATCATTTAACGACACACACAAAATGCTGGTGGAACTCAGCAGGTTTCCTTGTGTTTAACTTATCATTTATCTCTTTAATGGTTTAAAGGAACATAAAAGTTTAAGGGTAACATGAGGGGGAAATTCTTTACTCAAAGAGTGGTAGCTGAGTGAAGTGAGCTTCCAGTAGAAATGGTAGAGGCAAGTTTGGTATTGTCATTTAAAGCAAAATTGGATAGGTATATGGACAGGAAAGGAATGGAGGGTTATGGGCTGAGTGCAGGTCAGTGGGATTAGGTGAGAGTAAGCGTTCGGCGCGGACTAGAAGTGCCGAGATGGCCTGTTTCCGTGCTGTAATTGTTATATGGTTATATAGGCCCAACAACTCCTTTGCACAAGTTCCAAACAAAATGGTACTGTGCTGCTGAAAATAGACTGAACTCTGAGAAGATCTGTAAGGGCATATTAGACAATTTAGCACCCACAGACTGTAACTCACTTCAATCTCTAACTTTGTAGTGCAATATTTGTTTCTGTTTCCCTAAATCAGCGAGTTGTTTTGTTACGTCTCCCCCTCTTGCTGTGAAACAGGGACACCTCTTTTCCCCTTCTTAGGGACAGAGAGCATGTGGTATGTCAAATACTGAGTGAATGAGCAGTCTGTGGGGTTCTGCAAGTCTGTGTCTTTATTGATGCTTTGCTGCATGCTTGAGTGCTCGGTGGGGGGTACCATTGCATTTTTGCTGGTGGGGAAGGGGGGGTCATTGCTTTGCTGCTGCTTACGCATGTTGGAGGGGGGCTTTGGGGTTCTAACATTTAACTGCCATTCATTCTTCAGGACACTCCTCTTGTTTTGTGGATGTTTTCAAAGTAAAAGAATTTCAAGATGTATATTGTATACATTTCTCTGACATTGAATGTACCTATTTCCCAACATAAAAGCTCCACAAATGAAGCCAACAATAGTAAAATGAGCAAAATTCCTATCTATTGGGATTCTCAATATCATTGATGTGAAATATAACACAATTATTATTTATTCAAAGAACACTTCACAGTTTGACATCATCGACTATATCCAGTGCCGTCTCCTCTACATTGGTTAGATCCTACATAGACTGGGACTGTTTTGTTGAGCACCTATGCTCTGTCTGCAAGATGCAGGATTTTCAAGTGGTTAACCTTTTTAATTCCAGTCACCATTCCCATTCCAACATATTGGTCCATAGTCTCCTCTACGACCATGACAAGACGACCCTCACGTTGGAGGAGCAACACCTCATATTCAGTCTGGGTAGCCTTCAACCTGATGCAGAACATTGATTGCTCTAATTTCCAGTTACTTCTCCCCCTTCACCCTTCTTTCTTTTGACATTCCACATTTTGTCTCCCCTCTTATCTCTTCTCAAGTTCAAGGTCAAGTTCAATTTTCATTCACTCATACACATGTATACAGCAAACAAAACAGCACACCTCTGGGGCCAAGGTGCATAACATGGTGCAAAACACTTCTCCTCACCTGCCCTTCACCTCGCTTTGGTGTCCCTCCTTCTTCCCTTTCTCCTGTGGCCTATTCTCTGCCACCTCCAGGTTCCTTCTTAGTCAGCCTTTTACCTTTTCCACCTATCACCTTTCAGCTTTTCACTTAACCACCCCTCCCGCACCCACCTACCTCCCCCCTCACATGGCTTCACCTATCATCTTCTAGCTTGTACTTCTTCCCCTCCCCACAACTTCGTATTCTGTCTTCATTCCCCTTTCTTTCCAGACCTGATGAAAGGCCTTGACCTGAAATGTCAACTTTTTATTCCTTTGCATCACTGCAGCCCAACCTGCAGAGTTCATCCAGAATTTCATGTGTGTTACCCAAAAAACAACCAGGTTTTACTTACTCTGTTTCCCCCTGAAACCCATACTGTTGAAAGGTCCACAGCTCAAACAACATTCTTCATTTTCATTGAAACCTCATTCATTTTTGCAGCATCCTTCCAAGTTTGCACTCAGATTATATGGTCTCCACGTGCAACACAAGCGCACCAATAGGTAGCCAGTCTCGTTAAGTGCTGGCTACCTAGGTTGCAGTTGCTAGGCTACACACCTGCAGCTATGATATATTGCACAGATAAATGGAACTATGTGTGAAAATTGACAAGGCAATATTACACATAAATCCTGAGCAGAATGTTCCAGGAGTCTTGCAATTGCTGGTAATAATGCTTTTGGGACTTTTCAGATTAGTGTCAAAGCTATATTAATATCATTAAAATGTAGATAAGCAACTTGGAGACCAAATATCTTCAGATACTCAGGATGTGAAAGGTTCTTCATCAATATATGCATGTTTGTGGTGTTACTGTCTTCTTTACAACTTTACAATCGTCATTAGTTCATAATCCATGAGGAAAGTTAACATCAGCTTGCTTGCTGTCACACATTATTGTCCGACAATTTTATACAAAAATATGAACAACTCCGTGTATATCTCCCACAAAATTAATAATGCATCTTGTTAAGTAAAAGCAAACTTTAGTGTCTTGTTTTAAGTATTTTATACGGGATGCTTTCTATTCTAAGAGTACTGGAAGAAACATTTCATTTGGATTGGCCTTTTCCTCACTTCTAGCCACACCATCGTATTTTCGTGGGAACTCCTCAGACATAATTCTCCCTGCTGGGAATTATCTCTAGAAGACACCATTGAAAACTAGGGCCTAAGATATAAACCTTCATTTTCATGACCATTATTTAGTTTACTTAAGTGAACAACCAAATTTACTGAGAGCAATAGTTCATTAGTTATAAACTTCATAAAATAAATCTAAATTCAGGAACCGTCACTATTAAGGCTCATTGTTTGAACAAAACAATTTAAAAAGAAATCAAATAATTTAGAAGTTGTACACCATAATAACTGTTCTCACTATTTTGATAGAGGAGAAATGTTAGATGACAATTTTGATCTTAAACCTCAGGGGATTAGATGAGAAGCATAGACTCCTAGGTACTATCAGGAATGTTTTGGTGTGCACGGCCTCTTTATCTAAAGTCCTCTTTCACCTGAAGAAAACATTTTAAAACTAACATCAAAGATTACCTGTGCGATAAAGTTTATACTTACACGTTTAATTAACAGAAAAATGATATATATATCTACCATTTTTAACCTCACTTTTTCAAAAGCATTTTCAGTCATGGCCATGTCTTTCCTCTGTTGTTTCCAAATGCCATTGGCCTGAGAACGGAAGGCTATTAGGTAGGTGTGTAACTGAGCCTGCTCACTTCCCACAGCTTGTTTCACCTTGCAGATCAGCCACAGTGATGAGTCCTCAAGATCTTAGAGAGCTATATGGGTGCAAGAAGGGAGTGTGGGCTTTGGGAGAGGGCACCAGAACCAGTATGAACCAACCCAATGTTATTCTGCTGTTCAATTCTTTATTGCAAGTTAATTACTTTCTTCTAAAAGGATCTGAAGTTTATTTCTAACTAATCTTTACATTCCTATTTTCTTTATGATGCACAATGACAGGTTGACATTGATTGGCAACAATATTACTAGGTGTTGTAACTGCAATTATTGAAAATATCACCAAGATTTGAGCTGGATCACCTCTAAGGAATTTCCTAACAAACATATAGCTAAGCTTCAAACACATTGCTGATTCAAATATATTCAGTGTTGGGAATAATTTGGCCTTTTCATCAATCCTTCAGTTTAGATACTTTGAAAAACACAATTAAAGCTGTATTTTGTAGTTATGAGAATGAAAGAAAGTGAATTTATTGCAGGTGTTATACAGAAGTGTTCTAAACTGACTACGTACTTACTTTTGGAAATCTGGCTCCTTTGAGTTTGGATTTTTGTTCCTAAAGGGGACCATTTTGAACTACCTTCAGCTAAACATCTCTACTGAGAGCCTGTGCAAGTTGCTTTTCTTCAGCACACAAGATACTATCCTGGTATTCATTTCACTAAACAGGTGCTCCAAATCCCTCATTGCAAATTCTGGAGATTTCTCCTTCTCTACTGCAGACCTGAGTGTTACTGCTGCCTGGCTGCACTGGGTAAGCTTTCTTGTGAGCATTCTCATTCTTCTCTGCTCACTCTTCAGCAAGCTGAAGATTGCTGCATTCTGTCGAGCGTGATCATATGGGGAAAATATGGATCTTAATTCATGGCATGCTTCTGGATATAAGCAATGCAAAAGTTATTTCAAATATCATACGGTTAATTTTGCAGTTTTTGCAGGGTATCAGAATGGTTGCTGGTGCTAACTGCTTGTTTCTGAGATTAATTGAGTAGGCTTCCCTTTTGAAACATGGTGATGAGTGATATCAAACACTATTCGAGTCTCTTAAATGTCCCCACTAGCAGAAAGGAGTAGTTACTATATTGTAACAGGACTAACTAGTTTTCCTTGTTAGCAATTGTAACTTAAAATTATTTTCTTAAATAGATTGATTAGATCAGTAGTATATTGTAAGATCTTTGAATAATAGGAGACATGTACAATACCAGACACACTAGATCAGAGGTCAGGATCAGACTGGGCTGTTTTTGCTGTGAGACAGCTGTGTTAGGCTGTGACCAGGTTAAGTGTACACAAAATAAAGTCAATTCAAAAGACAAAAATTCAGCAAAACCCAATTCCTATACAAATATGTTGAATCAGAGCCAAGAGCTGTAATTTAAAATGAAATATTAACCAGAAAAGAAACTACTTACTAGATATTTTATCCAGAACTTGTTGATTCTTTATTGAGGAACAGAACAATATAATCATATTTAATTACAACTTAAGTGATTTCTATGATACACAATAAATGTGAAACTCAGCACTTTTCTATGTGACTGGATCCTTGACTTCCTGACCTAAAGATGATGGTGAAGTCAAGGTGATGGTAATGACAATGGACAGCACACCTCCTTCACAATCATCCTCAACACTCATGCCTCAGGAGGCTGTGTCCTCAGCCCCTCTCTATAAACCCACAACTGTGTGGCCAGATTCTGCCCCAACTCCATTTACATGTTCGAAAGTGACACCACCACAGCAGGCTGGAACTCAAATAATGATGAGACAGGATGCACAAAGGCGATAGAGAGCATAGAGACATGGTGTCAAGTCCACCCGAATGGATATCCTCGCCCAAATGATAAGCATTTTCTTTCAGTGTCAGAAGAACAAAGGAGCTGGTGATTTAATTCAAGATGCAGCGCAGACTACACAGCTTTGTATCCCTGTAAGTATCAATGGTGCTGACATGGAGATGGTTGAGAGCTTCAAGTTCCTAAGTGTAAGAATCACCACAAGCCTGTCATGGTACAACATGCACATGTACTTCCTCAGAAAGCTTAGTAAATGGCATGTCTCCATTGACCCTCACCAATTTCTACTGGAAAGCATCCTGTACAGACACATCACGGCCTGGTATGTCAACTACTTTGACCATAGCCCCACAAAACAGAGAGTTGTGGATACAGCTCAAGCGATCACAGAAAACAGCCTCCCCTTCAGAGTTTTGGTCTGCACTTCTCTCTGCCTTGGGTCAATAATCAAAGATCCTACCCATCTCAGATGTTCTCCATTCTCCCTCCTCCCAGTGAGCAGAAGATACAAACACTTGGAGCTCCGTACCACTGAGCTCAAGAACAGCTTCTACACTGCTTTTAGAAGACTCTTGTACAGATCTCTTGTATGATAAGGATGGACTCTTGATCTCACGTCCTCACTCATTATGGCCCTTGCACTGCATTGCCCATCTGCAGTGCACTTCCGCTTTAAATGTGGCTATAACATTAGATCCTGCAATCTGATATTGTGCTTCCCTTTGTACTACCTCAGTGTATTATACATCAAAATGACCTGCATGAATGCTGAGCAAAACAAAGATTTTCATTGTACAAGTGACAATATTTTACCAATTCCTATTACCATGGGTTGTGGGAACATCTCAATAATGGGGCAAAAGAAGTTATCTCCACTGGTTCGAGAGCTTGATGGTTGAGAGGTAATAACCTGAACCTGGTGGTGTAAGTCCTGGGGCTCCTGTACCTACTTCCTGATGGCAGCTGTGAGAAGAGAGCATAACCTTAGTGGCGGGGTGCCCAATGATGGATGCTACTTTCCTATGTAGATATGCTCTATGTAAGTGTGCTCAATGCTGAAAAGGGCTTTACCTGTGATGGGCTGAGCAGTATCCACTACTTTTTGTAGGATTTCCATTCAAGAATATTGGTGCTTCCATACCAGGCAGTGATGCAGCCAGTCAATATACTCTTCATTACACAATTATAGAAGTTTGTCAAAGTTTTAGATGTCATGCCAAATCTTCGTAAAATGCCCAAGAAAGTAGAGGTGCTGCCGTGTTTATCTGCTGGGCCCACAACAGGTTCTCCAAGGAACTTCAAATTGCTGACCCTCTCCACCTCTAATCCTCCAATGAGAGCTGGCTCATGAATCACTGATTTCCTCCTCTTGAAGTCAATACTCAGCTCCTTGGTCTTGCTGGGATTGTGGAAGGTTGTTGTTATTTCAACACTCAGCCAGACTTTCAATCGCCCTCCTATATGCTGATTCATCACCACCTTTGACTCGGCCTACAACAGTGGAGTCATCAGCAAACTTGAGTATGGCATTGGAACTGTGAATAGCTACATTAGTCATAAGTGTAAAGCAAGTGGAACAGGGGGCTAAGCACACAGCTTTGTAGAGCATCTGCACTGATAGAGATTGTGGATTTTGCTCTCAGCCCCAATCTCCTGTGGTTTCCCCATATCCCTTCATGCCGTAAATATAATTAAATATATTTATCACACAGTGGCCACTTTATCAGTTACCTCCTATACCTAATAAAATGGCCACTGCTACTGTAGCCCATCCACTTCAAAGTTCGATGCAATACACACAAAATGCCGGAGGAACTCAGCAGGCCTGGCAGCATCGGTGGTAAAGACTAAACAGTCGACGTGTCAGGCTGAGCCACTTCATCAGGGCTGGAAAGAAAAGGTGGGGAGTCTGAGTAAGAAAGTGGAAGGGTGGAGGAAGAACTTCGAAGTACTTAGATGCTCTTCTGCACATCACTGTTGTAACATGTGGTTACCGGATTGACTGTTGCCTGCCTGTCAGCTTGAACCAGTCTGGCTATTCTTCTCTGATCTCTCTCATTAACAAGACATTGTAGTCTACAAAACTACCATTCATTGGATTTTCTTCTTGTCTTCATATTCTGTAACTCTGGAGATTGTTATGCATGAAAATCCCAGAAGGTCAGCAGTATCAACTGTATTCCACTGACAAAGTCACTTAGGTAACATTTCTTCCCCATTCTGATGTCTTGTCTGAGTAATAACAGAATCTTTTGACCATGTCTGCATGCTTTTATGCATTGAGTTGTTGCCGCATGATTGATTGATTAGATATTTACATTAGTGAGCAGACATGCCGGTGTACCTAATAAAATGGTCACTGAGTCTATTTCAAAGCCAAGTTGGTGCACAGATTAAGGATGATCCTGTAGGTGGTGTGGAGATACACATCAAGTCCTTGGCTATGTGCTGTTAAGTGGGAAATGCCATTTGTATCATAACAGTACTGGTGACCATCTCCAAAAGAGAGATGCGTTCAGGGTATAAGAAGTTGGTTGCATCTAGCACACCATCCTAGAGAACTCCTTCATAAACCACAACCTGGCTGCTGGCAGTGTCAGTCTTTTGGTTCAGGTTAACATAACAATTTACTTTGATTGAGAATTTAATTGACTATGTTAAGCAGTAATTTCTATCCATTACCTCTGTTAACTTTGCTCTAATGTTTCTTAATCACAGTTGAGAAAACACAGGGCCATCTGCGTCAGCCAGTTCCTACCCAGCCGCTGGTTGGTGACATATCTCCGAGCAGTAACTTTGCTACACATGAGACTAGATCTGTATCTAATCATTTAAAGATATGTTACAAATGTCTGGGACTGAATAATGCTTTCAACACTCTCAAATGTGTACAAATTTTGCTTCCAAAATGGCATTACTCTTCAAAGAGTAGAAACTTGGAGCAGACAGGACTCGTCTTATGTTCTATTTCAAGAGGAAAATTTCCAAGATCTAACAGTGTCCAGGATTGCTGGGAAATCGTGCACATCAACTGACCCATTAAATCAAAAAGGACTCTGCATTCTCATGGTGTTTGTTTGGAAGTCTGCCATTATGTTCTAAAACTGTCAGAACAAATTGTATCTGTCTGGGCCCACTCTTTACTTGACATTGGAAAAACACTTGAGAAGGAGGCAAAATTAACACAAATATTTGCTCCAAAAAATTTAGATGTACATAATGTTTTGAAAATGCCTCTCTAACATCAGCCAACTTCTGGTTTCCTGAGTGCATTTGTCATTTCTGACCCCTGGAAATTGACGTTTTTTTCTTTCTCAATTTCACCAATACTTCCTTTGAATTGATTTTAACATCTTGGTTTACAGTATGCTGTGAAATAACTGATTGTCAATACTGCTGTACTTCGTTGTATTACACATAGGATGTTGGCATCAACAGCAAGGTAACTTTTATTACCCATTCAGAGATGACCTTGGAATATTAAAAATTAATTACATGATGAAGGGGAAGGGGCTGCTCGTTAGAGTGGATGACTCATCTTTTCTCTGAATTATTAACCAGTTTATATGACACCTTGTCACTGCCACTTTGGCGCTCCTTCCACTGACCCCATAACTTTACCAGAAGTATGGTGGTAAATCTCTTTGCAGTATAGACAGGGTTTCCACAGAATTATAAAGAAACGCCATGCTGGAAATACCTAGCCTGAGACTTTTCCTCTCTTTCTAGCTCTGTTTCACAAACCATCAGATTTATTAAATCCAGTTTTCATAATTTCTGAAAATGAAATTTGAACTTATTACCTCAAGCTGTTAGTCCTGTGTTGTAAGTCATTGTGCTACTTCTATGTCCTGAAGCAGGCAAAGTTTCATCTTATTGGCAGTAACCTTGGAAACTAATGAAGAAATTTGTTTTCTCAGAAAGCACATTCACATTTGAAGTAACATATTTTGTGAGGATAGATTAGTCTATACACATAAATAATTATTAGTAATATGATAGCTAAAGTTTTTGAATGTTTTAGAACTACTTTTTCTTAGAAAAAGAGGCCTGTTTTCTTTCAGTGGTCAGGATCTGTTGTGGATTTAGTTATTTTAAAAGTCACATCACATTTCACTATAAACATTTACAGCACGAGTTCCTGGATATGGTTACTTTTGTACACTTCAGCTTTATGTGTGTTAAAACTTTCAGTCTTATCTGTCATCCGAAAAAGACACGTAACTTGACCTCCTGAACAGTAACATCTATTTCTTGCCAAGAAACTAAAACAGACAGTGACTGACTTCCAAGGCACTGTCATAAGAATGCAAAGGAACATCCTTTTTTTTCACATTCAGAGCCTCCTTTATTGTCTACGATTGAGAATTCAATCTCCAGGGCAAGTCATCACTTTGTTACGAAGATTTCATCATTGCTCTTTCATTAGTGATCTAAAGGAATTAATGTAGCGGTGTGCTACACGCAGCGCTAAAATTACAACACGGAGTCGGTAACTGCAGTCAAAGGAAAAAACTTTATTCGAAAACTTCAGCCTCACTTTTAAGCCTCCCTCAACCGGCCCCCCATGGCGCAGAGGCTCCAAAGCTCTGTGCTCGCAAACCCCCGTAGGCTATCTAATTGTGAGTCAGTTCGGATGCGCCAAGAAATGGGTCGCCACATTAAAATTATAGAAGTATATTAGTTATAGGTATTTAGTGGCAATACTGTTAAACTATAAGTTTTCAAGATGACCAATATAATATTTTGCACAATCAGGTACATAATTTTAAAAGTCACTTTCAGTGTAGTGAGGCAAAATTGGCTGTTATACTGATTTTATTTTAGCTATTACAATGGTGGCAACTACTTGAAGAAAGCAAATTTATAATCAGTTATTTGATATTAATCTACATTTACTATTATTTCATTTTTGAGCACCCACAGGCAGTCACGGATAAATATGAAGGATGCATGATAATGCAAATTTTGAAATTTTAGATGACACTTTCATTAGAAAGTGGAAAGAATTAAAATAATCCTGGTGTTAGTATGAAGAGGGCAAAATATCCATGACATTGGCCTACAGCCTTGAATCAGTTCTAGGGAACAAACCCTGTGCTGAAATGGTAGATACAGAATTGGACTTCATCTAAATGAGCAAACTATGGAAGCCTATTGAACATTTCTCAGAGTGCTTATCGGAGAAGCAGATGTAAATCTGTGATGGTCCATATGGGGAAGTGCTGACTGGCAGGGCAAAGTGCAAAAGCTGGGGTCGATAGGGCAAGGTGGAAAATCTGGGATGTTGGGGAGTTGGGAGAAGGGTAATTGAGAGGCAGGAGAGTATAGACAGTTAGGAGTGAGACATGGGTATTATCAAGATTTATTGAAGATTGAACCACGGGGGTGCTCAGGAGTGTAGTAAGGAACTAAGAGGGAAAAGGGCGGAAAAAAACAAAATTGAGATTAGTGGAAAAGGAGAGGAGAAATCAGCAGGAATTTAATTGGTTAACTTGGAGAGGGAATGATCAGGAATCAGATTAGTGATTAAGGAGCAATTGAAATTTGGTTAGTCACGTGATTAGCCATTACAGGAAGGTTTGTGACTAGGTTTGCACTAGTGACTGGGGAATGAGGCAGTCAGGAAAGCGATTAATATTAGAAAAGATTTGATCAGCAGGGGGTATTTTGATTGGCGGTCAAATAAACAGAAATGCGAATAGTAATTGTGGAAGATGATAAAAGATAAAAGTGACTAGTATTGGATTTGGTGATTGGAGGAAGCCTGGCATTGAGGAGTGAATTAGTGACAATGACAATTGGGGTTGGTGATTGGGTGGAAACAGATCCATTGAGAAGTGATTGGAGGAAAACAGGAATGATCCAGATTGGAGATGGTGAGTAGAGAAAGCAGAGGCCATAAAGAGTGGGATGATTGCAGGAAATGGTTAGTGAATCTGGTGAAGGGGAAGCAGATATGGAGTTGAGTTGGTGATTGGGAGAAGAGGGGGTGATGGGGAGTACAGTTAGTGAGTGGAAGAGGAGGACCAATGCTAAGTACGTTTAGTGTAAGAGAAGAATAGTCAATGAGCTGTGGACTTGGTAAATGAGCAAGTACAATCAAAGAGTGCATAAGGAGGAACCTTCCTCCAATGGCTGATTTCATCACTAACCAGTTCCTAATTACTCACTAATTTGATTACCCTATCCCTAAATTAACTAATCACAGACCTGATAGTTTCTCCCCTCCACTTCCACTAATCCCAATCTTTTCCCCCTATTTCTCTTAATTCCTTACTGCACTCCTGAGCACCCGTCTTTCAGACTTCTGCAATTCTTAATCATGCTCATGTATTAATCCTGTTTCCCCTGACTCTCTGTTATCCCTCTCCCTACTCCCCAACACCCCAGCTTTTTATCTTTCCTTGCCAGACAATATTTCCTCACAGGAAACAACACAGGTTTAAAGTTTCAGCATAAGCCTTCTCATGAACTTTTATCTATTGGAAGTCTGTCTGTAATTAAAGCCCCACATTCAGAAAGCGTTTTTATAAACTCCTTTTTAGTTGCAGTCTCCTTAGTTCTACTTGAGCCAAAGACACTTTTAAACTCAATGGAACAGACCCAGTTCTGCCTCTGTTAAAGACACCTGAAGTTTCAAAATCTTCTGCACTCCATTTACTGATACTGAGTGTGGGCTTTCAATGCCTATGCATGAGCTTTTAACAATGTAGCAGGTGGTACACTTCTGAAATGGAATATGTGTTCGTTCACTTCTTACCCATTTAGAAGCACGAATCATCAACAAATCTTTTAGACAATAGCCAGTAGGTGCAGGAGTAGGCCATTCGGCCCTTCTAGCCAACACCGCCATTCACTGTGATCATGGCTGATCATACACAATCAGTACCCCATTCTTGCCCTCTCCCCATATCCCTTGACCCCACTATCTGTAAGAGCTCTATCTAACTCTCTCTTGAATGCATCCAGAGACTTGGCCTCCACCGCCTTCCGGGGCAGAGCATTCCACATATCCACCACTCTCTGGGTGAAAAACTTTTTCTGCACCTCTGTTCTAAATGGCCTACCCCTTATTCTTGAACTGAGGCCTCTAGTTCTGGACTCACCCATCAGCGGGAACATGCTTCCTGCCTCCAGTGTGTCCAATCCCTTAATAATCTTATATGTTTCAATCAGATCCCCTCTCATCCTTCTAAATTCCAGTGTTTACAAGCCCAGTCGCTCCAATCTTTCAACATATGACAGTCCCGCCACTCTGGGAATTAACCTTGTGAACCTACACTGCACTCCCTCAATAGCAAGAATGTCCTTCCTCAAATTTGGAGACCAAAACTGCACACAATACTCCAGGTGGGGTCTCACCAGAGTGCTGTACAGCTGCAGAAGGACCTCTTTACTCCTATACTCAATTCCTCTTGTTATAAAGGCCAGCATGCCATTAGCTTTCTTCAATGCCTGCTGTACCTGCATGCTTGCTTTCATTGACTGATGTACAAGAACACCTAGATGTCGTTGTATTTCCCCTTTTCCTAACATGACTCCATTTAGATAGTAATCTGCCTTCTTATTCTTGCCACCAAAGTGGATAACCTCACATTTATCCACATTAAACTGCATCTGCCATACATTTGCCCACTCACCCAACCTGTCCAAGTCACCCTGCATTCTCATAACATCCTCCTGACATTTCACATTGCCACCCAGCTTTGTGTCATCAGCAAATTTGCTAATATAACTTATAATCCCTTCATCTAAATCATTAATGTATATTGTAAACAGCTGCGGTCCCAGCACCGAACCTTGTGGTACCCCACTGGTCACAGCCTGCCATTCCGAAAGGGACCCGTTAATCACTACTCTTTGTTTCCTGTCAGCCAGCCAATTTTCAATCCATGTCAGTACTCTGTCCCCAATACTATGTGCCCTAATTTTGCCCACTAATCTCCTATGTGGGACTTTATCAAAAGCTTTCTGGAAGTCCAGGTACATTACATCCACTGGCTCTCCTTTGTCTATTTCCATAGTTACATCCTCAAAAAGCTCCAGAAGATTAGTCAAGCATGATTTTCCCTTCATAAATCCATGCTGACTTGGACTGATCCTTCTATTGCTATCCAAATGTGTCATAATTTCCTCTTTTATAATTGACTCCAGCATCTTTCCCACCACTGACGTCAGGCTAACCGGTCTATAATTCCCTGTTTTCTCTCTCCCTCCTTTCTTGAAAAGTGGGACAACATTAGCCACCCTCCAATCAGCAGGAACTGCTCCTGAATCTTTAGCCACCCTCCAATCAGCAGGAACTGTTCCTGAATCTTTAGCCACCCTCCAATCAGCTGGAACTGTTCCTGAATCTTTAGCCACCCTCCAATCAGCAGGAACTGTTCCTGAATCTTTAGCCACCCTCCAATCAGCAGGAACTGCTCCTGAATCTTTAGACACCCTCCAATCAGCAGGAACTGCTCCTGAATCTTTAGACACCCTCCAATCAGCAGGAACTGCTCCTGAATCTTTAGCCATGCTCCAATCAGCAGGAACTGTTCCTGAATCTTTAGCCATGCTCCAATCAGCAGGAACTGTTCCTGAATCTTTAGACACCCTCCAATCAGCAGGAACTGTTCCTGAATCTTTAGACACCCTCCAATCAGCTCCTGTTTTAGGCTGCGGCATTCATGTTGAGACAAAAAATTCTGTGTAATAATACTTTCATCCAGAATCTCCTGAAAAGGTGAATAGTTCAGTTCATTGCAGATATTCAACATAGAATGAACATTGGATTGCTTTTTACATTGGTTCTACCTGCAGTACTGAAGTGAAAATAAATTACTTTGCTCGGGAGAAATAAAGTTGTGCATTATTTTCAAGGTTACTGCTCATAAATAACAGTCGGCAGACCCAGTCTAGTTCATCTGATTTATTGATATGTCAGGGCATGCTATCCTATTGAACTGTTTAGATATTGTGAGAAGCACTATAAGGACTATCTTATCATCATTACCAGTGAAATGGAATAGCCAGACACAAAAATTATTAAAATTAGTTGATTAATATGTCACAATAGTAGAATCAAAATTACTTGGATTATTATCCATTTTCTGTCCATTTCTTATTACATTCTAGAGCATTATTACATTATTACATTCTTATTACATTATCAGAATTGTCTTTTTATTTTTTGCAATGTAATTAATTTAAACACTTAATGATTAAGCAGGCTTTAGATGATCTGAGCAATGGAATCAACATGCATGAAACAGTGTACCCTGACACCTTCATCATTGTTTTGGGAGTTAACAAGGCCAGTCTGAAAAAAGCACTAAGCAACTACCATCAACAGATCACTTGCAATATTAGAGGAAATAACACACTGGACCATTGCTACACCACCATCAGGAATGCCTTCCGTGCTATTCCACACCCCCACTTTAGGAAGTCTGATCACCTGGCTGTACTTCTACTCCCTGAGTACAGGCAAAGACTGAAGACTGCAGCACCAGCAGTGAGGACCGAGAAGGTATGGACAAGAAAAGCGCAGGAGTGCCTACAGGACTGCTTTGAATCGGTGGACTGGACTGTGTTCAGGGATTCATCTTCATGCCGCAATTGTTACTGACTTCATTAAAACCTGTGTAGATGGGTGTGTGCCTGCAAAGACTTGCTGTCCATTCCCAAACCAAAAGACATGGATGAACCAGGAGGTACATTGTCTGCTGAAGGCTAGATCTGTGGCATTTAAGTCTGGTGACCTAGGTTTGTACCAGAAAACTAGGTATGATTTGCAGAGGGCTATTTCAAGGGTGAAGAGACAATTTCAAATGAGGTTGGAAGCGACATCAGATGTACAACAACTCCGGCAGGGTTTGCAAGACATTACTTCCTACAAAGCAAAACCCAACAGCATGAATGGCAGCATGCTTCATTACCAGATGAACTCAACGCCTTCTATGCCCACTTTGAAAGGGAGAATATAACTACAACTGTGAAGATCCCTGCTGCACCCAGTGACTCTGTGATCTCTGTCTCAGAGGCCAATGCTAGGCCGTCGTTAAAGACAGTGAATCCTCACATGGTGGAAGGTCCTGATGGAGTACCTGGTAAGGCTCTGAAAGCTCCTACAGACAGAAGTTCTCGCTTGCTTCAAAAAGCCATCCGTTATACCAGTGCCTAAGAAGAATAATGTGAGCTGCCTTAATGACTAGTACTCACATCTACAGTGATGAAATGCTTGGAGAGGTTGGTCAACACTAGGCTGAACTCCTACCTCAAAAGAGCCTGGATCCATTGTAATTTGCCTATCACTGCAATAGATCAATGGCAGATGCAATCTCAATAGCTCTTCACATGGCCTTAGACCACTTGGACAATACAAGCACCAATGTTAGGGTACTGTTCATTGACTATAGCTCAGCATTTAATACCATCATTCCCACAACCCTGATTGAGATGTTATAGAACCTGGACTTCTGTACCTCCACCTGCAATTGGATCCTCGACTCCCAACTAAAAGACCACAATCTGTGTGGATTGGTGATAATATCTCCTCCTCACTGATGATCAACACTGGTGCACCTCAGGGGTGTGTGCTTAGCCCACTGCTCTACTCTCTCTATACCTATGACTCTGTGGCTAGGCACAGCTCAAATACCATCTATAAATTTGCTGGTGGTACAACCATTGATGGTAGAATATCAGCTGGTGATAAGAGGGAGTACAGGAGCGAGATATGCCAGCTATACTTCATTAGGAGTTTGAAGAGCTTCGGCATGTCAACAAATACACTCAAAAACTTCTATAGATGTGCCGTGAAGAGCATTCTGACAGGCTGCATCACTGTCTGATATTGGGGTGGGTGGGGGGGAGGGAGGGTTTGGCTACTGCAGAGAACCAAAAGAACCTGCAGAGGGTCGTAAATTTAGTTGGCTGCATCTTGGGTATTAGCCTACAAAGTACCCAGGCCATCTTTAGGGAGCGGTGCCTCAGAAAGTCAGCATCCATTATGGAGGACTCCCAGCTCCCAGCGCATGGACTTTTCTCACTGTTATCATCAGGTAGGAGGTACAGAAGCCTGAAGGCACAGTGATTCAGGAACAGCTTCTTCCCCTCTGCCATCCGATTCCTAAATGAACGTTGAACCCATGAACACTACCTCAGCTTTTTAACATACATTATTTCTGGGTTTTTTTGCACAGTTTTTAATCTATTTAATATATGTATACTGTAGTTGATTTTCTTATTTATTATTATTATTTCTTCTTCTATATTATGTATTGCATTGAACTGCTGCTGCTAAGTTAATGAATTCCACGACACATGCCAATGATAATAAACCTGATTCTGATTCTGACTGAATTGTGCTTAAAAAAGATAATCTTGTGAGCTTTCCTTGATGACAGAGTTTGACTAAATAATATCTGAGATTTTTACCAGGTCAGGAAATTTGATACTTTTGTTAAACAGAAGTCTCTTCACAACTTTAACCTTTTGTAAATAGATGACTTAATGATTTCATTAGATCAATAAACAGAAATGGTTTTTATTAACGGTATCATGGCAGCAAGAACGTCAAACAATGTGAAGTCCTTCCTAGTCCACTAGAAGATTTTTTTTTCAATTTTGTTTCGCTTCAAAATCCCAGATATTTCAAAATTTGCAAAATTTATCCATTCATTTTTTTTAAGCTGTCTGATCACTCGATGCAGCTACCCATTCAAAGGAATCCAATGGAAATTAATCCAGTTTCTCTGCAGTGTCGATTTTGATTTCTTGATGTAAGGGAGCTAATTCTTAGCATGCAAGCAATCGCTGCCCTATGTACAAAGGGTCTATATTGTCTGGTGCCTTTTCATGTCCTCAGCCAATCAACTGTTTACAAAAACGTAATCATTGTCATTTCCTGTAGACAACGCAAGAGCAAAATGACATAAAGCAATGTCGCACAAAATGTGGGTAACTGTTAATCTGATTTCAAGGTGTTATCTGAATGGCATTTCTTACCTATGACACTGAGAGAAATACCCACTTGAGAAAAATAAGTAACCTTTCACACCATATTTGGATAAGTAGATTGAATTTTAGTTTAACAATTCAACCCAAAATTAAGTAGCTCTGACAGTGTGACACCACCTTATTAATGCATTGAAGGGTCCACAGCTGACAAACCTTAAAGTGAGCTCTGAATTCACAATTCTGATTAGAAGTAAGAGCATGACTGTTGAGCCCATTACATCGTGGTGGTTTCCATGGGCGTTCCCTAATCTCCTACTCATAACGTCAGTAAGGAGGGGATTATTGGTGTAAGTTTAAACAGCACTTGGGCTTGCTCTAAGTGGAAAGCTCAGCAACTGGTAAAGTGTTGTGACTCAATTTACGGATGTAACCATAAATCTCTCAGGCCAACTTGGTCCTTCCATAGCTTTCAGGCATGCAGCTTTGGCCATTGGCCCCTGAGGGTCATTTTAAATAAACCGTACAGAATATCAAAGTTGTGCAGAGACATACACTGGAACAACATAGTTTTTTCCATTTTCAACCTTGGAGCAGAATTTCAGTAAAATTCTGTCATAGACCAGAATAAATTCTGACAACTCCATTGTTTATTGTAATGTCAGTTCCCCTTCCATTTCTTCCTTCTTTTCCCATCCTACATTGGTGCACACACAACCACCCACACTCATTCTCCTTCAGGCTCTCTCATAGCCTCTCACTTACTTGCCATCTTTCTGTAGGGACTGCTGTTATTTGACTCACTTTTATTTCTATCTCTCTTCCTCCCGATGACTTCACAAGTAGTCTTACTGGAATCAGATTAACAAAGGAGGGAAGTGAGTTATATAGAACACAGAGCAGTACAGCAGAGGAACAAACTTCTCAGCCCAAAATGTATTGACATGTACCATGGAACATAGAGCAGTGCAACACAGTACAGGCCTTTAGGCCCACAATGTTGTAAAGACTATATTCACCAAGATCAAGCTAACCCTTCCCTCTCATATAGCCCTCCATTTTAATTTTTCTGCCATTTACCTATCTAACAGTCTCTGAAATGCCCCTAATGTATCTAAGTCTATCATCACCTTCAATACAGAGGGGATTTATAAGGATCTTGCCTGGATTGGAGGGCCTACCTTATGAGAATAGGTTGAGTGAACTTGGCCTTTTCTCCCTGGAGCGACTGAGGATGAGAGGTAACCTCATAGAGGTGTATAAGATGATGAGGGGCATTGATCGTGTAGATAGCCAGAGGCTTTTTTCCAGGGCTGAAATGACTAACACGAGGGGGCATAGTTTTAAGGTGCTTGGGAATAGGTACAAAGAGGATGTCAGGGGTAGGTTTTTCACACAGAGAGTGGTGGGTGCGTGGAATGCACTGCCAGCAGCGGTGGTGGAAGTGGATACAGTAGGGTCTTTTAAGAGACTCTTAGGTAGGCACGTGGAGCTTAGAGAGAGGGCTATGCACTAGGATAATTCCAGGCAGTCTCAAGAGTAGGTTGCATGGTCGGCACAACATTATGGGCTGTAATGTGCTGTAAATTTCTATGTTCTGTCACCTCTGGCAGCACATTGCATGCACTCTCTGTGTAGGGGAAAAAACCTACGTCTGACTTCACTCCAAGCATGAAGTCATGGAGTCACAGAAAAGTACAGCACAGAAACCGGCCATTTGGCCCAACTGTTTCATGCTGAACCTTAAGAACAGCTTACTCCTATTGAGCTGCATCGGAAATTTAACCTTCCATACCCCCACCCTCCATCTACCTATGCAAGCTTCTCTTATATGCTGAAATCGAGCTCGTATGCACCACTTGCGCTGGCAGCTCATTCCATGCTCTATAAATACTCTTCATAATTTTGTATACCTCTCTCAAATCTCTCAATCTTCTGAATTCCAAGGAATAAAGTCCTAACTTATTCAGTCTATCCTTATAACTCATGTCCTCTAGCCCCTGCAAAATCCTTGTAAGTCTTCTCTGTACTCTTTCAACCTTACTTACATCTTTCCTTTAGGTATGTAACCTAAACTACACACAGTGCTCCAAATTGGGCCTCAACAATATCTTGTACAACTTCCACATAACATCCCATCTTCTGTACTCAATACTTTGATGTATGAAGGTCAATGAGCCAAAAGCATTCTTTACGACTCTAACTACCTGTGACGCCACTTTCAATGAATTATGGGCCTGTATTCTGATCCCTTTGTTCTACCACATTTCTCAGTGGCCTAACATTCACTGTGTTAGACCTACCATGGTTGGTCCTAGCAAAGTGTAGCATCCTGCACTTGTCTGTATTAAATTCCATCTGCTATTTTCAGCACATTTTTCCAGCTAGTCCACGGCTGCCTTTCTCGCTGTCCTCTACACCCCCAATCTTGTTGTCATACACAAATTTGTTAATCCAGTTAATCACTTTACTATCCAGATCATTGATATAAATAAGAAATAACAAAAGATTCAGCACTGATTGTTGTGGCATTCCACTAGTTACAGGCCTCCAGTTAGAGAGGCAACCATTTACTACCACTCTCTGGCTTCTCCCAAAAGGCCAATGACTAATCAAATTTACCAACTCACATGAATGCCAAGTGACCAAATCTTATTAACCACTCGCCCATGGGGCACCTTGTCAAAGGCCTTAGTAAAGTCCATGTAGACAACATCCACAACCTTGTCTTCATCAACTTTCTCTGAAACTTCCTCAAAAATCTCAAAGTTTGGTTAGACATGACCTACCATGCACAAAGCCATACTGACTATCCTTAATCAGCCCACGTTTATCCGAAAACTGATATATCTGGTCCTTCAGAATACCCTCAAACAACTTTCACACTACTGATCCAAGCTCACTGGCCAATAATTTCCTATTTATTTTTAAAGCTTTTCTTGAACAGCAGATCAACATTGGTTATCCTCCAATGCTCTGGTACCTCACATGTTGCTAAGGATGATTTAAGTATCTCTGCCAGGGTCCCAGCAATTTCTGCACTTGCCTACCACAGAGTCCTAATTTGCCTCAGGACTGCAAATGCCTCTCCTCTGTAATCCGTATAGGTTCCATGATGTTGCTCCTGCTTAGCCTCACTTCTACAGACTCTGTGTCCATCTCCTGAGTAAATATGGATGCAAAAAAATCATTTAAGATCTCCCCCATCTCTTCTGGGTCCACACGTGGATTACCATTCTGATCTTCTACAGGACTAATTTGTCCCTTGCAATCCTTTTGCTCTCAACATATCCGTTGAATCCTTTAGGACTCTCCTTCACCTTGTCTGCTAGGGCAACCTCATGCCCTCTTTTAGCACTCCTGATTGTTCTTAAGTGTTCTTTTGCATTTCTTATACTCCGTAAGCACCCCATTTGTTCCTGTCTGCCTATACCTGCTATGGAACTCTTTTTTCTTAACCAGGACCTCAATATTTCTTGAACACCAAGGTTCCCTATGCCTATTATCTTTTCCTTTTATTCTGTCAGGCACTTTTGTACTCTCCAAATTTCACTTTTGAAAGCCTCCCACTTACCAAGTATACTTTTGCCAGGAAACAGCCCATCTAAATCCATACATTTTCCATACACCTTCTTTCCTAACTGATCAACCACTTTTATAGATATGGACCCCAAGATCCCTCTGTACAGCAACACTACTGAGAGTCCGGTCACTTACATTTGATCTCCACATTTGGATGGATTAAACTTCAACTGACACAGTTTGTCCACTTCCATAGATATGGATCATATGTTGTGCTTTTTGCTTACATTGTCTAATCCAAAATGGTAATTTTTTTCATTTGAAAAGTGAAAAAATTGATGCAGTAGTTAGGTATAGTTGTAAAGTGTTGATATTAAAATAGTGTATCATTGGTTAAAAGAGCGTCTGAGATTGTTTTTATGAATGAAACATAAAAGATGTGATGACTTGACATGTGGCTTTGGTAAAAGAAATAACAACATTCGTTATTTCTTATCCATGAAGTTTAATTAGGAAATAATGAGAATTACGTTCTTTACATTTTGACCAACAGACTTTAATGAAAAATTAAGCAATGCAAATAATCTATCATTTTAATCTGTATTGCTGAATTTGTTGCACTGTACAGTTTGCCTGAATGTTAAGCCTGAAATTTTGCACAATGTTTATGTCAACCAGCAGATATACACTGACCTAATGTCTTTTTGCCTCTCTCACACAAAAGCTTCCACACACCCCAGAATGTGAATATGACTGTTAGAGTGTTACTGCTCCAAAGTTTGACCATGTCTTGTAAACTGTTTGCAGTTTCATTCCTTTATAGATAAGCACATCATAGTAAATATATCTTAATTCTGGTGATGTTTGCATGTAGGTTCTGCCAAAGGAAACGATAGGTAATGCACTGCAATACAAGATTATTACTATAAACATTTTACTTCCACATATTGGAAAACACACAAATAGCAAGAGAAACAGCTTTTAATAGAAGAGTCAATGTATTACATTTCAGACAAACATACATAGAAGAGTGCAGTAAGGACCTTCAGCCATGATATTGGACCAATCTTTTAACCTACTCTAAGATTAATGTAGTATTTCACTCCCACATAATTCTCCAATTTTCCTTCATCTGCCTGCCTGCTGAAGAGTCTCTTAAATGTATCCGACTCTCTGACCAACCCGGCAAAGCTTTGCATGCACTTACCATGCTCTATGTAAAAAATACTATCCCTGACACTTCCCTATACTTTCCTCCATTCACCAGAATATTATACCGTCTTGCATTAGCCATTTCTGCCCTAGGAAAAGAAGTCTACAGCTGTCCACTCTGTCTATGCTGATATCACTTTATACACCTCTATCAGGTCACTTTTCATCCTCCTTTACTCCAAAGAGAAAAGCTCTAGCTCGCTTAACCTTTCCACATAAGACAGGCTTTCTCAGAAAGAATATATGCAGGAGGTGGCCTCCCAACCCCCTGAACCTGCACTATCTTTCAATGGCCTTATCTTTATTTCTTCTTCTGTGCTGATTCTTCATAATCCTCAATTCCATGATCTTTCAAAACATTATCTGTTTCTTCTTTTTTAAAAAAATTTAGCCCCTACATGAATAGAGCATTCGTGAAATTCATCATGCTCTACAAGAAAAAGTTTGTGCACCCATCTGTTTTAAATGATTCCCCACTAATCTTGTAATTAGGATCTTTCATTCAAGGTAACCTCAGTCATGGAAACATTGAGACATCTACTTTCTCATGTCCCATAAGCACCTTTTTTATTTCAATGCCCCTCATTCTTCTAAGCTCCAAAAGGCCTGGTTATACAAAATAGGTTTTAGAAGAACTAGTTCTTCTAATCCTCCAGTCCTGATGAAGGGTCTCTGCCTGAAACATCAACTATCGATTCCTTTTCCCAGATGCTGCCTGACCTCCAGCATTATGTTTGTGTTACTCTGGGTTTTGGCTATTTGCAGAATCTCTCGTGTTTAATAACAAATTTTGCTGTGCTGAATAGAACTGCCCTGGATCATGAACATATTTTGCAGGTTAACATAGCAAAGGTATTTTCATGTTGGTGAGTTCCTGGTAAGAGGCTGTGAATATAAAATAGCCACTAACAAAGTCAACAGGGAATCTAAGAGAAATGTATTTACCCAAATAATTTTCCAAACATGGAACATGCTACTGCAGGAATAATTGAAGCAATTAAACGGGAAGCAAGATAAAATACACAAGGAGAAAAAAGTATCAGGTATTGTTGATCCATGAAGAAGTCTGGGAGGAAACTTGTTGGAGCATGAAAGATTGACTAAGAGAATAAAGAGATATTCTTCATCTAGAGGATCTTGGTGTGTAAGATCATTGCCTAGAATGGTGCAAAGATAAAAATCATATGTGCATTTAAAAAGAACGTGCATGTGTACAGGAAGAGCCACGACCTGCAAGGCCTAGAATGTTGTGCGGTAGATCTCATTAGGCTGAGCAGCTGTTCTTTGACTGACACGTGGGCTAGTGACCTCCTCCTGCACCGTAAATTTTTTGTGGGTTGAATGACCTTTTTCTGGGCTTAGCAAACTTTGCAACATCGAGTGGAATGCAGCTTTGTTTGCATATGTTGTACTGAGGACTCTCTAGTCCTTTTTATCAAGTGTGTTTCACCTATTCACCCAAACAGAATCTGACTCATTTAAAGACATAAAGGGTTTCACCGCCATACTTCATCAAAAGGGAAAAGATGCAAAGTCACTGATAATCTAAAATCGTTCTAATGTACTGATCTGAAACTTTTCAAGTAAAGGTACCAAAACTGAACCTATAGGATACAGCCTTATTAAAAACTTGCATAAATACCATCACTGCACTTCAATATGTTTGTGCTAGTGATGTACTCCAACTCTATTCACCTTCCTTATTGTCTTGTAAGATCAGACAGACAGTTCATTCATTGCCTATCTCTTACTCTGTACTCATTACTATGTTGTATGTATCCTTGGCATTGTTCCCACACTCTCCTGATGTACATTCTGTAAATCACAATGAGCACAGCTGGTCCACCTGACAGCAAAGTGGACGTTGCAATTCAATACCATATGGGCAGCCCAGTTCAACACTGACTGGGAGTTGCCATGGCAATCTGCACTGCAAACAGTAGGCCCTTCTTAAAAATGGCAGCTGCCACTTCGCCGGTGTGGCATTGCCAGTGAGCAGTAAGGTTACTAAACTCTTACAAGGCATTTGCACCTTGTCATCACCATATGACAGACAAGAAAATTAACCTCCTATGTCTCACAAACACATCAGTATCATTAGCAGCCTGAATGACGAGAAGGTCTGCGAATGCTGGAAATCCAAAGGAACACACACAAAATTCTGGAGGAACTCAGCAGGCCAGGCAGCATCTATGGAAATGTACAAACAGTTGAAGTTTTAGGCCAAGACCCTTCTTCACGACTGGAAAGGAAAGGGGCATCTTCCCCGTTCCTTCCCATTAGCAGTCTGAACTTTCTTTCTATTCAATATCTTTACCTAAATTGTTAACAAAGATAGCAAAAACATAAGAGTTCAGCATGGGACATGTTGTAATCCACTAGTTATTAAAAAGCTAGTACTACCCTTCAGATTTTTTTTTAAATTTGCTGTTTTTTTAACATTTTTACCAAAATAGAATAATTACTATATTTTTTTTATATCCTGGTCTGGGTTCCTGGAAAATGTCAGTTAAAGTAGAAAAGTATTTTTGTATCATTCAGTGAATCTATTATTGAAAATAAAATACTGAAAACATAATTAATCCAGTGAGCAATGATGAAAGAATTAGAGACAAATATGAATTTGTATCACAACTTAATAAACTGCAAAAGGATTTCAGATTTCTCAATCAGATTTCCAGAGGGCATAGCGTACTGAAAATTTGGATTAGTTTTCTATTTGTGGCGGATGATGACAAGCCAGCATTGATGCTGAAAGGAAAATGGAAAGCTTCCTTTGGATAAATGGATAAACAATATGAATAACATGACCATAAAAGTCTAGGGTCCAGACTGTGTACGGCATAGTTTTACTGAGTGTGATCCAGGCTCCATTTGATTCAGACTAGGAGAAGCTTCCACTCACTTTCTCCTTCTTTAGTTATTGTTCTGGTTGAGGAAGGCTTACTTCTGTTCTGGTTCTGAGGATTCTCAGGTGCCTGATGAGGATGTGTGGAAATTCGATGGGGCAGGAGGTGGCTGAGAATTGGTAGCTACTTATGCAGAGTTTTTACAAGCTTCTAATGTGCTGCATCAAGATTCTCACTACCAGCCCATTTTTTTTTTGTCAACTTTGATAAGTCAAGGGCTGGATATTCCCGGGTGTCATTTTGCTAGAGTAATCCTTGCTCTATCCACCTGTTGATCTCTTCCCATGACAGAGTTGAGAGCAAACTATTTTATGTGTGTGATGTCAGACATCAGAATGCCCATATGACTGAGTAACTTGGATTTCAACCTGGGAGAGGACATTGATGTTGATTCTCTTGAACTCCCAGTGAACTTGGAGCCCTTTGCAGAGATAGCATTCATGGTAATTTTAGTATCTTAAGGTGCCCTCTATTGATAGTCCATCGGAAGCATGTAGGACAGCAACGTCTATTCGATCATACGTTTTGTGACATTAATAAGGTATTGGTGTTAAGCCACTTACTTCAATCATTCAAAGTCTGTACTGTCACAGTGGAGGCAGTGGTGAATTTCATCCATCTATAGTTATCTCTACTGACAGGTGTCTCCCGAGAAGTGGAAAGTGGTGCACATTTTCCAGAGTCTCAGAGAGAATCTTAGTTGGTAGAAGGCATTGGTCAAATGGAGCAATCCGGTAGAGGACCTCCTTCTGTGGATGTTGAATGCAAAGCCGAGCTTCTTTTATGCACTAATAATAACCTGAAGCTTGGCCTCGAAAGTTTAGGAAAACTTGACACTGTACCATAGTTGCCATTGCATTCTTTAAAATTGACACCTCCTGCCTGACATGTCTCACTTGGGATGATGATGTTTATGTCAAAATCTCTGAAGTTTTGAACTACTCTTCAAGATGTATCATACATTAAGGTGCTGAATCAAGAGAACTGCCAGTCTTTCCTGGGAAACTCTCCCCCTCCCCACCACCACCTTTGTGTCCTTGAAAGACCAAAATAGTACTTAGAGATTTAATAAAGAGATTAAAATATCTTTGTGAAGATGATTAATAGTTTTCCTTTTTCAGTCTGGCTCTACTGGGGTTGGAAGAGTTTTCAAAATGTATAATTTTGTCCAGCAAAGATAATTTCTGACCGCCTTTCGGATACCAGAATTCTCGTCTGAATAAGTAGTCTTAACAAGGACCATGCTCCATTGTAGTTCCATCGATGGAGGGGTGAGTTCTCCAGAAACATACCCTTGGGACAGGGAATGGAGGGGTGAATTCTCCAGAAACATACCCTTGGGACAGGGAATGGAGGGGTGAATTCTCCAGAAACATACCCTTGGGACAGGGAATGGAGGGGTGAATTCTCCAGAAACATACCCTTGGGACAGGGAATGGAGGGTGAATTCTCCAGAAATATGCCCTGGGTCAAGATTCTTCAGATCATTGATCTGAAGAAAAATTCCTCTTTAATTGGCAAAGAGCAGAGACTGTTAAAAATGAGCAATGATCTTCCTAGTAATGCTTATGTTCCACAAAATGAATGAATAAAAAAGTAAGGCTAGTCAGGTACAAAATAATCATTGATACCCGGATAAATATTGTTAGTGAAGGATGTTGACATAAACAAGAACTGAAATCTTTCAATGATATATTTGTCAGTATGATATCAACACAGTCAAGGAAGTGCATGCTCCTCACTGTGTCCTGTTTTTTGTGAAACATAGCATGCATTATGCTGAATCTTGTTGACCCCTGCAATTTTGTAACGAAATATTGCCTTAAAATTCATGAAGTGTTTTTTTTTCTTATTCAGCTCAGGGTTTTTCATACGTATCCAAAAGCAAAGGAGACACTTCACACATGTAAGACCACAAGAAAACATTAACTGACTAGCACAAATGCAATACAAGAAAAAACTTCTACAGCAGTAGCAGTACAGAAATCAAAGTAATTCTTATCATCCACTAAACAAGCAGATCTCTGCAATGTTGGAGGGAGCCACAGATCCAACGTGAGATCCCTCACAGGTGCCTTGTACAGCCTCAGCATTACATCCTTGCTTTTATATTCTAGACTTCTTGAAGTGAATGCTAATGTTGCATTCACATTGCTCACCACTGATTCAACCTGCAAATTAACCTTTAGTGAATCCTTCATGAGGACTCCCAAATCTCTTTGCACCTCAGTTTTTTTGAATTTTCTCTCCATTTAGAATAGTCAACACTTTTCCTCCGTCTACCAAACTGCATGGCCACATACTTCCCAACACTGTCTTCCATCTGTCACTTCCTTGCCCATTCTCCTAATCTGTCTAAGTCCTTCTGTAGCCTCTCTGTTTTGTCAACACTACCAGCCCTTCCACCTATCTTTGTAACTCCCACAAACTTGGCCAAAAGGCCATCACTTTCATTATCCAGATCATTGAGATACAACACTAAAAAGAAGTGGTCCCAACACAGACCCCTGTGGAACAACACTAGACACCTGCAGCCATTCAGAAAAGGATCTTTTTATTCCAACTCTTTGGCTCCTGCCAATCAGCTAATGTTTTATCCATGTTAGCATCTTTCCTGTAATACCCTAGGCCGGGGATCGGCAACCCGCGGCTCCGGAGCCACATGTGGCTCTTTTAAGTCTGTGCTGCGGCTCCCTGTTGCTTTGGGAAATAATTGGTTGTGGCGACCCTTTTCCTGGCACATCTGAACCGACTCACAATTAGATAGTCTACGGGGGTTTGCGAGCACAGAGCTTTGGAGCCTCTGCGCCATGGGGGGCAGGTTGAGGGAGGCTTAAAAGTGAGGCTGAAGTTTTCGAATAAAGTTTTTTCCTTCGACTGCAGTTACCGACACCGTGTCGTAATTTTAGCGCTGCGTGTAGCACACCGCTACATGGTCAGTATTTAATTAAAATGTATTTTATGTTAGTTTGTTAGTTTTTGAAATGTAAATCTAAATTTGAAGATTATGGTGATCTTGTACAATCTAAATAAGACGTTGTGGCGACCCATTTCCTGACACATCCGAACCGGCTCACAATTAGCCAGCGTTCAGGCTAAGGGAGATAGCCTACGGGGGTTTGTGAGTACGTGTCTTTTGCAGCATCCGCGCCCATGGGGGGTGGGTTGAGGGAGGCTTAAAAGCAAGGCTGTTTAGTTCGAATAAAGCTATCTTTGACTGCAGTTTACTGACTGCGTGTAGCACACCGCTACAACGTGTTTTTATCGCTGGCTGTCCAGAGGGAAGGTGCTGAAATGCTTTGTCGCGTGTCTGGAAGAAGTGAAAACTTTCCTGGGCAGCAAAGGGCTCAACTTTCCTGAGCTGGAACAGCCAGAGTGGCTGGAAAAGCTACACTTCATGGTAGACATGACAGCGCACCTGAACACGCTGAACACAGCTCTTCAGGGGAAAGGACGTACAGCCCTGCACCTGTTGGAGGATGTTTTGGCATTCGAGCGCAAGTTGACGTTGCTTGCCAGAGATTTACAGAAAAGCACATTGTCTCACTTCCCCAATTTGAGAGAGTTCAAACAAGGTCACGACATGATAAATTCGGAGTATTTACATTCTGCAGTCATCGCAATGCAAACATCGCTGGGAAACGCTTTTGTGAGTTCAGAGAGGAAAAAAACACATTATCCTTCCCGGTCACTCCCCTAAGCATCGATTCATCTCTACTGAATACGACTGCATTGTCAGGTGTGAGTCAACCTGAACAAGTATGATAAATATTTTAATTGCCTATTATTTTACGTATATTCATATGTTCTCATTGTTCAGTGAAATAGTCCTTTTATTTTTCAGGTTGACAGCTGGCTGACGTTATTTTTGGTTTGCTGCTGGCGGCAAATTTAAGTTTGGCGTTTTTCAAAAATACAAGAAGGACTCAAATAGACATTGAGTATTTTACTTAAAAGTAACCTTCAACCCAACGTCTCTTTTTCGGAGTTCAAAATGTTTTTGTTGCATGCAGAAATGTAATTTCGTTTTCTCTGCAGGAGTTCATCAATTTCATAAATGCAACACATTATAGTTTGTTTATACATAGCATAAAGGCAAAACAAAACGTTGTATGCAGTGTTATTTCATTTTAAATGTCAAACGGGTTTTGCGGCTCCCAGTGGTTTCTTTTCTGTGGGAAACGGGTCCAAGTGGCTCTTTCAGTGGTAAAGGTTGCTGACCCCTGCCCTAGGCTCTTAACTTGTTTAGCAGCCTCGTCAACGGCCTTTTGAAATCAAAGTACACAACATCCCCCAATTCTCCTTTGTCTATGCTGCTTGTTTTTTCTTCAAAGAATTCTAACAGATTTGTCAAGCAAGATTTCCCTTAAGGAAACTATGCTAACTACAGTCTATTTTGTCATGTGCCTCCAACTACCCTGAAGCTACATCCTTAACATCTTCCCAACCTTATAATTTCCTTTCTTCTGCCTCCCTCCCTTCTTAAAGAGTGCAGTGGCATTTGCAGTTTTCCATTCTCCAGAACCATTCCAAAATCTAATAATTCTTGAAAGATCATTACAAATGCCTCCACAGTTTGTTCAGCTACCTCCTTCAGAACCCTGCAGTGTAGTCTATCAGGTCCAGGTGACTTACCTACCTTCAGACTTCTCAGTTTCCCAAACACCATCTCCCTAGGAATAGCAACTACACTCACTTCTGCCCTCTGATACTCTGGGACTTTAGTATACTTCTAGTGTCTTCCACAGTGAAGACTGATGCAAAATACTTATTCAGTTTGTTCACCATTCCCTTGTCCCCCATTACTATCTCTACAGTGTCATCTTCCAGTGGTTCAGTATCTAACCTCACCTCTCTTTTACTGTTTCTGTAATCCGAAATGATTCTTCTGGTATCATTTTTTTTGATATTATTGGCTATCTTACCTTCATATTTATCTTTTCCCCCTTTTTTTTTAGTTGCCTTCTGTTTGTCTTTTAAAATTTCCCAATCCTCTAACTTCACTCTAATATTAGCTCCATTGCATGCCTTCTCTTTTACTTTTAAGTTGGCTTTGATTTCCCTTATCAGCCACAGTTGCATCATCTCGCTTTAGAATACTTCCTCATCGTTGGGATGTATCTATTATGTGCTTTCCGAATTGCTCCCAGAAATTCCAGCCATTTTGTTGTTCTGCTGTCATCCCTGCTAGTGTCCCCTTCCAATCACCTTTGGCCACCTCCTCCCTCATGCATCTGTAGTTCCTTTTACTCCACTGTAATACTGATACATCTGACTTTAGCTTCCCCTTCTCACATTGCAGGATAAATTCTGTAATATTATGATCATTCAAACTGAAAGGAATATGATAAAACATTCAAACTGAGCCAACGCTATTCACAGCTGTTGAAGCAAACAATGGGTTAGGCAAGCTGCGTTAAAGAATGGAACCATTGAATACCTTTTCATCAGTAAGATGTTTGTGACATCCTTTGAGATCCTTCCAAGTACCAGGGAATCTACACGATGACTCACAAGACAATGGAAACTCTCATTGACACGGCTATTATGGAGGATGAGATTTCAATCCATGCTTCAGATAAATGGGAAAACATTACAAAAGTTTCTGTCTTGTTCGAAGAGAGCTAGCAGACGGATGGTAGGAATTTTACTGTACTATAAAGTATGATCCGAAATGGTATTAGGGCATTGAAAATAGAAGACTATGTTAGTTGTTACCCCAGAGCAGCAAAGTGCTGTAATGCTTTCCATGCCTCCACTATAAGTTGCTGGATATTTCATACCTTTGTGCTGAAAACAATGTCATCTGGTTTTCTCTTCGCCAGACTCAAGAGGATGGTTGAAGGTGTGTGATCAATTGCATGGGGGAGGAGCTGCCATCACATAGGTGGGTGGGTTGGCATTGGGACAGTCAGAGACATTGGATCCAGAGGGAGGATAGAGATTTCAGCATCGGTGGGGTGGGGGGGAGGGTAAGTTTGAGTAATGTACCATGAGTATTAAAGTTTGGGAAATTGGACATCATGGAAGTAGGTTTCAAAATAGCAGCAGCAACCTGGGAGACTTTGCTAAGGGCGGATACTGCATCTGAAAGACCAGGGAATCGGCACCTCCAGGACATTGTTTTCGAATGTACATTTCAAAAGGAACATTGTACAATGAATTATGCCACCCCTTTTGTCCCTGAATCAAAAATCGCATCAGGTCTAAAGAATGACAGGTGACCTGATTCATCTAATAGAATTTCCATTCAGCTTGGGCTTCGTACAAAGTGGTCACAGATGCAAGATACTCTGAGTTGATGGCTAAATTAAGTCTGAATTAGTGCTAAAGAATTAGAATTATGCAATTGAATTGCTAAACAAAGGTATCAAACTGAACAGAAGTCAAGTGGAAAGGAGAAGAGAAACATTTGTAATTCAGATGGTGAAAATATACAAAGGACAAACCAGCTGGAACTTGCACAATCTGCAATGTCTGTTCATTACTGGGACTCAGCGTTAGGAATAACCTAATCATGGTCCAGGGTCAGCAGCAGCCTCTGAGAGATGGAGCACAATTACTATCAGGCATCTCGCATACTTGGCTAGAAGGCAGAATCCACAATGTTTGAAATCACAGAGTCTTTTAAATAATGTTAAGGAGGGGACATACCATGGTTAAAAGGTTCATCTAAAACTGATACATATAGGAATTTATCCTCAGACAGGTTAATGAGTCTCTAGTTGTAGAGTCTAGATCATTAGATATATTTAAAAAGGAAGCAGATTTTTTAAAGATTGGGAAATTCAAAGCTGTGGAGAACTGGTACAGAAATGGAGTTGAAGCCTGGGGCAAATCAATCATGACGAGAAGTGTCTAGTCAAATCATATTCAAAGGTAGGGCAGGCTCGAGGGGCCAGGTGACCTATTGCTGTTCCTATGCTCTTGTGCTTAAGTCTTTTTTAATAACAGAAGCTGCACAAAAGCTAAATCATCGAGACAGGAAACCACAGGCCTTCTAACATTGTATCTGCAGGAGAAAATGCATAATTCTGATGTATAGGATGGGGAGGGGTTAGAATGTGGTATTATGTTTTGCTCCCTAAGTAAATTCCAGGCAAAGGTTCATAAGCAGCTAAATCAAAAAGATGGTTGTGGCACGAGGGTCATGTGTTGACATGTCAATAACAGAGACAGATGGCTAGCAGAAGAGCTGCAAAGAAGTGAAGTTGGTGTTGTGGGGTATGAGTCACGTGCATTTAAAAGAAACTATTGTGAACTACTGTACAAATTATTGTTGAAAAGTACAATCGTTACTAAAAATACCAATAAAAATTAAACAAAGTACTTAGGGGCTTAAAGATACTAAAAAAAAGCCTATGACATACAATACAACCCCATTGTAACAGAAATAGAATAAATAATTATATTTTTAAAATTATCCATGTTCTGCAATATTCTATTTGACAGGTTTAACCTTGTTTGGGAATTATTGAAAAGCCTTGAGAGAATACAATTGCCAACAATTGCTGCATTCCTACTTCAGCAAAGATATCATTTCAAGGTGTCTGCAATACCACAAAGTGATTGTTTAAAGTATCTGACAGACAAATTGGTTAAGAACTAGCTGACCTTGAATTCATTGGCCATAATTAAATTGAACCTAACATCAATGTATTTCTATTCAATGCTTGTACAAACATTGTCAGAAATAATTAATGCAAATACTGTTTCCTTTTTATCAGTGAAACCTATCATGTATTGTGACTGATTGAAATAGAGATAACTATCCCCTGCTTCTACCAACACCATCTCAGCATGGCAAATGCCCGCTTCTCCTCAATAGATGTTACCATGAAACTCCATGTCTTTCAAATGCATCCTGTGGAAGAAACCTTTATACCTATTGCGATGTAGCAATTAGCAAAAGTATAAGAGGTGTTGAAATTTAAATGGCACTTCTTTTGGTTGAATGGTTGATGTTAAATAATGCCAGGCTAAGTTTATCCAAGGACTATGATCTACCAGCAGCTTTCTCCTTCAAAGGTGGATTCACTGGGATTGTTTTCAGCTCATAAACTGCAGTGGATTCATAAAGAAAGAAACATGAATTTCTATTTCCTCCTTAAGTATTCTAGTTAGTTTCAAAATGTACAGCAGTGCCAGAACTGTTGTTGACAGTTGTACCAGAATATAGAACATAGAAAACCTACAGCACAATACAGGCCCTTCAGCCCACAAAGCTGTGCCGAACATGTCCCTACCTTAGAACTACCTAGGCTTCACCCATAGCCCTCTATTTTTCTAAGCTCCATGTACCTATCCAAAAGTCTCTTAAAAGACCCTATCGTATTTGCCTCCACCACTGTTGCCAGCAGCCCTTTCCACACACTCACCGCTCTCTGAGTAAAAAAACCTACCCCTGACATCTCCTCTGTACCTACTCCCCAGCACCTTAAGCCTGTGTCCTCTTGTGGCAACCATTTCAGCCCTGGGAAAAAGCCTCTGACTATCCACAAGATCAATACCTCTCATCATCTTATACACCACTATCAGGTCACCTCTCATCCTCCGACACTCCAAGGAGAAAAGGTTGAGTTCACTCAACCTATTTTCATAAGGCATGCTCCCCAATCCAGGCAACATCCTTGTAAATCTCCTCTGCACCCTTTCTATGGCTTCCACATCCTTCCTGTATTGAGGCAACCAGAACTGAGCACAGTACTCCAAGTGGGGTCTGACCAGGGTCCTATATAGCTGCAACATTATCTCTCAGCTCCTAAATTCAATTTCACGATTGATGAAGGCCAAAACACCATACACCTTCTTAACCACAGAGTCAACCTGCACAGCTGCTTTGTGCGTCCTATGGACTCGGACCCCAAGATCCCTTTGATCCTCCACACTGCCAAGAGTCTTACCATTAATACTATATTTCGCCATCATATTTGACCTACCAAAATGAACCACTTCACACTTGTCTAGGTTGAAATCCATCTGCCACTTCTCAGCCCAGTTTTGCATCCTGTCAATGTCCCGCTGTAACCTCTGACAGCCCTCCACACTATCCACAACACCCCCAACCTTTGTGTCATCAGCAAACTTCCTAACCCATCCCTCCACTTCCTCATTCAGGTCATTTATAAAAATCACAAAGAGTAAGGGTCCCAGTACAGATCTCTGAGGCACTCCACTGGTGAATGACCTCCATGCAGAATATGACCCATCTACAATCATTCTTTGCTTTCTGTGGGCAAGCCAGTTCTGGATCCACAAAGCTATGTCTCCTTGGATCCCATGCCTCCTTACTTTCTCAATAAGCTTTGCATGGGGTAACCCATCAAATGCCTTGTTGAAATCCATATACACTATGTCAACTGATCTACCTTCATCAATGTGTTCAGTCACATCCTCAAAAAATTCAATCAGACTCATAAGGCACAACCTGCCCTTGACAAAGCAATGCTGACTATTCCTGAACATATACTTCTCCAAATGTTAATAAATCCTGTTTCTCAGGATCTTCTCTGTCAACTTACCAACTACTGAGGTAAGACTCACTGGTCTTAATTTCCTTGGATAAATCTACTCCCTTTCTTGAATAAAGGAACAACATCCTCAACCCTCCAATCCTCCGGAACCTCTCCCATCCCCACTGATGATGCAAAGATCATCGCCAGAGGCTCATCATCTCCTCCCTTGCCTCCCACAGTAGCCTGGGGTATATCTCATCTGGTCCTGGTGACTTATCCAACTTGATGCTTTCCAAAAGCTCCAGCACATCTTCTTTCCTAATATCTAAATGCTCAAGCTTTTCAGTCCACTGCAAGTCATCGCTACAATCACTAAGATCCTTTTCCATAGTGAATACTGAAGTAAAGTATTCATTAAGTACCTCTGCTATTTCCTCCAGTTCCATACACACTTTCCCACTGTCACACTTGATAGGTCCTATTCTTCCATGTCTTATCCTCTTGCTCTTCACATACTTGTAGAATGCCTTGAGGTTTTCCTTAATCCTACTTGCCACAGCCTTCTCATGGCCCCTTCTGGCTCTCCTAATTTCCTTCTTAAGCTCCTTCCTATTAGCCTTATAATCTTCTAGATCTCTAACATTACCTAGCTCTCTGAACCTCTTGTAAGCTTTTGTTTTCTTCTTGACTAGAGTTATTACAGCCTTTGTACATCACAGTTCCTATACCCTACCATAACTTCCCTGTCTCATTGGAACGTACCTATGCAGAACTCTACACAAATATCCGTTGAACGTTTGCCACTTTTCCGTACTTTTCCCTGAGAACATCTGTTTCCAATTTAAGCTTCCAATTTCCTGCATGATAGCCTCATAATTCCACTTAGTCCAATTAAATGCTTTTCTAAATTGTCTGTTCCTATCTGTCTCCAATGCTATTGTAAAAGAGATAGAATTATGATCACTATCTCCAAAATGCTCTTTCACTGAGAGATTTGACACCTGACCAGGTTCATTTCCCAATACCAGGTCAAGTACAGCCTCTCCTCTTGTAGGCTTATCGACATATTGTGTGTCAAGAAAGCTTCCTGAACACACCTAACTAACTCCACCCCATCTAAACCGTTTGCTCTAGGGGAGATGCCAATCGATATTTGGGAAATTAAAATCTCCCATCATGACAACTCTGTTATTGTTACATCTTTTTAGGATCTGATTCCCTATCTGTTCCTCAAAATCCCTGTTACTATTAGGCAACCTATTAAAAAAACACCCTGTAAAGTTATTGACCCCTTCCTGTTGCTAACCTCCACCCACAGAGACTCCGTAGATAATCCCTCCATGGCATCCACCTTTTCTGCAGCCGTGACACTCTCTCTGATCAACAGTGCCACACCCCCACCTCTTTTGCCTCCCTCCCTGTCCTTTCTGAAACATCTAAAACCCGGCACTTAAAGTAACCATTTCTGTCCCTGAGCCATCCAAGTCTCCATAATGGCCACCACGTCATAGCTCCAAGTACCGATCCACGCTCTAAGCTTACCTGCTTTTTCACAACACTCCCTGCATTAAAACAGACACATCTCAAAACTTCTATCTGAGCACATCCCTTCTCTATCACCTGCCTATCCTCTCTCTCGCACTGTCTACAAGCTTTCTCTATTTGTGAGCCAACCTCCTCTTCCCCAGTCTCTTCAGTTCGGTTCCCACCCCCTAATAAGAAGTAAATTATTGAAACAAAGATGGCAGTACTATAATCAATATCCTCTCTAAGCCATATCTGAACTTGACCTAGGGTATCCTGCCTTTTTGGCAAGCAACTACTGAAGGTCACAATGAACCCAAGACTGGAACTTGATATCTGATGCACCTGGAATGCTTGTTCTTTCCTGAATAACTGAGGACTCAGTTCTTCCCTAGCAGGTCTTGGCAAGTTCCTGTGCATTGTGCCTCATAGAAAATACATACCGTGTGTAAAAAAAGTTATTAATTGCAGATATCATGTTCAACAGAAAAGAAAGAACTGTCAAATTGTATCCATAGTAAAGATGAGAAAGTTGCTGGGTTGTTGTTCATGAAGGAGAAAGACATGCAGGATGGTGAGATCCGTGTGTGATATTCTAATATGACAGCGTGCCTTAAGATCAAGTAGGATATTTTGTTGGGTCTCTTGAGGTGGATAATTCCCAAGGTGTTGATGGGATCTATCCAAGGTGTTTGAAAGAGACATGAGAAGAGTGTGCTAGGGTTTTGAGAAAGGACTTTGCATCCTCTTTAAATGACTGGAAAATGGCTAATATTCTTTGCTTAAGAAGGGAAATGGGGAGAATCCAGGAAATTATAGGCTAGTGAGCCTCACATCAGTGGTAGGGAATTTATTGTAGAAGGTTCTTAGGGACAGGATTTACTCACAGTGGAAGAACAGTTGGGCCAGTCAGCTTGGCTTTTTGCAGGGCAGATCATGTCTTACAATTTTGTTTAAAAGGTAGTGACCAAAGTCATTGATGAAGGTAGAGCTGGAGATGTTGTCTATATGAATTTTAATAAGGCACTGGACAAGGTCCCTCATGGGAAGATTAAGATTAATCAGGAAGATTAAGATGCATGGGATCCATAGTGAATTGATAGTTTGGGTTCAGAATTGATTTGACTATACAAGAAAGAGGGTGATAATGGAAAGGTGTTACTCTGGCTGGAGGTCTGTGACCAGTAGTGCAGTGGTGTTCAGCAGTGATCAGTGCTGGGACCTCTGTTATTCTTGATATACATGAATGACCTGGATGAAAATCTAAGTAAGATTTCAGATGACACCAAAGTGCATGGATGTGCAGATGTTGAAGAAGATATGGATCAGTGGTGAGTGGAGTTTGCACGTTCTCTCTGTCACTACATGGGTTTCATTCAGCCGTTCTAGTTTCCTCCCATGTCCCAATGACAAACAAGATTGAAGACTTCAGAGCAAGAGTTGCTTTATCAGAGGGACATGAGAAACTGCTGTATATTCTATTTCAGAGTGACATAGCTTTCCCCTTCTCTCCTGACACAGCACACCAGGCCAAGGGGTCTGCAGTCCACTGCAGAGACCAGACAGGTGCTGGGTAAAAGAAAGCTTCTGCTTCATGATAAACTCTTCATGGTGGCCCCGCTCCACTTCTGCTCTCCTGACCTGGCAGTGTAGGGCCAGCCATTCTATCTTCCACAGGGGATTTCTGCCATCATTCTGACTGCAGTCTACCTAAGGCAGGCATCAAACTTGCACTTGAGGAAATAAGTGCTGGGATCGACAAGAACAAAACAGCATCCCTCACATTGATGAAGCCTCTGCCTGGCTGTGGTTCGGCTTGCACAATTTTACTTCCCATAAGGCAAGATCGGTAGCATAAGAGGCAATGACCGATTACTCCTGGTTGAGCTCAGTGCCTTCTATGCACACATTGAAAGGGAGGACTATGACCACAACCACACAAGCCACCAGGCCACTGGATGACCCTGTAACTTCACTCTCTGAGGTGACATCCTTCAAGAGGGTGAACCCATGAAAGGTGCCTGTTACAGACACCGAACCTAAGATCTGTGTGGACTATCTTTCTGGAATATTTATGGACATATTCAACTTCTCACTTCTGTTGTCGGTACTCCGCCTCCCGCTTTCAGACATGTAAGACTCAGTTGATTACTGATCGCCTTTAATCTCTTCCTTCTCCAATTTAAACTTTGAAATTTCAACTTTATTCAGTCGAATTTGTACAGCAATAGTTATGGCTACTTCGAAGACCACCAGACGAAATCCAGACCCGTCTAATGGGAGATCTAAGAAGGCCAACATGTTCACGGAAGAATCCCCTTGGGTCAAGAGATTAGAATCTCAAATCAGCAGTATCTGCACTGAAGTAACTCAGCTAAAAGAGAAATTTGAAGAAAAAATTGACTCTTTAAGCCTCGATCTTAAAGAAGTTAATCGAAATGCGGCTGACCTCTCTTCTCGTTTGGAAAAGGCTCAACAACGAATTGAGAATTTGGAAGCTCGTTCACGTCGGAATAATATTCGAATTGTTGGATTAAAAGAGAAATCAGAATCTGCCGACACACTGGATTATTTTGCTAAAATGTTTTTGTCTTTATTTCTGGAGGTTTGTTCGCAACTCCCGGAGATCGAATCGGCTCACAGAACCAGTGCTTTAAAATCTTTGGATGAAGGTAAAAATAGGCATATTGTTGAGCTCTTTCTCCGTTTTAGAGACAAGGATCGCATTATTAAGCTTGCAAGAAAACAAAGAATATTTTCATTTCAAGGCTCAGAAGTCCGTTTTTTTGAAGATTTTCCACGTGAAATTGTTAAGAAATGCATTGCTTTCGCTCCTTCTATGAAACTAGCCTATCAAAAGAAGCTCTTCCCATTATTACAATACCCAGCAAAACTAAGGATCATTATTAAAATTCTGGAGTTCATATTTTCCATGATCCAGCTGAAGCATTGTGTTTTATTAACTCTGTCTGACGAGTCCAATGGCGAATCTGAAGTCTGAATATTGAATGATTTATAATAATTTGATGGTCTCGTGGTGTAAAGTGGAGAAATTGGAAGATTTAATGGTTTTTAATGATTTAATGTATTTTATCTCCGAAAAAGACTGGTTTGGATGGTTTTAACCTCTGAAGATATAGTGGGAGAACTGCTGAAAGACTATAGATAATTCTGAACCATCGAGACTTTTTTTTCTGTAGCACTTAAATGTATCAACTGTTTTTTTTGTTCTGTATGCTTTTGTAACGTTTCTTTTAAGTAATTATGTGGGTTTTCTCATGTTTTAAAGAAAGACTAGACAATTTAAAGATGGTGATTGTTTTTTCTTCTGTGCAAATATTTCAATGACACCGAATTTGAAGCCTGAAGTTGAATGATTTATAATCGTTTGAGTGTCTCCTGGTGTAAAGACTGATAAAATTGGAAGATTTGATGGTCACAGAAAGTCTTTATCTTAAAATGCATTCTATTTTTGAATAAGACTGGTTTGGAGGGTTTTAACCTCAGAAGATATAGTGCGAGAACTGTTGATAGGCCGCAGTTAAGTTTGAACCATCTGGAACTTTTTTGCATCATATAAATGAGTTAGTTGTTTTTTTATTCCGTATGCTTTATTGAAGATTTTTTAAAGTAATTATTTGGATTTCCTTGTGCTTTAAAGACAGATTGGACAATTTAAAGATGGTGATTTTTTTTTTCTTTTGTGCAAATATTTCAAGGATTGTTTTGGATGTGTTTTTCTTCCCTTACCTAATATTATGAAGGTTACTTTCAAATTGAAGGTCGTTTGGTTTTACAAGAAAAACATTATTCTTCCAAGTTAATTATACTGAGATATAGGTTGACTGTAATGAGATTTATATTCGGTAGAGAGAGATAGAGATTACGTTTTTATTATTATTTTTTATTACCTAGCTAGGTGGAGTTGTATTAGTGTCTATACTTTTCTTGGGGCTTGCGTCGATTAACATTGACTTGTTTCTGGGCTCTGTAGTTTGGGTGTTTTTTTTTGCTCCCCATTATGGAATCCTGGAGCATACGTTAATTATTTTTATTGTTTTTCATCTCCGCCGTTTTCGATCACTTTATCCTGACATGCATCAAACTACTTTTTTTAGATACAAAGTTTCATGATGATATCTAAACAGTTAATTTTTTTAACTTGGAATGTTTGCAGTTGGAATCACCTTATTAAGCGTAAGAAAACATTTAAAGTTATAAACCGATTCCAGCCTGATATAATTTTTGCTCAAGAGACACATATCAGGTTATGTGATAAAAATCGATTTTTTAAATTTTGGAAGGATCCTCTATTTCATGCAAATTCCCAGAGTAAAACTAGAGGTGTCTCTATTTTTATCGATTTTAATATTCCTTTTAATCAGGAGGATATTATAGCCAATATTACTGGTAGATTTTTAATTGTTAAAGGAATAATTTGTAATAAGAAAACAGTTTTGGTTAATATTGATGGACCAAATGTTGATAATCCCTCATTTTTTAAAGCTGTTTTTGCTCCATTACCTGATTTAAATGAATATATGTTATTAATGGGTGGTGATTTTAATACTTGCTTAAATCCTTCAATGGATAAGTCATCATCCAATCATCAACTTCCTAACCATTCTGCATCACTTATTAATTCCTTTTTAATTGATTATGGTTTAATTGAGTTCTGGAGGCATATGCATCCTAATGATAGAGAATATTCCTGTTTCTCACATGTTCATAATAAATATTCGAGAATTGACTATTTTATAGTCGACCTTTGACTTTTCTGTAACGTTCAGAAATATGAGTATGATGCTATTGCTATCTCTGATCATGCTCCTTTAAATTTAATATTTGAATTGAAAGATGTTGTTTCTACCAGACCATTTTGGCATTTTCCAGAACATTTATTACAAAGCGCAGAATTTGTTGAGTTTATTGAAACTCAGATAAAAGAGTTTTTTCTCTTTAATAATATAGGAAATGTCTCAAAGATAGTAATTTGGGATAAATTAAAAGCTTTTCTATATGGTCAAATTATATCGTATTGTGGCGACCCATTTCCTGGCACATCCGAACCGGCTCACAATTAGATAGCCTACGGGGGGTTGCGAGCACAGAGCTTTGGAGCCTCTGCGCCACGGGGGGCAGGTTGAGGGAGGCTTAAAAGTGAGGCTGAGGATTTCGAATAAAGTTTTTCCTTCGACTGCAGTTACCGACTCCGTGTCGTAATTTTAGCGCTGCGTGTAGCACACCACTACAATTGGTGACCCCGACGGTCGAAACGATTTTTGGACCAGAAATGACCGATGCCGCCTCTGTTCATGCGGTTTCGTTGAAACTGCCGGGTTTCTGGACACAGCCCCCGAACCTATTGTTCCAGCAAGCCGAAGCCCAATTCCACGTTCGCCGGATCACCTCAGAAGACACCCGCTACTACTACGTGGTGAGCTCCCTCGACCAGGACACAGCGGCCCAGGTTGCGGAGTTCGTACAGCCGCCCCCGGCAGACGGCAAGTACACGGAATTCAAAGCCCTGCTCCTCAGGACTTTCGGACTCTCACGGCGCAAGCGGGCTGCCCATTTACTGCACCTGGATGGCTTGGGCGACAGACCTCCATCGGCTTTAATGAATGAGATGTTGTCTCTCGCCGACTGACACACACCCTGCCTCATGTTTGAGCAGGCATTCCTGGAGCAGCTGCCCGAGGACATACGCCTGCTGCTGTCCGACGCGGATTTCAGTGACCCCCGGAAGGTGGCAGCCCAGGCGGACTTGCTGTGGAACGCCAAAAAGGTGAGCGGGGCGTCCATTGCACAGATCTCCCAGCCACGCTCCCGGCAGCAAACCAGTCCAGGCCCGGCCGCAGAGCCCGCCAACCCCCGGCCCAATGAACACTGGTGCTTCTACCACCAGCGGTGGGGCACAGAAGCCCGCCGTTGTCGCCCGCCCTGCAAGTTCCCGGGAAACGCCAGGGCCAGCCGCCGCTGATGGCTACAGCGGCTGGCCATCGGGATAGCCTCCTGTATGTGTGGGATAGAAGGTCGGGACGCCGGTTTTTGGTCGATATTGGGGCTGAGATCAGCGTTTTACCTCCGACGAGTTACGACACCCGCAGCAGGGCACCGGGTCCCCCCCTGAGGGCCGTGAATGGCAGCACAGTAAGGACCTATGGCACCCGTCAGGTGCAGCTACAGTTCGGCTCCAGCCAGTTCACGTGGGACTTCACACTGGCCGCCATAGCCCAACCGCTTCTGGGTGCGGATTTTTTGCGAGCTCACAGCCTACTGGTCGACCTGCCCAGGAAGAGACTGGTCCACGCCGAGACCTTTCAGACGTTCTCCCTGGGTGCAGCCCAGTTGCCAGCCCCTCACCTCGGCTCCATCACGCTGTCCAACAACGACTTCACCAGGGTCCTGGCGGATTTCCCATCGGTTCTGGCACCACAGTTCACAGCGGCCATGCCCAGGCATGGCGTACAGCACCACATCCCGACCCAGGGACCACCCCTCCACGCCCACGCTCGGCGGCTTCCCCCGGACAAGCTCTAACTGGCGAAGGAGGAGTTCCAGAGGATGGAGGAATTGGGGATCATCCGGCAGTCCGACAGCCCATGGGCCTCCCCCCTGCACATGGTGCCCAAAGCGACGGGAGGCTGGAGACCGTGCAGCGACTACCACAGGCTGAACGAGGCTACCACACCGGACCGCTACCCTGTGCCGCACATTCAGGACTTTGCAGCAAACCTGCACGGCGCACGGATCTTCTCCAAGGTAGACCTCGTCCGAGGGTACCATCAAATCCCGATGCATCCTGACGATGTCCCCAAAACGGCTCTCATCAACCCGTTTGGCCTCTTCGAGTTCCTCCGCATGCCGTTCGGCATGAAGAATGCTGCACAGACGTTCCAGCGGTTAATGGACGTGGTGGGACGGGAGCTGGACTTCGCTTTCATCTATTGGGATAACATCCTCATAGCCAGCAGCAGTCGTCAGGAGCACCTGTCCCACCTCCGTCAACTCTGCGCCCGACTGAGTGAGTACGGTCTTACAATCAACCCCGCCAAATGCCAGTTCGGACTCGATACCATTGACTTCCTGAGCCACAGGATTACTAAAGACGGGGCAACCCCTCTGCCCGCTAAGGTAGATGCGGTCCACCACTTCCCCCGACCCACCACGATCAAAGGCCTTCAGGAATTCGTAGGTATGGTCAATTTCTACCGCCGCTTCCTCCCTTCAGCTGCCCGAATCATGCGCCCCCTGTTTGCCCTGATGTCGGGTCCGAGCAAGGACATTACCTGGGACGAGGAGTCCGCCGCCGCTTTCGTTCAAACGAAGGAAGCTTTGGCGAACGCCGCAATGCTAGTACATCCCAGAATGGACGCCCCTACCGCCCTCACAGTGGACACATCTAACACGGCAGTCGGTGGGGTGCTGGAGCAACTCATCGCAGGTCGCTGGCAACCCCTGGCGTTTTTCAGCAAACACCTACGGCCACCCGAGCTCAAGTACAGTGCTTTCGACCGGGAACTGTTGGCGCTCTACCTGGCAATCCGGCATTTCAGGTACTTCCTAGAAGGTCGGCCCTTCACCGCGTTCACGGACCACAAACCGCTTACCTTTGCGTTTACGAAAGCGTCCGACCCCTGGTCGTCCTGCCAGCAACGCCACCTGTCCTACATCTCTGAATACACGACGGATGTCCGGCACGTCTCGGGTAAGGACAATGTCGTGGTGGATGCGCTCTCTCGCCCTACCGTTCATGCAGGCGGATGAGGAGATTCCGAGTTACAGAACCGCAGTCTCCGGTTTGCAGCTCCAGGACCTCCCCGTGGGCCCGGGTGAGAGGACCCTACTCTGTGACGTCGCCACCGGCCAGCCCCATCCCGTCGTCCCGACAGCCTGGCGGCGCCGTGTTTTCAACTCCATTCATAACTTGGCGCATCCCTCCATCCGGACAACTGTCCGGATGGTTTCCAGCAGGTTCGTTTGGCACGGACTCCGCAAACAGGTCAGTGAATGGGCCAAAACGTGCATGCACTGCCAGACGGCCAAGGTGCAGCGGCACACCAAAGCCCCACCGCAGCAGTTCCATCCCGCCCACCGGCGTTTCGACCACATTCATGTGGATATCGTGGGCCCCCTGCCAGTGTCGCGCAGAGCGCGGCACCTCTTGACTATCGTGGACCGGTTCACAAGATGGCCAGAGGCGGTCCCGCTCACCGACACCACCTCCGAATCTTGCGCCCGAGCCCTGATCGCCAACTGGATATCTCGCTTTGGTGTACCGGCCCACATTACCTCCGACAGAGGTGCCCAGTTCACCTCCAGCCTGTGGTCAGCTATGGCCAGCCTTTTGGGGACTCAGCTGCACCACACCACTGCCTACCACCCACAGTCGAACGGGCTAGTGGAGCGTTTCCACCGTCACCTGAAGTCGGCTCTCATGGCCCGCCTGCGAGGAGCCAACTGGGTGGATGAGCTTCCCTGGGTCCTACTCGGCATCCGCACGGTGCCCAAGGACGACCTGCATGCCTCGTCGGCCGAGTTGGTATATGGCGCGCCCCTGGTCGTCCCCGGGGAGTTCCTACCAACCCCACGGGGACAAGAGGAAGATCCCGCAGCAGTCCTGGGCAGACTACGCGAGAAGCTCGGTAACCTGGCCCCCATACCCACTTCACAGCACGGGCGGAACCCAACCTGTGTACCCAAAGACCTGCAGAACTGTAAGTTTGTGTTTGTACAAAGGGACGGGCATCAGCCACCGCTGCAGCGGCCATACGAGGGGCCGTTTATGGTGCTCCGGAACAACGGGTCCACGTTCGTGCTGGACGTTGGGGGGAAAGAGGAGGTTTTCACGGTGGACCGCCTCAAACCGGCCCATGTGGACCTGGCGCAACCGGCCGAGTTTCCGGCCCCTCGGCGCAGAGGCCGACCTCCCAAGCAGGTTCTGGCCCAGACTGTGGACATTGGGGGGTGTATCGCCAGTTCTGGGGGGGGGGGGGTTATGTGGCGACCCATTTCCTGGCACATCCGAACCGGCTCACAATTAGATAGCCTACGGCGGTTTGCGAGCACAGAGCTTTGGAGCCTCTGCGCCACGGGGGGCAGGTTGAGGGAGGCTTAAAAGTGAGGCTGAGGATTTTGAATAAAGTTTTTCCTTCGACTGCAGTTACCGACTCCGTGTCATAATTTTAGTGCTGCGTGTAGCACACCGCTACAGTATATAGCTAAATTGAAGAAACAAACAAGAATGGAATTAGATAACATTTCTAAACAAATTAAAGAATTACAAACGTTTGTAGATAACATTAATGCAATCTCTCCAAATGTTGTTTCATTTAAAAGAAGAGTAGAACTACAATCACAGTATAACTTATTATTAACATATCCTATTGAAAGATATTTTCTTAAATTGAAAAGTCAATTTTATATTTCTGGTGATAAAAATAATAAGCTCTTAGCTTCCCAACTAAGAGCAGTTAGAGCTAAAAGACAAATTTTAAAGATTCATAAAAACAATGGAGATATAGTAAGTAACTATAAGGATATTAATAACACTTTTCAAGGTTTTTACTCAGATCTTTATAGATCTCAATTTCCTGCAGATTCCTCCAAAATGGAAGCTTTTTTACATAAGATTAAATTGCCACAAATTTCTGATGAAGATCAACAGATGCTTGATGCTCCAATTACCGAGCATGAAATTCAGAAAGCTATTTTATCAATGCAATCAGGTAAAGCTCCTGGACTTGATGGTTATTCGGTGGGATTTTTCAAAAATTTAAAAGATTACTTTCTCCGTATCTTTTGGAAATATTTCATGAATCATTTGAGAAGGGTCATTTACCTTCTTCTTTTTATGAAGCATCTATTTCCTTAATTCTTAAAAAAGATAAAGACCCTGTTCAATGCTCATCATATAGACATATTTTGTTATTAAATGTGGATGCAAAAATTCTTTCTAAAATAATGGCTAACTGCTGGGAAAATTTTGTTTATTTAAAATCATCTCTATGGACCAAATGGGCTTTATTAAAGGCCATTACTCTTTCTCTAATGTTCAAAGATTGATGAGCATTATTTATTCACCATTATCTAAGCAACCTCAATGTGTGATCCCTCTTGATGCAGAAAAGGCATTCGATAGAGTTGAGTGACCATACTTGTTCAAAGTATTAGAAAAATTTGGTTTTGGTAATAATTTTAATAGATGGATTCAAATGATCTATAAGAACCCTATTGCCATGGTCATTACTAACAATTACAGGTCTTTCTTTTCACTTTCTCGTGGTACTAGACAGGGATGTCCATTAAGCCCTTTATTATTTAATCTTGTATTGGAGCCGTTAGCTATAACATTACGGGAGGCCAAAAACATTCATGGTATTTCTATAAATGGAACCATACATAAGATCTCTCTTTATGCAGATGATCTTTTGATTTTTATTTCAAATCTTAAGGAATCAATTCCTAATCTTTTGGAAACACTTAAAGATTTTGGAAAATTTTAGGTATATAAACTTAATTTGAATAAAAGTGAATTGTTTCCATTAAATGCTTCTGTTAGTACACATGATATTCCTTTTAGAGCTGTTAATATATTTAGATATTTAGGTATTATAATTACTAAAAAATATAAAGATCTTTATAAAGCTAATATAGTTCCTCTAGCAGACTCCAAGAAATGACTATTTTCTAGATGGAATCCACTTACTCTTTCTTTAATAAGTCATATCCATGCTGTGAAAATGATGATTTTACCTAGATTTTCATATATTTTCCAAAATATACCTATTTTTTAACTAAAAAAATTTCTGATCAAATTGACTCTCTTATTCCTTCCTTTATTTGGAACAATAAGAGACCAAGAATTAACAAGTACCATTTACAAAAATCCAAAAAAGATGGTGGACTTGCACTTCCTAATTTAAGACTGTATTATTGGGCTGTGAATATTAGACAATTATGTTTTTGGCTATACTGGCTCAATCAGAGCCAAAAACCACTATGGGTTGATTTGGAATTAAAAGCTGTTTAACAATTTCATTTAACTTCAATATTAGGAGCTCCATTTCCTTTAAAGCTCTCTAAAATTAAACAATTATTAAACAATCTTTACGGATTTGGATTCAGTTTCATAATTTTTAAAATTTTAAACAATTTAAGTTGTCTAGTTTTTTATATCAAAACTTTTCATTTAAACCTTCAATAACCGACCCCATTTTTCTCCTATGGAAAAATAAAGGGACCCTTTATTTTACAGATTTATTTTGTGATGGTTGATTGATGACTTTTGAAGAGATAATTAACAACTATTCTCTCGTTCATACACATTTTTGCAATATTTTCAGGTTATACATTTTTTACAACAATATTTACCTAAGTTTCCATATTTACAAGAATCTGATTTGTTGGATACCATTTTGAAATTGAATCCCTTAGTGAAAGGTTCCATTAGCAGAATTTATAATTTATTTTTGTTACAAAAAGTGAATCTATCACTAAAAATTAAACAAGATTGGGAGAGAGAACATAATATGACCTTTGTGAATGAAGATTGGGTTCAAATTTTGATAAACATAAATTCTTCTTCTGTATGTGCCAATCACTGTTTAATTCAATTTTAAATTATCCATCATTATTATTTAGCAAAGAGACTATCTAAAATATTTGCTAGTGTAGATAATTACTGTGATAGATGTAAAACTGAATTAGCTACTTTGTCACATATGTTCTGGTCATGTTCTTCATTAAAACTGTTTTGGAAATCCTTATTTTCTACAATCTCTAAAGCTCTGAAAATTAATTTACAACCTAATAGACTGACTGTTCTATTTGGAATAGTTCCGCATCATATTCAATCTTCAGATCAACATGTAATTGCATTTGTTAAATTGTTGGCAAGAAGGGCTATTTTATTAAAATGGAAAGATATCTCTTCCCCTACATTAATTGAATGGTTTTCTCAAATAATGTTAGGTCTCAGCTTGGAAAAAATTAGAAGTAGTACTTCTGAACCCCAATTTGATTTTGAGAGAAGATGGGGTTCTTTTGCCAAATATTACCATTTAATTTGAATTATTTTATATGGTTTCCTTCCAATTTTATTATCTTTTTTAAAAATGTGAATTGGCGGTTGATGACTTTTTCTTATATATCTAGATGATATCAGTTCTATTAATTGTATACATATTAATTTGTTGAAGTTTTGTATTATTCTATAGCTGTAGAAGATCGTGTATCAATAAAAAGATTCTAAAATGTAAAAATGTCTGTTGTCTCAGGTTTTCAGCTGCTTTAAAAAGGCATCTATTGTACCAGTGCGCAGGAAAAGTGTCGTGTCCTGCTTCAACGACTACCGTCTGGACAAGCCGATTTACAGAGATGATTTGGATCTATTCCAAATTGCCTACTACCACCATAGGCCAATAACTAGTGTAATTTCTCTGGCATTTCACTCTGCTGTGCACTATCTGGCCAATGGGAACTCGCACATCAGTTTGCTGATGTTATGAGTATGACAGCCAAACTCATCATCAAGCTTCTAGACCTGAACCTCTGTATCTCTCTCTACTGCTGGACTCTCAGCTTCCTCTTTGGCAGCCCTTAATCAAGGAGGCTTGGTAACAACATCTCCTCCTCGCTGACCATCAACACAGGTGTACTCCAAGGCTGTTTGCTAACTCCCTGCTCTGCTCTCTCTACACATATAATTGAATGACTGAACACAGCTCCAATACCATCTTTATATTTGTCGATGTCACGACTGTGTTTGGACTAATCACAGGTGACAATGAGTCACTTACCAGAGTGAGGTAGGTTACCTGGTGCCACAAAAACCACCCTTCACTCAATGTCAGCAAAACTAGTAAGCTGATTGTTGACTTCAGGAGGGGGAAGAGGGCGAGTGTGTGCCAGTCTACATTAGGGAACTGGCAGTGGAGAGAGTCAGTACCTTTAAATTCCTGGGCATTAATTTATCAGATTATTTGTCCTGAGCCCAATACATAGATGTAATTATAAGAAAGGCTACACAAGTCACTGAACACTAACAAACTTCTGCAGATGTACTCTAGAAAGTATCTTGCAGGAGCCCAAGAAGCTGCAGAGAGTAATGGACTCATCTTCGGAATCAGCTCTATTACCATCTTTAATATCTCTATTTTTACCTTTCAGACCCTGACCTGGAGTTACCCGCTGACTACGGTTCTTTGTGGGAATGGGACCCACTCTCGGGTTTCACGACTGGCCGTTGTTCGTCACACCGTGGGCTCAGCCTAAGAGCTTTGCTTACCTTCGGAGGACCGAGATCTCGTGGCTCTGGCAGGATCGGAGGTCGATGTCCAGGCAGAAGACCGGTGTGTCCCGGGAGATGGAAGATCTAAGGCTGTTTACCCAGAGACCTGAGATCTTTGGGCACAGAGCTCAGAAAAAGCGACACAACAGACTTTTTAACATTGTAAACTAGCAAGTTGCTTGTTATGTCTCCCCTTCAGCTGTGAAATGGAGATACCTCTTTCTCCCTTATTAGGGAGAGAAAGAGAGAGCCTGTGGTATATTGAATACTGGGTGGACTAGTAGTCTTTGGGTTACTGCAAGATTGTGTCTGCTGTTGCTTTGCTCACGCTTGAGTGCTCAGTGGCGGGTGTTGGTGCTTTTTTTGCTACTGGGGGGGATTGCTGCTTGCTGTTGCTTACACATGGGAGGGAGAGTTGCTGGGGGGGGCTGGGGTTCTAACATTTGACTGTCATTCACTCTTTGGGGCACTCCTCTGTTTTCGTGGATGGTTGTGAAGAAAAAGCATTTCAGGATGTATATTGTATAGTCATTAAATGTACCTTTGAAACCTTTGAAACTCTGCCCAATAGATGACGGCACCTTCCTCCCCACCAATGAGAGTAACACCAGGAGGCATTGCCTCAAGAAGGCATCATCAAAGAGTCCTGTCATCCACATCGTGGCTCCTTTTTGCAGGTACCATTGAGCAGGAGGTGCAGCATCCTGAACCTCCAACAGTTTCAAGAACAACGACTTCCTTTCAACCAATCAGTTCTTGAACCAACCGGTGATCCAATCACTATAGTTTAGCAACAATTTGACCAATTTCAACTAAAATGGAGTTCGCTTCTTTTGTGCGAATTGTGTTTTCTTATGAAAATTCTAGATCATTTGAAATCATGTCGCCTGGCTGAGGAGTTTTCCTGCCTAAGCAGTTACTCAGTATCAAGTATGACTTACTGACACTCATGTTGTGGAGCTACTGATTTGACAGATGAAGACAATGGATTCGTCCTAAGATGAGTGGGAAGGTGGCTGATACGATATGTGAGGAGAGTAGAGCAGGAAGGGCTAAGTTTCTAAGATACTTGGTTTCTCTGTACACCTAATAGAGTCAAGTTTCTCAGTACTCCACCACACAGCACCCCCCCCTCCCCCCCAGCCCAAATGCTCTTTCTCTACTTCAAAGAGTTATGAGCCAGGGATCCTGGTAATCCATGGGGATGCTGCATTTCCTCAAGGAGCCTATAAGAACATAGTTGTTTCTTTTCCTTTGTCTGTCTCCTATTTTTTCCCTCCATGGAGCTCTGTAATGATGCAAATGACGTGGCCTGTTCAGCCAAGCCAACTGAGTTAAACTAGGGCCTCATGCTGAGGGAGGGCACTGACGTGAGTCTGCTTATCTTTCCAGTGGATCTGGAAGATTTTGGAAGTATTTTTCAATACTTTGAGTTAGCTGCTCCTTGTAGTCCAAGTTTCAGAAGCATGTTGAAGGGAAGAGATAAAAGCTACCTGGTAGACCATGAGTTTTGATCTTCGAATACCCTTTCCTTCTTCCAACTAAATGCTGCACTGGTATAATTAAAATGATAACAAATGTAATTGACACCTGCCCTTTCTGACAGATGGGTCCTCTGATTTGAAAAAAGGCCCTCAGTTTCCCAAATCTGTCTATGGACCTTTATTTTCAGTACAATGGGGCACCTTGGTAGATTACCTTAGCTCTGTGGATGGGAAGTGTAAAGCTGATCGGCTTACAGACATTAGTAAACAAGTTGAAGATGGCTTGGAGCTTAGCCTCTGAGTATGCATAGATACAAGTTCCATCTGTATGCTGCAACTCACCAACTAAGGTTGGGTCAACCTTGATTCTGCTGTTTAATTGCCATAGGCAGAATAGCGGAAGATTAGCTCTGCTCATGGCAGAAGTTTATTGGAAGTGTGATGCAACATTTCAGTGAGTAAGTATTATATGAAGGAAGTGCTAGAACAACAACGTAGCCTTGTTTGGCACCAAACTCCAACAGTATTGGCTTTCAGGTAGACTTAGTCTTCCCTGTGTGTCTTTTCCAAGGAAAGTGCAGAGAGCAGCATCAATCACTAATCATGACTTCTTATATCCTCACTAAGGCCATGGTGTTCTAACTTCGTATTTGACTGAACACAGAAATTGTTTAATTCATGATGCACTGCAGTCTGTGAGCCTCATGAATGGGAGTACACCAGAGTTAGTCTTCACTGAGCAGACTGCCAGCATCAAACAAACATTTGTCATTTATGTAGTGGCTGCCATGTCTAAAGTATAATCAGGCTACAACTTAATTGCAAATATTAATATTACTAAGTCTAGGGCTTCCTTATGGATTGTAATCTCTTTTCCTAATCTCTTCTTTTATCCCAATATTCCTCCAGGAAACAGAGCAGATCAATTCAGTTCAATTGATTCTTTAAGACACTCCTCTTCAGCCTCTGCATGCAACAATACAGTGAGAAAACTCCAAAAGCTAAAGAAACACTATTGAGGCACAAGTATGGAATGAAAATGATCAAGTAAAATAAACGAGAAGAGTAATACACCTCAAAGTGAACTACACACATTGCAAGAAAGAGCAAAATGGGCTTCCACATGGAAAAAAAGATATATTCCAGGCAAGGAATACTTAATGTACACTGTACACCCCAGAGTCACTTAATGAGTTGAAGAAAATTGTGTTGCCTGATACACAAATTATAGACTCCTGTATGGCTCCACCACTCTCCTCAGTTGGGGCCAAACTGTTTAACTCGGGAGTGAAACCAAAGAGTAAAGTTTGTTTTGCACTCACAATAGTTATTAGGGCCCAAGTCTCTAAGCAATTAAGCAGTAAGACTTTATATTTTGTGTAAACAGAAAAACAGATTACCAGATCATTCTCCTTAAAAAACATTTTCTCAGGGATTGTTAGCCATTTTTCAGGGGTGATGGGATAAGGGTAGCACCCAGCTAATACAAAATGGGAACAAGTATTGAAACAAAATCCTATCTGTGGCACAATTTGAATTTTGATTTGATGGACATTGATAGTTCAATGAATCAGAATCAGATTTATTACAATAATATGAAATTTGTTGTTCTAGAGCAGTAGAATGCAAATATATATATATTACTAAAATAATTAGTGTGGGGGAGAAAGGAAATAATGTGGTAGTGTTTATGAGATCATGGACTATTCAGAAATCTGATGGTGGGGTGAAGGCACTGTTCGTAAATTGTTGAGTGTGATCTTCAGGCTCCTGTATCTCCTCCTAATGGTAGTATCGAGAAGAGGACATGTCCTGGATGGAGAGAAACCTTAATGATAATTGCCGCTTACTTGAGACACTGCTTTTTGAAAATGTCCTCAATGATGGGGAGGGTTGTACCCAAGAAGGATCTAGCTGGCTCTACAACCCTCTAGAGTCTCTTGGGATCCTGTGCATTGGAGCCTTCATACCAGACAGTGATGCAATCAGTCAGAATATTCTCCACTGTACATCTATAAACATTCCAGGAGACTTTGGTAACACACCAAATCTCCTCAAACTCCGAATGAAGTGGAGCTGCTGACATGCCTTCTTCATGATCGCATCAATGTGTTGGGCCCAGGACAGATGCTCTGAGATGTGGTTACCCGGGAAATTAAAGCTGCCATGCTTTCCACCACTGACCTCACTGGCTCCTGACTTCCTCTTCCTGAAGTCAAAGTTTTCCAAAGGTTCAAATGTTCATTTTAGTATCAGAGAATGTATACAGTATACAACCTGAAATTTTTGCTCTTCATACACAGCCACAAAACAAGAAACCTCATAGAATGAATGATAGAAACATCAAAGCCCCAAAGCCTCCTCTCCCCCATTCGTACAAGCAGCAGAATAAGATTCAAGCCCCCCTCACCCCACTTGGATCAGCAGAAGCATCGATCCCACCCTCCTCCCACACCCACAATTATGCAAACCCCTCTGTGGTAAACTATGTATACCTGTCTGGACACGCTCTTCTGCTGACTGCTCCTGTGGCTTCTCCCACAGACCCCTGTATAAAGGCGATTGGAGGCACTGGTCCTCCCTCAGTCTCCGAGATGCTGTGCTCTGTTTTGCTGCTAATAAAAGCCTATCGTTCGCCTCCCCTCTCCAAGAATTATTGATGGTGCATCAATTTTATTAGCAGCAATTTTAAAACATGGAGAACATTTTACAACCCGACAGATTGGATATTGACCCTCAATCTCCGGAAGCTGACATCGCTTTTGAACTCTGGCTTGCATGCTTCCAATCATACCTAGAGGAGATTCGTGTGACCGAGCCTGCCATGATGCACAGAATTCTCCTCTCCAGGGTCAGTCTGCAGGTCTACTCCCTGATCAGGGACCTGCCGACCTATCAAGGGGCACTGGACGCCCTCAAAAGACAATACCTGCAGCCAGTGAACACCGTCTAAGCGAGACATTGCTTAGCGACGCAGTGACAGCAGGCCGGAGAGTCAAGCATTGAGTTTGTCTGGGCCCTACAGACACTCATGCGGGCCTGCGACTGCAGGGGACTGATGGCGGAACAGCATGCAGAGCTGCTAGTAAGAGACGTGTTCGTTACGGGGATCAGGTCAGTGTACGTGCGCCAGCGGCTACTGGAAAATGCCGATCTTACCTTACATTCGGCGATCGAGCTGGCCGATACGCTGGAGGTTGCTCTGCATGATGCCGATGCTGTCCAGGCGCATGATCTCCCGCTGGCCCCGTGGATGCCGCAGAACCCGCAACCCACCAGCGAATTGACCACGGCTGCTGCTAGTCGCAAGTCTGCGCAGTGTTACTTCTGCAGACTCGAAAAGCAGCCCCAAAAACGCTGCCCAGCCCGAGAAGCTACCTGCTCCAGCTGCGGAAAGAAGGGCCACTTCGCCAAGGCCTGTAAGTCCAAACCACGAGCGGGGTCGAGCAGTGCCGTGTGCGAGGCATGGGGGTCGCCATCTTGGTCACCGCCATCTTGCCTGCCCGCCGCATTGTCAGTGCCACCTCGCCCCGTCTCCAACCCATGGGTGCTTACCGGGCACCAAGACGGCGATGCAACTCTGGCCTCCGTGACCCTCGACCAAAGCGCCCTACACCAGCTTGCAAGGTCAATGATGGACATCCTGGTGGAGGGGCACAGGACTAGCTGCCTGTTTGACACGGGCAGCACTGAGAGTTTTATTCACCCGGACATGGTGCAACGCTGTGGACTCGTGACATGGCCAGTAAGCCAGAGGGGCACCATGGCTTCTGGATGGCATCCGGGGGGGGGGGGTTGTGTAGCAATATTGGTGGTGCAGGACACAGAATATCGGGACTTTGCGTTACTGGTCATGCCTCAACTGTGTGCCCCTGTGCTATTGGGGCTCAACTTCCAGAGCCACCTGAAAAGTGTGACAATGGAGTATGACGGGCCCCTCCCACCAATCACTGTCAGAAATCCTCAGTTTTGTGGGACTTCGTCATATACCCCGCTACTGACCACACACACACACACACACACCCAGCACCATGCCGACAGCTGCGCTACTGACACCACTTGCAGCCTCTCCACCCTCAAGATCCCTCCCCCACCACTGTTCGCCAACCTGACCCCCGACTGTCAACCTGTGGCAACTAAAAGCAGGAGGTACAGCGCGGGGGACAGGGCCTTCATTCAGTCGGAGGTGCAGCAGCTGCTCAGGGAGGGGATCATTGAGCCAAGCACAAGTCCTTGGAGGGCCCAGCTGGTCATTGTTCGGAACGGTCAGAAAAATAGATTGGTCATGGACTATAGCCAGACCATCAATAGGTTCACGCAGCTTGACGCGTACCCCCTACCCCGCATCGCGGATATGGTCAATCAGATAGCTCAGTACAAGGTGTACTTGACAATAGATCTGAAATCCGCTTACCATCAGCTCCCCATCCACCCGGAGGACCGCCCCTACACCGCCTTCGAGGCGGGCGGCAGGCTCTATCACTTCCTGCGCGTCCCCTTCGGTGTCACAAATGGTGTCTCTGTCTCCCAGAGAGAAATGGACCAGATGGTGGACCAGTGCCAACTGAAGGCCACGTTCCCATGTCTGGATAACATCACCATCTGCGGTCACGACTGGCAGGATCACGACACCAACCTCCAACAATTTTTCTAAGCAGCCAAAGCTCTTAACCTCACCTATAACAGGGACAAATGTGTGTTTGGAACCACCCGACTTGCTATCCTTGGGTATGTCATGGAGAACGGGGTCATTGGCCCTGACCCCGACCGTATGCGCCCCCTGTTAGAACTCCCTCTTCCCACCACTCTCAAAGCCCTCAAACGGTGCCTGGGCTTCTTTTCCTATTACACCCAATGGGTCCCTCACTACATAGTAAAGGCCTGCCCCCTGGTCAAGTCTACCACATTTCCCCTCTCTGCCGAGGCCTGCATTAAAGGGGACATTGCCAAAGCAACGATGCATGTGATGGACGAGACCATTCCCTTCCAAGTACAGAGTGACGCCTCTGACTTCGCGCTGGCTGCTACCCTCAATCAGGCAGGAAGGCCGGTAGCATTCTTCTCTCGTACCCTTCAAGGCCCTGAAATTCGGCACTCCGCGGTGGAGAAAGAAGCCCAGGCCATAGTGGAAGCTATTAGGCACTGGAGGAACTATCTCGCCGGCAAAAGGTTCACCTTGCTGACCGACCAAAGCTCAGTTGCATTCATGCTTAGCAACCAACAGCGAGGCAAAATCAAAAATGATAAAATTTTGCGGTGGAGAATAGAACTCTCCACCTACAACTATGACATCCTGTACCGGCCTGGAAGGCTCAATGAGCCCCCTGATGCCCTATCCCGGGGAGTGTGTGCTAGCGCACAGCTCGACCAGCTGTACACACTCCATGCAGATCTTTGCCACCTGGGGGTCACCCGACTTTACTGTTTCATGAAAGCCTGGAACCTGCCTTAATCCCTTGAGGAAATCAGGACGATAACCAGGGACTGTCAGGTCTGCGCTGAGTGCAAACTGCACTTCTACCGTCCTGAAAAGGCACAACTTATCAAGGCCACCCGCCCCTTTGAGTGACTGAGTGTCGACGTTAAGGGCCCCCTTCCCTCCACCAGCCGCAAAGTCTGCTTTCTCAACATAATCGACGAGTACTCGCGGTTCCCCTTTGCCATCCCCTGCCCCGATACCACTGCCATGTCCGTCATAAAAACCCTGCGCCAGCTCTTCACTCTGATCGGATATCCCTGCTATATCCACAGTGATAGAGGGTCCTCCTTTATGAGTGACGAGCTGTTCTAGTACCTGCTGGCTAGGGGTATTGCAACTAGTAGGACCACAAGCTATAATCCCCGGGGTAATGGACAGGTGGAGAGGGAGAATGCCACTGTGTGGAAGGCCACACTCTTAGCCCTTAGGTCAAAGGGATTGCCAGTCTCTCGCTGGCAGGAGGTCCTCCCCGAGGCACTCCACTCCATCCGCTACCTGTTATGCACGTCCACCAATGCCACCCCTCATGAGTGACTCTTTTCTTTTCCCAGGAAGTCTGCCACTGGGACCACCCTACTGGCTTGGCTGACATCCCCAGGGCCAGTGCTGCTCCGGAAACATGCGAGGAGCAATAAATACTTCCCGCTGGTCGAGAGGATTCACCTACTACATGCAAACCTCCAGTATGCCTACGTGGTCTTACCTGATGAGCGGGAGAACACAGTCTCCGTCCGCGACCTGGCGCCCACAGGAGCACCAGACCCCTACCCCGAACACTCCACGGTGACTTTGAACCCTGTACCCACTGATGTATATACCCACGAGACACTGTGCACACCAAGCCCTGCACAGACTCCTCACGACACTCCCATACCGGGTGCCTCGCACATGCATGAGGGATTACTGACGCCTAATGGGCTGGCACCTCAATTCAGGCCGGAGCCAGCACAACCACCGTCACCTGTGCTATCACCACCGGTGCTACGTAGATCACAGCGACAGATTCGACCGCCTGATAGACTTAACCTGTAAATATACTTGTAAGAAACTTTGCCCCATGGGAACTCTCTTTTAGAACAAAGGGGAGGGTGAATGTGGTAAACTATGTATACTATCTGGAAACGCCCCTCTGCTGACTGTTCCAGTGGCTCCTCCCACAGATCCCTGTATAAAGGCAATTGGAGGCACTGCTCCTCTCTCAGTCTCCAAGATGCTGTGCTCCGTTTTACTGCTAATAAAAGCCTATCATTTGCCTCCCATCTCCCAGAGTTATTGATGGTGCATCACCCTCAAAGAGGCCTTGTTCCAGAGTCCATCAAAACTACAGTTGCTGAAATCAGTGCGGAATTGGGTCATCCATGGGGCTGTTCCCCAAGAGAACGTGTCTTCCAGGCCATTCCTGGAGATAGCGATGCACTGGTCCGCACAGCCGCTCTGAAAACCCACAGCTTGCGAAGAACCGTAGTTTGAACTGTAGACCACAAACTCTGACAGAACCCCAATCATCGTGAAAAGAAAGGAAAGACATCAGGTTAGAAGAATAAGATGTTTCATGGACCAAGAGAAAGAAGTCGCCTGGGTCTGCAGAAATCGCTGGTGTCACCTACAATCAATTCCTTAGTCTTGCTGACATTAGTGCAAGGTTGTTGTTACAACCCCACTCAGCTAGCAGATCCATCTCAGTCCTGTAACTACTGGGTGTGGGACATACTGATTCTTTAACTTTGTCGCTATACAGTCGGCCCTCCTTATCCTTATCCGCGGGGGATTGGTTCCGGGACCCCCCAAGGATACCAAAATTCACGGATGCTCAAGTCCCTTATTTAACATGTCTCAGTGCGGTGGACATTAGGACCTGGCGGTGAAGCTCTGAATCTGCAGTGTTTCTGTTCACGAAAATAATCACGATCGCAATTGAAAATAAGTTGAAAGTAATAAAGAAATCGGAAAGAGGTGAAACGCCATCGGTCATTGGAGAAGTGTTAGGCTACAGTCGGTCATCGATTAGAACAATTTTAATGGAGCATGTGAAAGGCCCTGTCCTGATGAAAGCTATAATTATTACTAAGCAACACAGTGGTTAAATTATTGAAATACGTATGTTTCTTAAGTGTTTTATATGCATAGAAATGTAAAATATGTACTATATACTAAGAAAAACATTTGACTAACTGATGCTAAATAATACCAGATGTACCTGTTCCGACTTCAAATCTGACATAAAGATGGACTCAGGAACGGAACTTGTTCATAACCTGGGGACTGCCTGTACTTTTAAGTCATTTCTAGATTACTTATAATAATTAATACAATGTAAATACTATGTAAATAGTTGTTATACTGTATTGTTTAGGAAATAATGACAAGAAAAAATAGTCTGTACATGCTCAAATAATGAGTGCTGGAGAGAGAACTTCTAGATTTTCCTGAACCGTGGTTAGTTGAATCCGCGCATGCAGAATCCGCGAATAAGGAGGGCCGACTGTACAGGGGAAGATGATTAATGTTTACGTTAATTGCCCCTCGATGAAACCACCAGGATGAGTTTAGGGAAGGTATTACATGGCCATCTCTTGTGTCAACATAAAAACATGTTTGTACAATTCAATATATAGTTGAGGACATATTTATTTTCAGGGAGTTTATATATCCAGGGAGTTATTCTTCCACACTAATAAAAATAACTGTATCTTAGTTGTCTGAGGTTTTGTATTTATCTGTCAGAGCTTAGGATGGTTAACGGCACCTAACAGCAACTCCTTTGCTTGCATCTTCGGAAACAGCTCTATTTCCATCTTTACTATCTTTATTTATCTCCATCAGGGTTCTTCTGAAGACCCTGACCTGGAGTTACACGGTTCTTTGTGGGAATGGGATCCGCTGTTGGGCTTTAACAACTGGCCATTGATCGGTACACCAAGGGCTTGGCCTGAAAGCTCTGCTCGCCTTCAGAGGACTGAGTTTTCATGTCTCTGCAGGCAGGGGGATCGGAGGTCATTGTCCAAGCAGAAGACCAGTGTGCCATGGCAGATGGGAGATCTGTAACCAGAGACCCAAGATCATTGGGCACAGAAAAAGTGATGTAACAAGCCAGCAAGTTGTTTGTTATGTCTCCCCCTCGCTGTGAAATGGAGACACCCTGTTCTTCCTTATTAGGGAGAGAGAGAGAGCCTGTGGTATGACAAATACCAGGTGAACTGGTAGTCTTTGGAGTACTGCAAGTCTGTGTCTTTGCTCACACTTGAGAGCTCAGTGGTGGGTGCTGATGCTTTTTTCTGCCAGTGGGCGGGAGGATTGTTGCTTGCACGCAGGAGGGAGGGGAGATGGAGGGACTTTGGGGTTCTAACATTTAACTGTTGTTCATTCCTTGGGGTACTCCTCTGTTTTCAAGGATGGTTGCGAAGAAAAAGCATTTCGGGATGTCTATTGTATACATTTCTCTGACATTAAGTGTACCTTTGAAACCTTTGAAACTATCCACTGGTAGTTAAATATTCAAAGGCTTTGTGTTGTAACGTGAGTGTTATTAAAAGTAAGTTAATACTAATCGGGAAGCTGTTGGTAGCAAGAGGCGGGATCCGGGGTTGGCGGGGTCTTTACTTCCGCTCTTTTTACTCCCAGTATGCATTGTATACAGTTCCCCCACCCAGGCCGCATGAGGTACCTGGAAGCCTCTGTATTGTAAGTATCATTTGCCGTCCCAGATAAAGATGCTCTTTTGGCCATCAAGTTGTCGAGTGGTCTTTTTGTAATGTAGAAGTTACCACATATTTTTGGCGACGAGGTAAACTGGTTTTGTGGACAGTTTGGCCCCGTTTTCGAACAGGAGCTGTGAGCAGATGAGGAGCCTTGCGTTCGGATGGCTTTGTTTGGAAAGGTCGGTGTGTTCGATGAGCGAATCGAGGAGTGGCCGGAGTATGAGGAAAGTTGGGCCACTTTTTCTGTGCTAATGGAATTACTGAGGAGGCGAAGAAGCGCTCTATTGTCCTGAGTGTGTGTGGAGCAAAGACGTACAAACTGATAAGGAAGTTAGCTACACGGCGGAAACAGGGAGAAATTCCATACGACGAACTGGTCAAGCTCGTGGGGAACCACCACAATCCGAAGCCTTCTGTGATAATTCAATGGTTCAAGTTTTACAGCCATGTCTGGAAGCCAGGTGAGTCTGTGGGTGGTTTTGTGGCCGAGCTTCGGCAGCTGTCAGAACATTGCAATTTCGGAGCCGTGTTGGATGACATGCTCCGTGACAGATTAGTATGCGGCATTAATAATGACGCCGTACAACGCCGCTTGTTGGGGGAAACCCCACCGTTGGCTTTCAAGAAAGCCCTAGAGATTGCTCAAGGCATGGAGATGGCTGCTGATAATGCCAGGGATATACAGAAAGGACATGGGGGGTCGCAGTCAGCGGCAGTGCTCCAAGTCAGGAGGGAGACTGGTAGACAGGAAAAGCGGGTGTAATGTTTTCGGTGTAGAGGAACGCACTGTGCAAATGTTTGTAAATTCAAAGTTACTGTCTGCCACGCTTGTGGCAAGAAGGGACATTTAGTTAAAAAGTGAAGGAGCATAAAGGGTGAGGTTAAGCCCGGGCAGGGGAAAGCTCAGTAGACTCAGGCAGCCACACACCACCTAGGAGAAGCAGACGAGGAGGCAGCGGGTGCCTACAACATGTTTGGGGTGGAAATGGATGAGGGACCACCTGAACCTTATTATGCCACAGTCACTGTTAAGGGAAAGGACATTAAGTTTGAGATTGATTCAGGGGCTACTGCATCGGTCATTAGTGAGGAGACCTACAGGAGGACATGGGGATCCAACCTGCCTCCCATCAGACTATCTAAGCTCCAACTCAGGACCAATACAGGGCAGCCCATACCTCATTTAGGGGTGTTATATGTGGATATTTCAGCTGGGGGCCAGAAGGCTGAAACCAGGCTGGTGATAGCTAAGGGCAGTGGGCCCAGTCTTTTGGGCCGTGATCGGCTTCGCAAATTAAGTATGTACACACACAATGGAGGACATTCTGCAGTGGTATAGTGACATTTTCAGGGACGAGCTGGGCACACTGAAGGGTGTGACCGTGAAACTTCATGTCGACCCTGAGGCCACACCACCTTTTTTAAAGCCCTATGCCGTGAAAGGCAAAGTCAAGGAGGAGCTGGAACGTTTACAGGGGCTGGGCATCATTGAGCCCATCCAGTTTTCCAGGTGGGTGGCTCCTACTGTTCCAGTTTTGAAGGCAGATAAAACGGTGAGGATACATGGGGACTACAAGCTTACGGTGAGTCAGGTCTCTAAGCACCCATTGCCACAGGTGGATGACCTGTTTGCGACTCTGTCAGGGGGTGAGCTGTTCACAAAGCTGGACATGAGCCATGCCTACCAACAGCGGCTGCTCGACGAGGATTCAAAGGAGTACGTCACAATCGATACGCCCAAGGGATTATTCAAATACAATTGCCTGGTGTTTGGAGTGATGTCTAGCCCCGCCATTTTCCAAAGGACAATGGACTCTTTGCTGCAGGGGATTCTGCATGTAGCAGTATATTCTGATGATATTTTGATCACGGGAGCCACGGAGGGGGAGCATCTGGCTAATTTAGAACAGGTGCTGAAGAGACTCTCAGATGCAGGGCTGCAGTTGAAACACGGAAAATGTGTGTTCCTGGCTCCGAGTGTGACCTACCTGGGACACAAGATTACAGCTGAGGGGTTTTGCTCAGTGGAGGACAAAGTGAGAGCTATCAAGGAGGCCCCAAGCCCCAGGAGCGTCACTGAATTCAGATCATTTTTGGGCATGGTGAATTATTATGGCAAGTTTCTTCCAGACCTCTCAAAGGTTTTGGCCCCACTGTATAAGCTGCTTCACAATGACACTGAGTGGTGGTGGGGTGAAGAGCAGGAGGAAGCCTTCAATAAAGTGAAAGAACTCCTGCACTCAGCAAAGCTGCTCATTCACTATGACCCAGACAAGGAGATCACTCTTTCATGTGACGCTTCGCCCTATGGAGTCGGGGCAGTTCTCTCACACGTGATGGAGGACCATTCAGAGAAGCCTATTGCTTTTGCTTCACGTACCCTGACGGCTGCTGAGAAGGGATATTCACAGCTAGACAAAGAAGGTCTGGCCATTGTAGGTGCGGTCAAACGGTTTCATCAGTACCTCTATGGATGTGCATTCACAATTTATACGGACCATAAACCATAGATGAGCCTTTTTGGGGAGACCAGATGCATCCTACTGCTGGCCTCAGCCAGGATACAGCATTGGGCTCTCACATTGTCAGCCTAACAGTATACTATCGTGTACAGAGAGGGTGGGGATAATGCAAATGCCACTGCGCTGAGTCGACTCCCTTTACCTGAGACGCCTGCTACTACATATGTGCCTCCAGAGACTGTGTTTTCATTAGAGAGGCTGTCCGAGACACCTGTAAAGGTGACCCAGATCAAGCAATGGACAGAGGGGGACCCAGTCCTGTCTCAAGTCAAGACTTTTCTTTCACTAGGTTGGCCCAGAGTTGTGGAAGGAGAGGAACTGAGGCCTCTTGCCAAACGCAAGGCGGAACTGAGTCTGCAGGATGGTTGCATTTTCTGAGGGGGGGGGGAGGCGAGGGTCATCGTGCTTCCCCCTGGACGTTCACAGATTGTGGAGGAAATTCATGAGACTCGCACAGGGGTGTCTTGAATGAAAAGCCTTGCAAGATCCTACGTCTGGTGGCCAAGAATGGATCAGGATCTGGAGAACAAGGTAAAATCATGCACGCAATGTCAGACCAATCAGAACATGCAACCACCGGCTCCTTTGCATCCATGGGAGTGGCCAGTCTACCCCTGGTCTAGGCTACATTTTGACATTTCTGGCCCCTTTATGGGGCAGATGTTTCTTGCAATGGTAGATGTGCATTCCAAATGGATCGAAGCTCACATCATGAGCAACATCACAGCCCCCTCAACCACAGACAAACTCAGGCAAGTGTTTGCAGTCCACGGGCTGCCTGACACTCTGGTCACTGACAATGGCCCAACGTTCACCAGTGAGCTGTTCAGTGAGTTCATGCGGCAGAATGGCATTCGGCACATTCGGACGGCCCCTTTCCACCCAGCCTCAAATGGTTTGACTGAGCGGGCTGTTCAGACAGTGAAGGAAGGCCTGAAGCAGATGACAGGGGGCTCTCTTAGTACCCGGCTTTCACGTTTCCTGTTTAAAGACTGCCTCACTCTACAGACTATGACTCCACGCACTCCAGCAGAGATGCTGATTGGACAAGATTGGACCGCTACACCCAGACATGAAGGCAAAAGTGGAGCGAAAGCAGGAAAAGCAGAAGGAGGGACATGATCAACATGCGCGAGAGGGACAATTAGAACTGGATGACAATGTCTATGTGAGAAACTTCAGCAGCAGCAATAATCAGGTTATTCCTAGGGTTATTCTTAAGCAGAGTGGTCCAGTCTCCTATGTTGTTAAGCTGACTGAGGGGTGTGTTTCCTGCAGACATCAGGACCATGTGCGCCTGCGTCATGATTCCAGCTGAGAAGTAAACAGTTCCATGGAGTTTCCAGTGGTGAGACAGACTACTGGGGAAGCATGTCCACCAGTGACTTTGCTAGAGGGAGAGACACTGGCAGAGGGGGCAGAGTCCCCTGAAGAGGATGGACATTCTCACGCAGACACACAGATCCCTCTTGTGTCCCCAACACCAGATCCACCCAAAACATCCTCACCAGTGGTGCCTGCTGGGTCACCGGGGGTAGTGTGTAGATCGCAGCGCTCTCACAAACCTCCTGACAGACTGAATCTTTGATTGGATAGTTTCTTTTGTCGTTAGATTGAATATTGAATTTGCCACTTTTTTTAGGTGTTTTTGTACTGGTAACCTGTTGCTAATGATACCACTGTTTTTATTTCCCAGTTCTTCTATATTTGGGGAATGTTGGATTTTAAAGGGGGAAAAGTGTTGTAATGTGAGTGTTACGAAAAGTAAGTTAATACTAATCGGGAAGCTGTTGGTAGCAAGGGGCAGAAACTGAGATTGATGGGGTTTTTACTTCCCCCCATATGCATTGTATATAGTTCCTCCACCCATGCCGCACGAGGTACCTGGAAGCCTCGGTATTGTGAATATCATTTCCCGTCCCAGATATAGATGCTCTTTTGGCCATCAAGTTGTCAAGTGGTCTTCTTGTAAAGTAGAAGTTACCACACTTTGGTCAGTTGACATCCCATTGTAAATGTGTAGTTGCCTGTCCGAATAACCAAAATGTTGAATGAGGTCATTATAGTTATTGAGACTGTATGTAGTTGTTTGTTACTCTGCTTGTATTTAAAACCTCAGCATATTGCGAAGTTTCTCCTGAGTTACAGCTTGTCATGTTGAATAAAGACCTTTTATATCTACAGTCTCTGTATGGCTCATTCATAGTCAAAGCACATTTCTTTAGAACTTTTAATTCAAAACTATTCTTTTCATTTCCTGGAGCTTCTTTATATAACTACCGTCCATCAAATTTTGAATTGTCACCTTGTGCTTCAATAATTCGAGAAGCATTCAGCCTCACAGACCAACAACACTGTATATATGAACATGCATTCAGTGGCCACTTTATTAGGTAAACCTGTACACTTGTTCATTAATGTAAATGTTTAATTAACCCATCCTGTGGCAGAAACTCAATGTATAAGGGCATACATATATGTTCAAGAGGTTCAGTTGTTCAGACCAAACATCAGAATTTGGAAGAAATTTGACATGTGACTTTGACCATGCAATGATTGATGGCGCCAGACTGTGTGGTTTGAATATTTCTGATCTCCTGGGTTTTCATGCAGAACAGCCTCTAGAATTTATGGTGAATGGTGCAAAACACAAAAAAAATTCAGTGAGTGGCAGTTTTGTGGGCAAAACCATTTGTTCATGAGAGAGAACAGAGGAGAATGGCCAAACTGGTTCAAGCTGACAGGAAGATGACAATAACTCAAGTAACCACACATTACAACAGTGATGTGCAGGAAAGCTACAGCAGCAGAAGACCATGAACATACATCACTGGCCACTTTATTAGGTACAGCAGGTACCTGATAAATAAATCATTTCTTGTCACTAGCACAACAAAGAAATGAAATATCCGTTATTATTAGTACATAACACAGGATGTTTCAGTGCAATTATAGGATATGAGAGCCATTGAATGTGCAGGATTTCCAGACACATTATTTCTGCAGATGCTGGAATCTGGAACAATAAACACTCTGCTGGAGAAGCTCTGCTGGCAATATTTGGCAGAGGAAAGGAATTGTCGATGTTTCTGGTTGAAATCCTGCACCAGTCCCACCTGTTTCCCCTTCCCCAACCTTACCCTAGTTTCTCAATTGTACTCCTATCAAATTCTGCAAAAAAAAGACAGATGAAATTTATTAGCTTGAGAAATTACCAATCCTAAAGGTCAAATCTTTTGCACACCAGTATTTTGAAAGATGAGTTTTTAGTGAGAATGTATATTCAGGTTATCCTTTCAATTTCACAAATCTATGTACTGCAGAGTAACAAAGTTGACCTTTCTATTTAACAAACGATGGAAAGAGAAGATAGGGAATTACAAACCCGTTAACTTGACATTAGTGTTAGGGAAATAGCTGGAGTCCATAACAGACTGAGTAGATTCAACACAGATTTCTGAAAGGAAAATCATTTTGACTAATCTGCTGCAGATTTTTGATTACATGATTAGAAAAGGGGTAATCAGTAGATACGATATGTATATCTGGATCTTGTGAAGACATTTGATAAGCGCCAGCACAGGAAGTCGGTTAATAATGTTCAAGCACATCAATATGGAGATATTATACTGAGACGGGTTGAGAATTAACTATCAAGCAGAACTCAACTAAATGCATCATTTTCAGCTGGACAGAGTATAACTAGTGCAATATTCGTGGATTGGGCTAGTATTTCATAATTGACTACAGTATGCCAGAAGAGAGTAAATAGCAATGTCCCAGTTTGGTGTGATTGTGAACACGGAGGATATGGCGAAGTTCAATGAATGGGCAGGAATAAGGCAAATGAACATTATGTGGAAAAAATACGATGTCTGCCACTTTAAATCACAGAGCATGACTGATGCATCTGCTAAACGGTAAGGGAATATTCAAAGGAACCAGCACTTAAATGCAAGTAGAAGGAGAGACGACAACACCCCTACTTCCTCAGGAGTTTGCAGAGATTCAGCATGACATCTGAAACTTCTATTGATGTGTAGTGGAGAGCATATTGACTGGCTGCATCAAAGCCTGGTATGGAAACACCAATACCTGTAAACAAAAAATCCTACAAAAAGTAATGGATACAGCCCAGTAACTCATGGGTAAAGCCTTCCCTAGCTCTGAGCGCATCTAGGCGAAACACTGTCACAGGAAAGCAGCATCCATCATCAGGGACCCTCATCACCCAGGACCTGCTCTTTTCTTGCTGCTGCCCTCAGGAAGAAGGTAGGGGAGCCTATGGATTCACACCACCAGGTTCAGGAACAGTTACTACCCCTCAACCATCAGGCTCTTGAACCAAAGCGGAGAACTTCACTCAACTTCCCTAGCCCCATCACTGAAATGTTCCCACAGCCAATGGACTCACTTTCAAGGGCTCTTCATCTCACGTTCTCAATATTTATTGTTTATTTATTTATATTTATTTATTTATTGTTATTTATTAATTTTTGTAATTGCGCAGTTTGTTGTCTTCTCTTCTCTGGTTGAACACCCAGCTGATCAGCCTTTCAGTGATTCTGTTATGGATATTATTCTATAGATTTATTATGTATGTCCAGAAGAAAATGAATCTTAGAGTTGTGAGTGATGACATGTACTTTGAACTTTGAACCTAAATACACTGGCACAAAAGTTGCTGAAAGCTGACGTACAGGTGCAGCACATAAATGAGAAGCCAAATGACTTTTATAACATGAGGATTTGAATACTGGAGTAGGGAAGTCTTGTTGCATAAGATCTTGATGAGGGCATGCAGAGTCTTGTGCATAGTTCTGGCCACCTTATCAAATGGAGGATATATTTGACATAGAGGGAGTACAACAATGATTCCATAGACTTTCTGCAAGGTTGGAATGCTTGCTGCGATAAGTTATGCAGTCTGTCACTATATTCTCTAGAGTTTAGAATAATCAGATTTTACCCAAACTTGACAGGCCAAATGTAGGGAGAATTTTCCCCTGGCTTAGGAATGTAGGATATGGAGGCAGAGATTCAGAATAAGGTGTGGAAAGCTTATGTAACACTTACCCAACAGGCTGGTATATGTCTAGGGGAAAAGGAGATCCAGCCACTCACCAATCCCGCCTTCCGTACACGCAGGTGCTGTGAGAATCAAGTTTATGCCACGTATACACACACAATATCAAACTCACACCAGATACCGTTACAGAATACACTTTAAAGATTTTACTAAAACTAAAAGAGTACTATGCAATACAGTATATAAGAAGGAAAAGAAAATAAAGCGAAAGGCGCCAACTTATCAAAGTTCAGTCAGTATAATGCACATCGTTGGAGCTCAACCATCGAACCATTCGACCCCTCGTCACTTGCCTCCGACCTCCACGTCCTCGCACCTGGGACCACCCCCACTGGTCAACTGAGCAGTGCAGCACACATCCACCTTCCTCGGCGTCTCCTTCCCGCCTCCCCTGAAAAGACCACGAAACCCCCCAAGCTCCCAGCCCCACAAGACAAAATAACATTCCCCATTGGTTAACAAATGAATACAATCCCCATATCAGCAAGTCCAAAGCTAAACAACTGCGAAAGAAAACACTTATCAAACATAAAAGCATTCCTACTCCAGCAAACCAAAGAAGCCATTTTGATTACATACACAGAACATTGTACATTCTCCCCCCACCAGCAAATGGTATGCCCTCATGACATTACCGGAGTTCCCCAAGGCTTCTTGCAACACACAAATCCCAACCCAGGTGCAGAAAGCAGCGACATAACTACCCAGAGAAGTAGAAATCACACTCGGTTCTCCTAGCACCACATATGTCAACCGCTCCGGGGGGCGCCTTAATCCTCTGAGATCTCCGTACCCTTTCTGCCGACCCTTCCGCCTCACTGGGCTCCCTCTTCACCTGCGAACCCTCTGCCTCGGACACCCCAGGTCTACCTGTCAGACCCTCACTCCCTCCCTCACGGGGCTCCCCCCTCACCTGAGAACCCTCCGGCTCATGTTCGGGTTCCACCCTCTCTCCACCCAACGCTGGCTGCCTCTCCATCTGACCCTCAACACCTTCCCTCCTCTCACCCAACCCAGTAGGGGAAGGGCCAGGAGCCTCCTCTTCTGGTACTGGAGCGCCAGCGAATGGGAACAGGACCCACTCATCTGAGTCGTCATCTTCCAAATCGGTGTCCATTTCCGGGTTAAGGACCCATCCCGGCTCTTCAGCAGCGGCCTCTTCCCTCGCTCCGTGCCCTCACAGAGTCCTTGTACTAGGTACAGCCTCCCTCTCTGGCTGAGTATCACCCTGGGGGTGATAAGGGGTAGTCCTCGATTTCTCAACCCCAAGCATAGTCAGTAATTCATGGATAAGGCAGCACTCAAAATCCCGCCCCTGATCACTATGGATTCGCCTGGGCAGGCCGTAATGAACAAAATACTTCTCCCATAATACCTTCGCCACTGTCATCGCCTTCTGATCCTTAGTAGGAAATGCCTGAGCATAGCGATCGGTGATCGGTGATGACTAAGACATTCGCGGTGTTGCTGGTGTCAGGCGCAATCAACAGGAAATCCATACACACCAGGTCCAGAGGTCCCGCACTCTGCAAGTGCGACAGTGGAGCCACCAACGCTGGCAGGGTCTTCCTCCGGATGCAACGACGGCATCCCCTACAGTATTCTTCGACGTCCCCCCTCATCCGGGGCCAGTCGAACCGGTCTTTGAGTAATCCATAGGTTTTTTCCACCCCCAAGTGTCCAGAATCATCATGTAAGGCCTGGAGTACAGTCTGCCGATACCTCTCCGGCAGGACCAGTTGCCAATGGCGGGGTTGGTCCTGAGGTGTTGTGACCCAGTACAAGATTTGGTCTTTAACTTTAACCAAGGCCACTCCTTCAATAACAGAGGCACGGGTGTTTCTCCTTCTCAGCCAAAGCCACCTTCCCCTTCTCTACTGCTCTCTACACAGTGCCAAGACCCGGGTCATTTTGCTGATGCAGCTGCCACTTCCCCCGGACTCAATTCCAGCAACTGTTTAGTCCGCAGTGCGGTCAGGTAACAGTAAGCTAGGGCTATGGCGTCGTCAAAAACCCCCAAATGGTCTACGGCTCACTCCAGCCTTCCTCTTCCCTCGGCCTTCACGGTGATATCAAACTGACACATGGCCTTCACTCCAGGGGCAGGGACAGTCTCCCACTCCTCGTCCTTCTCCTGTTACCCCGGCTCCTGACGTGACAAAGCATCCGCATCGACATTCCTGCTTCCTGGGCGGTATTTCAGGCTGAAATCATATACAGACAAGGTCGCCAGCCACCGATGTCCTGTGCCATCCAGCTTCGCCGAAGTCAAAATATAAGTGAGAGGATTGTTATCCGTTGTCACCTCAAACTTGGCTCTGTATAGGTAATTGCCCAGCTTGTCCACCACCGCCCACTTCAGTGCCAGGAACTCCTACTTGTGAGTGGGATAGTTTCTCTCTGATGGCGACAAGCTTCGGCTGACAAAGGCTACCGGTCTCAATGCCTTGCCATGCTCCTGGAACAGAACAGCTCCTAGACCCTCTCGGCTGGCATCCGTGTGCAGCACATATGGCTTTTGGGGATCAGCAAAAGCCAACACTGGGGCCTGGGTCAGCGCCCTTTTCAAAGATCGGAACACCTCCTCACATCGATCATCCCATCTCGAGGCAAAAGGTTCCGCTGGGTTCCAGTATTTTCCAGCGTCTTGCCTCCAGTCCCCCTTCCTTTTCTTTCCCAGCAGGGGATATCCACACATCAGCTGAGTCAACGGGTTACATATTTTGGCATATCCTTTCACAAATCAGTGGTAATCCCCACAGAACCCCAAAAATGAGCGCACAGCGCCCACTTTCTGGGGTCTCAGCCAGGTGGTCATGGCCTCTATCTTGGTTGGATCAGTAGCCACTCCCTCTTGCGAAATGATTTGGCCAACGTAGCTAACCAACGACTTGTAGAACTGGCATTTGTGTAGGGAAAACTTCAGCCCTTCCTCTAAAGCTGGCTTAATATCTTTAACAGCCATTCTTCATGTTCCTCCAAAGTCGATCCAAACACTATCAAATCGTCCAGGTACATCAGCACCTCCAGCAGATTCATATCCCCCACAGTTCTCTCCATGAGCCTCTGGAAGGTGGCTGGGGCCCCCGATATGCCCTGGGGCATTCGTTCGAACTGGAAGAACCCCAGTAGGCAGATAAAGGCTGTCTTCTCTTTATCACCCTCACTCATCCGGATCTGGCAATACCCACTTCTTAAATCCAGCACACTGAACCAATTCACTCCGCTCAGGGAGGCCAACACGTCCTCAACCCTCGGGATGATATATTGATCAGGGACAGTTCGCTGATTCAAAGTCCTATAGTCAACACACATGCGCACCCTCCCATTCTTCTTCCATGCCACCACTATTGGGGACGCATAAGGACTTCAAGACTCAGCTATGATTCCGGCTTCCTTCAACTTGCACAAGTGCTGCCACACGTCCTCAACATCTGCCGGAGCCAGCCGCCGGGATCTCTCTCTGAACGGGGTGTCTTCCATCACCCGGATGGTGTGGCGAGTGCTTTTGGAGCAGCCCACATCAAACTCGCCCCAAGAAAAAACAGCTTCCATCTTCAGCATCTTCTCCACTAGCCTGCGTTTCCACTCCGGCGACACAGGGGAATCCCCGAAGTTAAAGGCTTCAGTGGTCAGCTCCCTTCGATGCTCCGATCCCTCCCCGTTAGGGGTCCCCACTGGTGTGCTAGGCATTACCGTCACTGGGAACAGATGTGCCAGTGGCATTCCCCTCTTAAAGGTGATTTCTCTTGCCGTAGTGTTCCTGATACTTACGGCTATACACCTTGCATGTACCACCCCTGGTCTCTGCACTTTGGGCCTCACCAGCGCCCCTGCTGGAAATTGTGTCTCCCCTTCAAAATCACCCGGGGCGTCTACTAACAGGGCTTTGCCCGTCGGCACTCTGGGGAATCTGGGGGTCCCCATTACGAGTGCTACCTCCCCTGGTCGAATCACCTTGGGCCTCGCCTGCGTACACCACACCGTCCCTCGTTTACACTCCGGGTCCAGAACACCGCTCGAATCACTGGATGCATCGAGAGGGTCTCCAGAAAGTGTTCCTCCCTTTCTCCTTACAAACTCCCAGGAGCCGTCGCACAACTGGGGAGTTAGTCCCCACCAGGAGGGCAGCATCAGCGGTTTCCACCGGGTCAGGACACACCAACACCAATGTCTCAATAGCTTTGGACACTCCCACATCGCCCTCCGAGAACTCCAATCTCACCGATAGGTACCCATCGTACGGGTAATCACCCTCGCTCACACCCCAAATCTGCAGGGTGTCAAATGGGGTTACGGGCAAATGCTTTAGAAATTTGTTGTAGAAAGATCGGTACAATAAAGTCACCTGCGATCCCATATCAAGAACGGCTTTTGCGTAAACTCCCTCTATCCGTAGACACACACTGGCACGGGGTCCTACCAGCCCATCCGGAATAGAGGCATGGGCACCCGGTGGTCCCCTGGCTAATCTCTGGGAATGTGTTCCTCCACAGGCTCCAGTCCATTCCCTCACTGAGCCTCTCCTAAGTTTCCCGACACCTCTCCCTTCTTAGTCGCAGGGGGGCTTGCCCTTTGCTGGGCTCCTTGTCTCTCACAATCCCACCGAAAATGCCCCTCTTCTCCACAGCTATAGCACACCCTTGGCCACCCACAGTCCCACCTGAAATGCCCCTCTTTCCCACAGTTAAAGCACACACTGCCCGCCACCCCTCCTCCTCCAGGACGGACCCCGCTCCCAACCCACTGCACGGGCCACCCCTGGGAGTGAGTAATTTCCCTGTTCTTCCCCTCCAGAGGGAGGGGGTCCCTACTCCCTGGGGGTTTTCAGTCCTCCACCCAGCCACCACTTCCTGTATCGCTGAGGATCGCTCCCTGTGGCCCCAGCCCCTTTTCCACCCCAATGCTCTCTCTTCCTCTCGCACCTCTCTGATTAGTTGCCCGAAGGATGAAGGGGGGCCCTTCCTATAAGCCTGCCGGATAGTCCACGCCATCTTGTCCTCCTCCAGAGAGCCACTGAATAGCTGACATCATCACGCTAGCCACGTCAGGCGCCTTCACTACCCCCGGCGCCGCAACCCCGTAAGCATCCTCTCCATCCGAAATATGTACTCGGAGAGTTTTTCCCTTCTTCATTGTTCTAGGCATTGAAACTCTGCTAAAAGCAGCCAGGGTTCCCCTGACAACCCAAACGCTTCCTCCAAAACTTCTAAGCATTCCTCCACTGAAGCCCCGGGCTTCTCAGCTTTCAACTCCCGGACTGTTTTGGCTGCCGAACCCCTCAAACTTCCCACCAATCGCCGCCTCTTCTCCTCCTCCGAGCCTGGCCACTCCTCTAACATCAAAGACGTGTGCTCGATCCAGGTCTCATAGTCCACTTCCCCATCCAGGGTAGGCTTGGCTCCGGAGAACACCCGCAGCTTCAGCCGTGGCTTCTCGGCCACCCCCACCAGGGAATTAAGTGTGGCTGCCAGCTCCGAGGCTTCCACCGTCCCTGTGGGGGCGGGGCCTAGTCACACCTCCCTCCTCCAACCTCCCTTTACTAGTGCCAGGCACCTCTCTGGGGTCCACCTCTAGCTCTAGCTCCTCCTCCGGTGTCTCCTCATCCTCATCCTCGGAGAGGGTGTGGAGCCCCCACGGCCCCGCCTCCCCCGGAACTCTGACCGTCGCTGGCAGTTCCACCGTCCTGACGTCAGAACTAATACGAACCAACACCCAGCTAGACTCCACCTCTTTACCACATCGTCTAGCTACCAATTCTACCTGCCCAATACCCTTCACCGAACTTAACCCCCGCACTATCGCGTCTCCCGAAACTCGAAAATCCACCCCACTCACTACACAGACATACTGCACCGGTACATCCTCCAACTCGCACCAGTTAACAATCTTATCTCTGTCCATCTCCCCTCTGCTGCCTGCGCGATTCCACAGCCCCTGACAATCCACTCCCGGACGAGCCCCCACAAATGTAACACTTACCCATCAGGCTGGTATATGTCTAGGGGAAAAGGAGATCCAGCCACTCACCAACCCCAACTCCTGTACACACAGGTGCAGTGACAATGAAGTTTATGCCACGTATACACACACAATATCAAACTCACACCAGATACCATTACAGAATACACTTTAAAGATTTTACTAAAACTAAAAGAGTACTATGCAATACAGTATATAAGAAGGAAAAGAAAATAAAGCAAATGGTGCCAACTTATCAAAGTTCAGTCAGTTTAGTGCACATCGTTGGAGCTCAACCATCGAACCATTTGACCCCTCGTCGCTTGCCTCTGACCTCCACGTCCTCGCACCTGGGACCACCCCCAGTGGTCGACCGAGCAGTGCAGCACACGTCCACCTTCCTCGGCGTCTCCTTCCCGCCTCCCCTCAAAAGACCGCAAAACCCCCCAAGCTCCCAGCCTCACAAGACAAAATAACATTCCCCATTGGTTAACAAATGAATACAATCCCCATATCAGCAAGTCCAAAGCTAAACAACTGCGAGAAAAAAACACATATCAGACATAAAAGCATTCCACTCTAGCAAACCAAAGAAGCCATTTTGATTACATACACAGCACATTGTACACTTAGGACCGGCATGAGGAGAAATGTTTTACATTCAGAAACCTGTGACCCTTTGGAATTCTCTATCTTGGTGACTTGTAGATGTTCAGTTGTTGTGTTCATTCAAAACACAGATCACTACATTTCTGGACAGTAAAACAAACAAGGCATAAGATAAATTTGTGCTGAGAATAAAGGTCAAACTTGATCTTAATGAATAGAAGAGCAAAATATCTTTATTGACATTGAAGCCAGTCACTCTCTCTTCAACTATAGACTTCATCTTGAAAGAAGGCTGGAACCTAAATGGAGCACCAGCACTAACAGAATTTTCTGCAATGCCCTTCACCGCTTTGTGCTTAGCAATGATTGATATTGTGCTGTTTTAGTGGACAGGACACACCGAGAATATTTTGCATTTTTCCAGGTAGCCGCTACTGTTGTGAGCTATCCAGGAATTTGTTCAGAGTTAAGAGTAGTGTGGACATTCACTGGGATGTTGTTAGGTCTCACCACTTCTTTACATATCCAATTTGTGAGACCATGGAGACCATGGCTTAATATTACACAGAGTAAATCAATGAAGTGAAAAGTGGTTTAACATCAGTTGCAATTTCAAAAGGAGGCCAAGACAAATTTTCTGGTCAGGACTGATTGTTTTAGCCCTGTTTTTTGCACATGCGTGGTGAGCTCTGTCCTCTTTAAGGATATTGTTAATTAACCTCTTTCCTTCCATTGGTTATTTAATTGTTCATCACCATTCACAATTTTGAAGATTTAATGTTTCATGTTTTCTCCTAATGTTGCCTTATTCTTTCAGATTTCACTGAATTCAACATTGATTTTTGTTGATTACTGTATATAACTTGCATGTGCTTCAAGAAAGGTTTTGTGGATAGGAAGTGATGCACCATCAATAACTCTCTCTGAGACGTAAAGGCGAGATATCGGCTTTTATTACTGGAAGAAGGAACAAGCAGTGGTTGACCACCATACTACATCCTGGAGACAGAGAGGCCAGGCTCAGACCTCAATCGCCTTTATACCGGGGTCTGTGGGAGGAGCCACAGGAACAGTCAGCAGGGGGCGTGTCCAGACAGGTATATGTAGTTCAACTCAGGAAGTAAGGTTTGTAATGAATCAATCTTTTTTGTTCAATGATAAACTGTAATCTTGAGAATATGTTATCACCATTTAACTTCATGGTCAATCCCAAAACACTCTACGTGATCCAGTGCAGACAATCTGATCACCACTATCAGACTGTTTAAGAACACAACTCCCACAGGGATAATTTATAATCCGGTATGTTCCCAGGAAGCACATCACAACTAACCTCTTCCAATGATTTCTGTCCATTGAAACAAAGGTTATCAGGTCATAACCATTAACTCTGGTTGTTTGTAAATGGGCGTCAGCTGAGCTACGACTCAAGAGAATAGTGCAGCTCTGAAGGGGATCCTTTAATCGACCACAAACATGTTAACCTTGTAGCCTATTTTCCTCAATTAGGTCCATATCATTCTATACCCATGCCTACTTAAGTGTTGGTCAAAACATCTCTTAAACAACTTAATGGTTGTATCTGACTCCATCTCTTCTGCAGTTATTTTAAGATATCAACCATTCTGTAAAAAAATCCTCCCTAATCTTTTTAAAAATTCATTCCTCTTACCTGAAACATAAACACTCTTGTTTTTGATATCTCTAGCATGGGTAAAAATTCTACCTGCTGTGCTGTATTACTCCATAAACTCTATGATATAGAAAGTAAAGGGTTTCTCAATCATACTTGCCAAAGATATTTTCAGGACACTTTTTACCCTCCTGATTTTTTTGTTCTTTTCTGCACACTCTATATTCCTCAAGAGACTCCCTCATTTTTGGGATTGTCATATGTTTCCTTTTCCACCTGATCAAATTTTTAATTTGCTCTGTCATTCAATGTTCCCTATCTTACTGTTTTTTCCTTTTTACTGTTATTGGAACATAACAATCCTGAACTCTTACTAACTCTAATATAAAGACTCCTTTTACCTGTAAGCATCTGCTCTCAATAAGCACTCATTAGATCCTTTCTTTTGTAAAGAAATTAGTCGTCTCTCAATGCAAGATCTTTACTTCAGGGTTAAACTTATCCCTTTCCGTGTCTACTTTGAAACTTTCAGAGTTGTAGTCACTGTCACAAAGTTTTAACCATTTACCCAGTTGCTTAGATAAAGTTGAGTGTTGCTCTGCTTCTAGTAGGACTCTATATACATTTTCTCAAAAAGCTTTCTAGGATGTGTGGAGACTGAAGATGATAGAAGCAAAACATCTTTATTCAACTCAATGAACAGTTGAATTTCTCCAAGCTTAAAGTACATTAACCTTTTACTTTCTTTAGAACAAAGGTGATTTACTATACTCAATAGCTACAATGACATATGCTGTTTTGAGTCTGAGAAATTATCATGGATTTTCATGGATGTTTGTGAAGAAGCAGAATTTCAGGCTGTAAATAGTTTACAATCTCTGATATTAACTGGAACTATTGAACTATTGAATTACAGTGGAAGCACACTGGAAAGGACAAGGCACCTCTGGATTTTCAAACATCTTTGCTAGGACAAAGTAATTCACGTGGATGGTCTTAAAGCTTCTGTGGTCAGAGAACTCAAGCACTCAAAATTAGTCTTGTGAGGGCTGCCTCTCCGAGAAGACAAATGCAACAATTATTGTTAGAACAGGGTATGCTCATGAACATGTTTGATATGCTAAGTAACAAAATAAATTTGAAAACTTCCATGATCTCAGTCATAATGGTTCAAGTAAATTAGATGATGATATCTGATGCCTGATTTAATGCAGGCCCCCAATTAAAATAGCCACATGGTTTTACATTAGTTTGATGCATATGAGAACATTTTGTGGTCATGTCAGTTTACAAACCATAAATCTTGAGCAGCCTCCTGCTATGGATCAGTAGCCTATGTTCTGTAGACAAGATTGTTTGTTTACATAGCTGTCCTTTTGGTTTCAAAACTGATTACTGCTGGTGGTTTACATTTGAACAGGCTTTTTTGAAGACTGGTTCTTGTTTGTATTAGTGTCTGCTACCCAAATAATTCCTGGAGGATGTCCTATGTCTACATTCTCTAACAGATGCAATTTCACCCCATCAAGATCCTTGCATTTACTCAACGTTGGGAAAATTAAAATGCTTCACAACTCTAACCCTGTTGGTCTTACACCTCTCGAACACAGCTGTTCCTCTAATTCCTGTTGATCATTGGGAAGTCTGGTATAACTCCAGCGATGTAATTACCTGTCTTTTAATCCTACGTTCTGTCCATTTGGCCTCCTTAGATGATCCTTCCAGGATATTCTTTCGCAGGATTGTCTTTATACTCTCCGTTATCAGGAGTGTTACTCCTGCTGCATTCCTCTTTGTCACATTTGAAATTTCTGTATCTCAGAACAGCAAGCTGTAATTTTACCTTTCCCTCAGCCACGTCGATGCGAATGCAATAACATCATAATTCCAAGTCCTGATCCATGCTTTAAGCTCATCTGATTTACCTGTGAGACTCCAGTCACAAACAAGCGAAAATCCGCAGGTGCTGGAAGTCAAAGCAACACACACAAAGTGCTGGAGGAACTCAGCAGGCCAGGCAGCAGCTATGGAAAAGAGTACAGTTGACGTTTCGGGCCTTCATCAGGACCGGAGAAAAAAAGATGAGGGGTCAGAGTAAGAAGGTGGGTGGAGGGGAGGAAGAAACTCAAGGTGATAGGTGACACGGGGGGGGGGGGGCATGGGTGAAGTAACGAGCTGGGAAGTTGATTGGTGAAAGAGATACATTGCTGAAGAAGGGGAATCTGATAGGAGAAGACAGAAAGCCATAGAAGAAAGAAAAGAGGAATGAGCACCAGAGGGAGGTGATGGGCTGGTACGGAGATAAGTTGAGAGAGGGAAATGTAATGGAGAATGGTGAAGGAGGGGTGTCATTACTGGAAGTTCAAGAAATTGATGTTCATGCCATCGGGTTGAAGGCAAACCGGATGCCATATAAGGTGTTGCTCCTCCTGAGTGTGGCCTCATCGCGACAGTGCAGGAGACCATGGACCAACACGTCGGAGTGGGAATGGGAAATAGAATTAAAATGGGAGATCCCATTTTTTCTGGCAGGCTCGCCAAAGCAGTCTCTCAACCCATGTCAGGTCTCACCGATATACAGGAGGCCACACCGGGAGCACCGGATACAGTAGGTGACCCCAGCAGACTCGCAGGGGAAGTGTCGCCGCACCTGGAAGGACAGTTTGTGACTCTGAATGGTAGGGTCAAATGCAGATGAGCTTTGCAGTCTTCCTGGGCTCCTTAGTATTCTTTTTTCTGCTCTGCCCATTGGAATTGTTCGATTTATCTTCCACAGATTTCTCCCCACCTGTGGCACTGCTTAATATGCTTCCCACATCCCTGACAACTTAGTTTAATCCCTCCCATGCCAACTTCCCTGAGAGGATATTTGATTGTCCCTTCAGTTTAGGTACAACCCATCCTTTTTGTGATTCCAGTGATCCAAGTTCCTTAAGTGATAAAGTGCAATGAGTAAGAGTGTGCAGAATGTCTTTCCAGCTTTCTTATCCATCAGAATCAACCCATGGAACCCAAACCACTACAGGTGAGCACCATTCTGACCACTTTGATCACTGCACCAAAACCGACATTGTCTTTCTCTGATCTAAACGTTCACGCAAATGTTGTGCATTAATTTATGGTTTGCTAGCGAGTGTTGTTTACATGATGTTATGTGCCGGTGCCGGTGATGCTGATGCAGGTATTTTTTTCATTGCACCTCTGCAAGTGTGTATTTGTGCATATGACAATGAACTTGACTTTTAGACTGCCGAACTCCCGGTGGCTATAATTGTGCAAAGCACATCCGCAAATCTGAGGAACGGTTAACTTTCTGCTGCTCCTATTTTTCTGTTGTGGACATGTTAGTCCCTTAATGTGTATGGTTCATCATCCAGTTTAATAAACGTAGCATTTTTAGTATCTAATTTAGCTTCCATTTCTCACTCTGTGATACGTTATTATTTACTTTCTATTTGATTAACAGTTGCTTAGAGCACCCTAACGCTTGTCCAAGTGTTTCAAGATAACAGGTGGCAGCTGATGATATGGATCACTAGTAATTCTCTGCATTGTGCTATGAGTGGGCAACAAGACTAAATATTTACAATATGTATTGGAAAGTGTAATATTGTGTGATAAATAACATTTTTCATTACATCCTTTTTTATTTAATCATTTTTGGGACCTGTGTATAACTGGAAAAGCCAGTATTTACAGCCCATCCATAATTCCCTTTGGGATTCACCTGCCACAGCTGGTTCAATGATTTACTTTTTTCTTATTTCAAAGGTTTATCCCTCATGATGGTTCATTCGTCATCTGATACACCCGGTCTAGTAGTTGTTTCCTGTAGGTAGGACTTGGCCTGTTCAGTCATTGCTGGTAGTACCAAGTCTCTCTCGTTGATGGACAATAAAGGGCACCTCCACTGCTGAACCTTACATGCCCAAACTCCCCCTCCCCCATGTACCATGTCCTCCAACTTTCAATTTTTCTTCCAGGCATTGTTCAACATGGAGAAGCTCCCTCTTATTCAACTGAGAGGGGATGATAAATAGTAATTAGGAAATTTTTTTTTGCTCTTTTTGACTTAATGCCAAGACATTTTATTATGCCTGAAATCAACTCGAGGTCATCCATTGCTACACCCTCCCTAAAATATACCAACCTCTGGTACGTGGGTCCTGTTGCTGGGACCTGGTGTATCCAGGGATTCTGATGGAAGACAATCAAAACAAAACTGCTATGTTGGAAATATAAAACAAAAACAGAAAATGCTGGAAGTACTCAGCAGGTCAGGCTGATACCATGGGAAGAGAAAGGAAGTTCACAATTCAGGCTGGAAACTCTTTGTTCAGAACCAAAAGAGAGACAAGAGAGGCAGGTAAAGCTGCAGGGGATATGGGAGAGGGTGATGTCTCTGATAGGGTGAAACAAGGGTGATCATGATGTTAAGATGTCAACACGGTTATCTGGTCACGGAGTGAATAGGAGCAGTCAGAAGGTGAGAATATCGACAAAAGAATGTGGAAGTTGCAAAACATCAAGCTGAAGGGCTATCCCAGCAGAGCAGGCTGGATAAGTCCTTCACTTGCAGACAGAGTAAAAATAAGCCGAGTTCATTTCTCAAATGGATGGTAGATCCAGACTGGGAAACCATGCTATCCAGACTGAAAAACATAGGGATTAATACTGAGTCCAAAGGCTGCAGTGTGATCAGACAGAAGATCAGGTACTGTTCCTCAATCTTATGTTGGGCCACACTATGACTTTACAGGAGGTCACCGACTGATAAAGGTCAGAATGGGAATGGAATCCTGCTGAGTATTTCCAGAATATCATGTTTTTGAATGTGATAGAGGAGTCTGGCACACTGTCAATAAGTTATAATACTTTGTGAATGATGATGTCAATAGAACAGTGCTCACAGTTTGTACACCAGTCCTAAGATGTTATCAAGGAGAACCTTTATACAGTTGACCAGGTCACGAGCAAGTTCATCACATGCCAATTCAGCCAAAAGTGTTCTTCTCTCCCTAATTCAACTGAGTAGTTATGATACAACTGCACAACCTGCTGAGCCACTTCAAAAAATGTTTATGAGTCAGTCTCTTTGGTGGATCTGGTGTCAAACTGGGTCGGGATCGCAGACTTTCATCTCTGAAGAGTATCAGTGAAACAGGAAGGTTCCTTTTATAGTTGTCCAGTGGTTTTGTGCAATAAATTGCTCCTTTATATAGAGGTGTCACACTGTCGATAAGTGAGTTGAGCGTGGAGCAGAGTGCATTTTTGGACTCACAACAGTTTCTCAATTTTAATACTCAGAGGACGAACGTGGATCAAAAGGAACAGTCTTTCAATAGAAAGTCTTCCAATATAAGCAGGGTAAGGTCTACAGGAAAATGCAGTGTTTCGAGCATTGCTTCATTAAACATTAAACACAGTAACTTACGGCAAGTCATCAATAGGCTTAATTGACAGTAGTTATCCAATCATACCCACTCAGCCATTGAATAACATTGTCACTCACTATAAGCAATTGTTTTCTTAAAATCAAAGCAATCACCAGTCTTTCAGTGGTACCCCGAACTCCATGTTTTGGGGTTAACAATGTCCTGCTGATTGGAAGATGTGTGCTGAAATTCTCTGTATGAATTACATTGCTACTGAATTGAATTGACTTTATTACTTCCATCCTTCATATACATGAGGGTAAAAATGTTTACATTACATCTCTGTCTAAATGTGCAATTATAGTAATTTATAATAAATATTATGTACAACAGGATAGTCAATATAACATAGAAATATAGCTGCATCAGCATGAATTAAACAGTATAATGGCCTGGTGAAAGAAGCTGTCCCAGAGCCTGTTAGTCCTGGCTTTTATGCCGCAGTACCATTTCCCGGACTGTAGCAGCTGGAACAGTTTGTGGTTGGGGTGACTTTGGTCTCCAGTGATCCTTCAGGCCCTTTTTACACACACACCTGTCTTTGTAAATGTCCTGATTAGTGGAAAGTTCACATCTACAGAGGCACTGGACTGTCCGCATGACTCTCTGCAGAGTCCTGTAATTGAGGGAAGTACAGGCAGCAATGCAGCCAGTCAGGAAGCTCTCAACTGTGCCCCTATAGAACGTTCTTAGAATTTGGGGGCCCATGCCAAACTTCTTCAACTGTCTGAGGTGAAAGAGGCATTGCTGTGCCTTCTTCACCACACAGCCAGTATGTGCAGTCCACGTGAGATCCTCAGTGATCCTTATGCTGAGGAACTTAAAACTGCTCATCCTCTCCACCCCAGATCCATTGATGCCAATAGGGGTTATCCTGTCTCCATTCCTCCATTCCAGCTCCTTTATTTTTGCAACATTGTGGGAGAGGTTGTTTTCTTGACACTACTGAGTCAGAGTGATGATTTCTTCTCTGTAGGCTGCCTCATACAGAGTACTACACTACTTATTGGGAAACTCTGACAACATAAAGCCTATTAGTCTGCGCCAACCCATTTAAACTGCTTAGTCCTAGTGACCTGCTCCTAGGCCACAGCCATCCACATTCCTATTATCCATGTACCTATCCAAACTTTTCTTAAAGTTGAAACCCATGACCTCTAGTTGTATTCCCACCCAACCTCAGTGGAAAAAGCCTTTGTGCATTTACCCTATCTATACCCCTCATAATTTTGTACAGCTCTATTGAATCTCCCCTCAATCTTCCACATTCCAGGAAATAATTCATAACCTATTCAATCTTTCCTTATAACTCAGGTCCTCCAGTCCGGGCAACATCCTTGTAACTTTTCTCTGTATTCTTTCAATCTTATTTACATTTTTCCTGTGGATAGGTGACCAAAACTGCACACAATACTCCAAATTAGGCCTCACCAATCTCCTATACAACTTCAACATAACATCTTATCTCCCGTACTTAATACATTGATCTATGAAGGCCAATGTGCCAAAACCATTCTTTACAACTCTATCTACCTGTGCTGCCGCTTTCAATGAATTATGGACCTGATCCCAAGATCTTTTTGTTCTACTGTACTCCTCCGTACCCGACCATGCACTGTGTAAGACCTCCACTGGTTGGTCTTATCAAAATGCAACACCTCGCACTTGTCTGCATTAAATTCCATCTGCCATTTTTCAGCCAGTTTTTCCAGGTGGTCCAAATCCCACTGCAAGCTCTGATAGTCTTCTTTGCTGTACATTACATCTTGGTGACATCTGCAAATTTGCTGATCTGACTAACCACATTATCATTCAGATCATTGATATAGATGACAAACAACAATGGACCCAGTACCAATCCCTACAGCAACCCGTTCATCACAGCCTTCCAGTCAGAGAAGTAACTCTCTACTATGTCTCTCTGGCTTCTCCCACAAACCAATATCTAATCTAATTTACTACTTCATCTTGAATGCCAAGTGACGATACCACCTTGATCAACTTCACATGCAGGACTTTGTCAAATGCCTTGCTAAAGTTCATTTAAACAACATCCACTGCTTTGTCTTCATCAGCTTTCCTGGTAACTTCCTCAAAAGACTCTAGAATATTGGTTTGACATGATCTACAATGCACAAAGCCATACAAACTATCTTTAATCAGTCCACATCTATCCAAGTAGTCATATATCCAGTCCCTTAGAGTACTTTCCAGTAAATGCCCCACTAGTAATGTCAAGTTCACCAGCCTATAATTTCCTGATTTATTTTTAGAGCCCTTCTTAAACAGCGAAATAACATTAGCTAACCTTCAGTCCTCTGGTACCTATCCTGACGCTAAGGATGATTAAACTGAGTCTGCTAGGAGAACACTTTGTCAGGCCAAGGGGATTTATCCATCCTAATTTGCCTCAAGACAGAAAACACTTCCTCTTTTCTAATCTAATAGAGTCCATGACCTCATTGCTGCTTCGTGAAGACACTGTGCATCTCCCAAGTAAATACAGATGCAATAAAATCCATTTAAAATCTTCCCCATCTCTTTCTGCTCCATGCGGAGATTACCATTCTGATCTTCTAGAGGACCAATTTTGTCCCTTGCAATCCTTTTGCCCTTAACCTATCGGTAGAACCCCTTAGGATTCTCCTTCACCTTGTCTGCTGTGACAACCTCATGTCTTCTTTTGGCCCTCCTAATTTACTTCTTAAGAGTTCTCTTGCATTTCTTATACTCATTTGTGCCTACCTGCATATAGCTGCAGTGCACCTCCTTTTTTTCTTAACCTGAGCTTTAATATCTCTTAAAAACCAAGTTTGCCCTAAACCTGTTACCTTTACCTTTAATTCTGACAGACATATACAAACTTTGTACCCTCAAAATTTCACTTTTGAAAGCCTCCCACTTACCGAGTACCCCTTTGACAGAAAATAACACATACCAATACATATTTTGGATCCTTTCTGATACCATCACAATTGGCCTTCCTCCAATTTAGTATCTCAATGTGTGGACCAGCCCTATCCTTTTCCATATCTACTTTGAGACTAATGGCATTATGATCATTAGATGCAAAGTGTTCCCCTACACAAACTTCTGTCACCTGCCCTGTCTCATTTCCCACTAGCAGGTCAAGTATCGCACACTCTCTCAATGGGCCTTCTATGTACTAATGAAGGAGACTTTCCTGAATGCATTTGACAAACTTTATCACATCTAGTCCTTTTACAGTATGGGATTCCCAGTCAATATGTGGAAAGTTAAAGTCACGTACTATACCAACCTTATGTTTCTTGAAACAGTCTGCAATCTCTCTACAAATATGTTTCTCTAAATCTTGGGGTTGTTGGGTGGTCTATAATAAGGCCCATTAGCGTGGGAATACTTTCTTATTCTTCATTTCCACCCATAAAGCCTCATTATGTGGGTTCTCCTGACTGACCACTGCCGTGACATTTTCCCTAATACCACCCCTCCCCCTTTAATCCCTCCCATTTTGTCATCTCTAGAAGAATGGAACCCCGGAATACTGAGCTGCCAGTCCTGCCCCTCCTGCAACAAATTTCACAACAGATGAAATGAAGAATAAGTAGAATTTTGTCTCAAATTGCAGCCAAGGCAATAATGAGCTACAATCACTTTATAACTGTGAGAATAAATTCCATTATTCTCTGAACAAATTTACAATTTATTTGGAAATAACTAATGAACGTGGTCAATTGCTTGGAATGAAAAGTCTTGGCAATCTACTCAAATCTTTCATGGGCTTCACATGTTAGTTGAATTAACACCATTGTTCATGGCAACCAATTCAATCAACGGCCAAGCCAATAACGTTCATTGGACCTGAACATATTTGGAATTTGTGTAGGAAACTAAGTCAAAGCATCAGATTAATCTGATATTAATAAACATTCAATGTGAACAAAATGAATGAGAAAATGAGTCAAAATATTTTGGCGAACTTGGAGCCCACACACACACTCACGCAAATGTCTTCAGGAGCATTATATTACAGATGTCATGGAAATCATAGAGATATACGAGTGTTCATTTTCAATTATTGAAATCACAAAAGATAAAAGTTTTGAATTTATATAATCATTAGTAATCTAGCCAGGTTACACATTTGTTATTTCTTAGATATTTACTCTATTTCCTGCTTTTGAACTTTATTCACAATCTAATTCATTTAAAATAAAATATTCTAAGGCGAGACCAGGCTGCAGAATGTAACCTTGTCTTTGTGTTGCAGATTTAAGTTAGAATCTTAGGGCATCTGACATAGAAGCAGGCACTTCAGCCCGTTGAGCCTGTGCCAGCCGTCAAGTATACATTTATGCTAATTGAATCAATTTCTAGTATCCTCTAAGCTAATTTAAAATAGTCATGAATATTAAGTTTACTCTTCTTTCCTGTACTCAAAGTTCATAGTAAATTTATTATCAAGGTATACTGTATACAACTGTGCTTCAAGGCTGCCACCATCGTCCCTGTGCCGAAGAAGTCTTCAGTGTCCTGCCTAAATGACTATCGTCCCGTTGCACTCACATCCATCATCATGAAGTGTTTCAAGAGGCTCATCATGAGGCACATCAGGACCCTGCTGCCCCCCTCACTGGACCCCCTGCAGTTTGCGTACCATCCCAACCGCTCAACAGACGACACCATTGCCATCACCCTCTGCCTGGCCCTCACCCACCTGGACAAAAAAGCATGTTCAAATGCTGTTCATAGACTTCAGTTCAGCATTCAACACAATCATCCCTCAGAAACTGATTGGAAAGCTGAGCCGACAGGGCCTAAACACCTCCCCCTGCAACTGGATCCTAGACTTCCTGACTGGGAGACCTCAGTCAGTCCAAATTGGAGGCAGCATCTCCAACACCGTCACACTGAGCACGGGGGCCCCCCAGGGCTGTGTGCTCAGTTCACTGCTGTTCACTCTGCTGACCCACGACTGTGCAGGAACACACAGCTCGAACCACATCATTAAGTTTACTGATGACATGACAGTGGTGGGTCTCATCAGCAAGAAAGACGAGTCAGCTTACAGAGAGGAGATGCAGCGGCTAACGAACTGGTGCAGAGCCAACAACCTGTCTCAGTGTGAACAAAAGAGATGGTTGTTGACTTCAGGAGGGCACGGAACGACCACTCCCCACTGAACATCGATGGCTCCTCGGTAGAGATCGTTAAGAGCACC